>NW_027491464.1:617500-1201110 GCF_021521415.1 Bidens hawaiensis | reverse complement strand
AAGGTTATGCAAACCGGCCTTTTAGAAGTCCAATCATCATTAGACTCTTTCACATCTACGGCATGATGCAGCCATAGAGCGAAAAGAATAGCAGCATATCCCCCCAAACCCCTTCCAGTGACAATCAACGGGCGTTCTATAAGCTGAAAAAAGATAAATTAAACGAATAAGAACATATACTACCACACTACAAGATTTCTTCACTGATACGACTACCCTATCCTGACGACATGTCCCCCATTCGATGACATGTCATCGCCAATCACCATAGTGTTTGTCAACGAAATTTCGACGCTAATCGTTATAATTGCCGTCGAAATATGGATGTCACTATAGGGCATCCTTTCCCGACAACATTGCATCCCTAAAAGATTGTTCCACTTTTTTTTTTAAATAAAGATGAATTAAAATGAAAGCTAATAATTTTCCAACAAGTTTTTTTCTCTTATATAGAATTGAAATTCACTCTTCTATGGGGACAAAAAAACAAAAATTTAACATGTTCGTCGAGTCGTCGTTTCAGATAGATTTTCTTGTAGTGAAACTTAGATGATAATTTCTAGCTAGATACCTTGTCTTTAAGTTGTTTGAGGGCACTAGGAATACTTTTAAACATATCGACAGCTGCTTCGTTGACGGAGAACGAAGAGTTGACTTCACCAGAGGATATAAAGTCAACGACTCCGTTGTTTTGTGATGAAACCAATTTGAATTCTCCTTTAGCAAATAGAGACATGCAATCAGACGAACAGTTTTTGAAAGCCAAAATTTGGATCCCGGAAGGACTGGTGTGAAGCTTGTAAATCGAACAAGTTTCTGAAGCTGCACGAAATGCTAATGGAATGATATCTATGCATCCAAGAAACTTGCCCAGCTCCTCTTCATCTCTGCAAATCATTAACACAGAATATATTAATTATCAACCAAATTAAAATATTAATTATTAAATAAGTTGAAGCTAGCTTACATGTTCCGGCTCATCGTGAAAAACTTTTGGTTAGGTTTCTTGGAGACGATGATTAATTAGAACGTTCACTGCAAAACAAATGTTTAAAGGTTTTACAATGCTGGCAATGGGATATCACTTGTGAATTTAAAATAATGCATGTCATGAAGGAATTAAATTTTTGTTTTTATTTATTTTTCGCTTTATAAGGAAAGTTCGTAGTTATTTGGTAGGTGTTCTATATGTTATTTATATATTGTAAAGAAGAATTCGTTGACCAGGTCTTTGTTTAGTTAAAGAAGTAATATGTTCAAGGGAGAAAATAACAGTTTTTTATGGGATTATTGCTCCGCCAATATGGCCATATCATATCACTCTCCATCTCTCAAAAGGTTACTATTACATGTAGTGTTTTAAAAAACGGTTCAAACCGGCCGGTTGAATCGATTAAACCGGATTTCGCACAGTAGGCCGGTATTTTGAGTCCGATATATTTGACCGGTTTGCTAAAACATCGTACCGACGGTTTTTTTCGAAAATACCGGTTTTTACCGGCAATCCGGTTTTAAACCCAAGAAACTTTTGATATTTGCGTCTTATATTTTTTCAAAATTAATTTTAACCCAACAGTTAACATTCAAACGTGTAAACTTTAGGACTATTTTTATAAAATTGAGTGCTTTTGTATTATTTTTTAATATGGATAACGTACATTTGGATTATTTTTTGTTATAGAAATCATTTAGTTTTGGGTTATTTTTGAATTGAAGTTACATTTATAGGAATTTATAAGGTAAACTATTCAACCGGTTGAACGTCCCGGTATAACCTGGTTCAACCGGTTGTACCATTTTTTAGCCCAATCCGATACAAGTAAAATAACGGTTTTTAAAACATTGATTACATGTTTAAATCCACATAATGCATGCATTTGCGTGTATTTACATTAATTTTATTGAGTTATACATTTTATGTTAATATTTTCAAGCTAAATTATTTATCATCTATTTTCCAAAGCATGTTATTCATATATCAAATAAAAGAATTCAATTACAATAGAGAGATGATAAACGGGAAACAAGCTACGCCGCCACTCCCTTTTAAATGGCGTAATAAGTGATATGGCGTAATAAGTTGTGTCGCCGCCCCCTTTATGATAAACCATATATATTTGTATATGATGTAAATGAGTGTAATAAGTTAATTTTAAATATCACAAACCGTTTTTTTAAGGGAAAAAAAGATGACAGGTTATATATTTATAATAAATATTTTATTGCGTTTAAAGAAATGGGCCACCAACTCACTCCCACCTCCCGTTCCACCTACTTACCACAAGGACATCATTGGAGAAAAAAATAGAAAGGAAATTTCAAAAACTTTTCCATGCAATGCGTATCATTAACGCTGTAATTGGTAAATACATAGCAAATAGCATGTACGTAGGCTAGCGACATCAAATGTAACAAACAATGTTTCTTCACGTAAATTTGAGTCCAAGTTTTAGAGTGACAAACAATGTTATGCTCGAGTTGGCTTTTTTAGTTAATGAGTCTTGCTAGCCAATTCATTTTTTTTCAATGTCATGTTCGTTAAGGCCTATGTTCGAATTTATATTTCAAGTATCACATCATATCATATTATTGTGTAATGAACCAAACCGATATCATAACAGCCCTTATTTATGTAAGAACTTGGATTCCTTTTAAATACCTTTCTTTTTTTAAAATTTGCAATAGCATTACTTAGCAATTTCTTTGAATTTGCTTATTTCGGACTCATTGTCAACATATTTCTTCACCGTTAAGTTAATTAAAAGGGATACATTCACAATTTCTAGGAACTTGTCTAGAAGAGAGCTTTTTTTATTTTAATTGTAAATGTTACTCCAAATTAACTATTACATCAATAAATCAATTAATATACATTATATTGTATCATTGTTTAGGTTTAAACCTAATATCTCTCTTTAAATTCAAATAGGCCGTTTGGGATTGTGCAGGGACTGATCACCGGGTCCTGATGGGTTTAATTTTAGATTCTTCAAAAGGTTCTGGAGTTGTTTTCACACTGACTTCTTGAAGATTTTTGAAGAGTTTTACCACTTAGAGTCGTTTAGCTTTGGTTGTTTGTCGTCTTTTATAGCCTTGATCCCCAAAGTTAAGGACCCAGTTTTTTTAGGCGATTTCTGTCCTATTACTCTAATGGGGTGTATTAATAAAGTGATTTCTAAAGTGTTGGTGGGGAGGATTAAGATGGTGATCGGAGGTTTAATTTCATAAAAACAATCAACTTTTTTAACTAACCGAAGCATTTTAGATGGTCCTTTAATCATAAATGAAGTGCTCTCTTGGCTAGAAAGAACTAAAAGGCGAGGTATGTTATTTAAAGTCAATTTGGAGCAGGCATACGAATCTTTAAATTGGGGATATTTGGATTCGATTCTAGAAAAAATTGTGTTTCCTTGGAAATGGCGAATGTGGGTCTCGGCTAATTATAAAGGCTAGCCGGGCCTCGGTGTTGGTATGGGTCACCTACCAAAGAATTCCAACTTTTTCGGGCTCTTAAACAAGGTAATTCGTTAGCACCGTTTCTGTTTATTATCGCCATGAAAGGCTTAACCGCTATGATGTATTCAGAGGTTGAGGCTCTCTCGCTAGAAAGTGAAAAATTTGTTGTTCAGTGGACGATCAATAGTTTTGAAATCGGTTCTCAATTCATTCCCTACGTATTATTTTTCGTTATATAAAGCACCGACGAGGGTGTTAAATAAGTTAAACCGTTTAAGAAAGGTGTTCTTTTGTGGTGGTTTAGAAAAGAAGGTAAAGATGAATTCGGTCACTTAGGAAAAAGTGTCGACTCAGGTTGATTATGGTGGACATGGTTTAGGTTTTCTAAGGGATTTCAATGTTTCCTTGCTTACAAAGTCATGGTAGTGGTTTAAGAATGAGAGAGGGATTCTTTGGTAGAAGGTAATATGGTCACTCCATTATACTTCTAGATCGTGGTCGAGTATACCAGTTAGGCTCTCTTGTGCAGGTCCATGGAGAAAAATTGGTAAAACTGTATAGGAGATTGAGCCGATCGGGATCTGTAAGTCCCCGGTGCGATGATGATCGATACGAGATTTGCACGAAGTCTAGGAGTGCGGAATCCTCCTCCTAGACTCGTTTATGGTGTTGGAGACGAAGAACACGATTACACACAAACGAAATAAACAGATCTGCATACCACTTTATATATTAATCAAAACACATTACATACCGAAAGAGAAAACATGTTACGGCCGACCCGAGGTGAGCTCTACCTCGGGTCTGCCCACGAGACTCTCCCTATCTGTTTACTCTAGACAACTTTTTTGCTCTCACTCTCTCTTTTTCTGATCAACTGAACAAGTAACCTCAAACCCTAAATATAACACACATATATATAGATAAATATCTTCGCGGGCTTGGGCTTGGGCCTCAAGGTGAAGTTGTTCCTAACTTCACCAACAAGTGAAGTTGTTCCTAAATTCACCAACACGTGAAGTGTTCCTAACTTCACAAACACGTGAAGTTGTTCTAACTTCACCAACACGTGAAGTTGTTCTAACTTCACCTATGACGAAGTTGGCTCCCTCCATAACTTCTCCCCATCTAGTTGGAATTGCGTAGCGACGGTCACAAAATGCACCAACATGATCGATCTGGGTAAAATGTTCCTAAAGGTAGTAAATAATGGGGAAAGTACTTGGTTTTGGTTGGATATATGGATAAGATATTGTCCGTTGTGCGACCGACATCCGTCTCTTTTTTCAATAGAAAAGTCGAAGTGGTGCTCGGTAGCCGACCGTCTCTTTATGATGAATTGGATCATTCGTGAAAGATGGGATTGGAGTAGAGAACCTATAGGGCTGATTTTTTTAGAGGAGTTTAGAGGCTTGTTAAATGTGTGCCAACATGTTCTATTGGAGTCCGGATTCGACAAAACTATTTGGTGTGAAGACCCTTCAGGTGCGTTTTCGGTTCGGAATATTAAAAGAATATTGGCAGATAAAACGTTGGTTAGGCCTGCTTCTATCTTTGATTGGAATAATTGGATTCCTAAAAAAGTGGGGTTTGTCGCTGGACGATAATACTCAATCATTTGCTGACACTTGATGCTTTGGCTAGGAGAAACATTTCGATTAACTCTTTGGTTTACCCAGCTAGCGGTAGTGAAGAGGAGTCACTTGATTATGTTTTTATTTCGTGCGAAGTAGCTCAAAAGGTGTGGTGTTTGATTTCCCAATGGTGTAAGGTTCCCTCAATTTATCCCTTTAGTGTTCGGGATTTGGTGGAGTTACACTCATACTCGCTATTTTTCAAACGATAAAGCTAAGGGGCTCCATGTGGTTTGTTTGGCTACGATGTGGTGCCTTTGGAAGAAGCGAAACACGTTAATTTATAATGGGGTTCCGATTCAGATACCGAGCTTGATCGAAGAGATAAATTCGATGGGTTTCCTTTGAGTTAAAAACAGGTCCAAAAGGAAAGGGTTGACGTGGGAAGATTGGAGAAGGTTTCGGTTGTAATCTAAATAGTTTGTTGTTTGTTTTTGTTTCTTGGATGGTGTCCGGATGGGTTTTTGTCGCCTGCGTGGTGTCTTGGGTTTTTTGTTTTTGGCGGTTCTAGGTTCTTGCTAATTTTTTTATAATAAATTTATTTTATTGGCCGTTTAAAAAATATATCTCTTTTTAAATAAACAATTAATGAAAATAATATACTTTTTCAGGCCATTTAGTTAATGATATTCAGGCTATACTAAATAGGATACCAAATGTCATTTCTAAAGAAATATCATTACAAATGGCATATGAATGTCAAAAAATATTTTTTTTAATAATTAACATTCACACTTGTTATTTGAAATGATGGATGTTAAGAAAACACCTGTCATTTCAAGTGACAGATGTCTGCCAAAAGGTAATTTTTAATAATTAACATTAAAGTTAAAACATATTAGTGTTTTTAATTGTTATTATTTAGTGATTTTAATGTATTGTTTTAAGAAAACGTATATATTAATTATTATAATTTAAATACTGTTATTTTAAAAAGTAAACAAATTCAAAAAGAAAAGATAGTTGAAATGTGTCGCTATTCACTAATCACATCAAAGTCAGACATGGCATGCTATCACTATTCACACATGTTATTTGAAATGACGGATGTCAATAGAAACCTGTCATTTTAAATGACGGATGTCTGTCAAAATACATTTTTAACATATAGGGGTAAGTTACATTGGGAATGGTGACCGTCAGTCAAAGTGGCGAATCGAAGAAACTGATATCTGCCATTTGAAATGACAATGACGGATCACCTACTGAATGTCCACCTCACCAGATAAAAACTAATAAAGTCTATATATTATATGTGATCCGCCATTTCAAATCACGGATCTCCTATAAATCATCACAAACCTTTCTATCTCCTAGAAACCATTTTACACTTAAATATTTTCCCATTAAAAAAAATCTCTCTAAATGTTATAATATTACCGTAATTATAAGAATATTGGATATGATAGAAATAAGTAAATATATGAGAAGTGTACTGGGGTGATATTTCATTTCCATCGAAGCAGTATTTATACTACACAAAAGGTAAAATATACAGGGGACAAATCTCAGACATTTGAAATATGTGGAGTGTTCATGTGGCCAAAACTTTTGACAAAGGTGACATACAACTTGCAAGGTCGTCGGTGGTTTCACAACACTCCCCCTTGGATGACACTTTTTCAAAACTTCGGGGTCTTGAAGTATTGCCTCATTAAAAACCTTGCTAAAGAAAAACCCAATGGGAAAAAGCTTTAGCTAAGGGAAAAAGAGTGCGCTATATAGCTCCCCCTCAAGTTGCAGGTCGTTACATCGTTCGTACATGACGCATGCCAATATCATGGACATGTTTTCTGATTGTTGTTGTGGGAAGTGCTTTTGTGAAAAGATCAGCTGAGTTGTTGCTGGATTGGACATATCTCATCTCAACCTGAATGTCTTTAATAAGGTCCCGAGTATACTCAAAGTATCTTGGTGGTATATGCTTTGTTCTGTCACTTTTGATATACCCTTCCTTCATTTGCGAGACACAAGCTGCATTATCTTCATAGATAGGAGTTGGGATTCGATCTTTCTCTAGTCCAAAATAAATCAATATGTGTCGTGACATAGATCTTAACCATACACATTCTCTTTAAGCTTCATGCAATGCAATGACTTCAGCATGATTTGAAGATGTTGCAATGAGTGTTTGTTTATGAGAACACCATGAAATCGCAGTTCCTCCATTCTTAAATACGTATCCAGTTTGAGATTTTGCTTTATGGGGATAAGATAAATAACCTGCATCTACATAGCCAACTAACCCTTCTTTTGAATCGTTAGGATAAAATAAACCTAAATCAGCAGTTCCTTTTAGATACCGAAAAATATGTTTAATGCCATTTCAATGTCTTTTAGTAGTGGATGAACTGAATCTTGCCAATAAATTAACTGCAAAAGAAATGTCAGGTCTTGTACAGTTAGTAAGATACATAAGTGCCCCAATTGCACTGAGTTATGGTACTTCGGGACCAAGAATCTCTTCATTATCTTCGCAAGGACGAAATAGATCATTGTCAACATTTAGTGATCTAACAACCATCGGTGTGCTTAAAGGGTTTGCTTTGTCCATATTGAAACGTTTTAAGAGCTTCTCAGTATAAGTTGACTGATGCACAAGTATCCCATTATGCATTTGCTCAATTTGTAAACCAAGACAATATTTGGTTTTTCCAAGGTCTTTCATTTCAAATTCTTTCTTTAAAAGAGCAAATGCTTCATTAATTTCTTTTTGTGTCCCAATTAAATTGATATCATCAACATATACAGCTATGATCACATATCCTGATGTTGTTTTCTTGATGAAGACGCATGGACAAATAAGATTATTTGTGTATCATTTGCTTATCAAATAATCACTCAAGCGATTGTACCACATCCTTCCAGATTGTTTCAGTCCATACAAGGATCTTTGTAACTTGATGGAGTACATTTCCTTAGGCTTTGAGCTTAATGCTTCGGGGAGTTTAAATCCTTCGGGAATTTTCATATAGATGTCACTGTCTAGTGATCCATACAAGTAAGCTGTGACAACATCCATAAGACGCATCTCTAAATTTTTAGACACTGCTAAGCTGATTAAATATCTAAACGTAATAGCATCCATAACAGGAGACTACGTTTCTTTATAGTCAATTCCTGGCCTCTGAGAAAAACCTTAAGCTACAAGTCGTGCTATATATCTTGTAACTTCATTTTTCTCATTTCGTTTTCTCACAAAAACCCATTTATATCCTACAGGTTTCATTGACTTTGGTGTAATGACAATAGGTCTAAAAACCTTTCGATTGTTTAGTGAGTTTAATTCAGCTTGCGTAGCATCTTTCCATTTGTTCCAATCTTGTCGATTTTTACAATCATCTACAGATTTTGGTTCAGGGTCATCATTTTCTTCCATGATGTCACTTGCCATAGAATAAGAAAATATATCATCAATATTTTCCATTTCATCTCTATCCCACATTATATGTGATTAACCATAGTTGATTGACAGTTCCTTATTGGAATCATTTATTTCTTCCTGAGGGAATATTATATTATTTATTCTTTCCTGATGAAAGGTTCTGTCAATCATCCATCCTTAGGGTCAGTATCCTTTTCAGAGCCATTTCTTTTTCTAGGATTTTTATCCTTTGAACCGATTGGCCTTCCACGTTTTAAACGCATTTGGGATTCATGAGGTGCATTATTATTATTTTGCTTGCTTGGAATCTCAACTCGAGCTGGAGCATTAGCAGTTGGTATATGAGATTTAGTGACCCTGTTTATATTAGTAAATGCATCAGGTAACTGATTTGCAATTTCTTGTAGATGTATTATTTTTTGAACCTCTGTCTCACTTTGTTATGATCTTGGGTCTAGGTGTAACAATGATGGCACGCACCATGATATATCTCTTTCTTGCTTTTTCATTTCTCCCCCTAATGCCGGGAACATTGTCTCGTTAAAATGGCAATTAGCAAAACGTGATGTAAATACATCACCTGTTAAAGGTTCAAGGTATCTTATGATGGAAGACGTTTCATATCCAACATATATTCCCAACCTTCTTTGGGGACCCATTTTTGTGCGTTTTGGCGGTGCAATAGGAACATACACAACACACCCAAAAATTCTAAGATGAGAGATATTTGGTTCATTTTCAGAAACAAGTTGTGTGGGAGAGTATTTATGATATGCACTTGGTCTCACACGGATTAATGATCCAGCATGCATAATTGCATGACCCCAAACAGAAACATGGAGTTTTGTCCTCATTATTAATGGTCTAGCTATAAGCTGTAGGCGTTTGATCAACAACTCGGCTAAGCCAATTTGTGTGTGTACATGAGCAACAGGGTGTTCTACAACAATCCCCACAGACATGCAATAATCATCAAAAGCATGTGCTGTAAATTCTCCCGCATTATCAAGCCTTACTCTCTTAATGGTATAATCCGGAAAATGTGCACGTAATTTGATAATTTGAGCAAGAAATTTTGCAAAAGCAACATTACGAGTCGATAATAAAGAGATATTAGACCATCTCCTGGATGCGTCTATTAAGACCATGAAGTATCTAAATGGTCCACATGGTGGATGAATTGGTCCACATATGTCACCTTGAATTCTTTCAAGAAACATTGTTGTTTCTTTATCGACTTTTAATGGGGAAGGCCTTGTAATTAATTCGCCAAGAGAACAAGATGTACATTGAGACATTTTATCTATTTTGTGGATCTTTTAACCTTTCAGTGGATGCCCATGTGTATTTTCAATGATCCTTTTCATCATTGTGGATCCTGGATGGCCTAATCTGTCACGCCATAAGTTTATGATACCAGAATCGCAACAATTTTCTTTGACTGCCATATGTGCTTGAGGCACATTTATATATGTATAATGCAAACCAGAATGGAGCATTGGCAATTTTTCCAATATTTGATCTTTGCTTATGATATACAAATATTTTTCATTACTAACAGTCCTTGACTGAGTATCATATCCATTATGATATATGTTTTTGAAACTCAACAAATTTCTTGTTGATATTGTGGAAAATAAAACATTTTCTATTTTAAGTTTTGTACCATTTGGTAATGTTAAATTAGCTTTTCCCACTCCTTCTATCAAGTTTGTAGGACCTGATATTGTATTGATGATCCCTTTTGTTGGTTTCAGTTTATAAAAATATTTTTTAGATCTAAGTATAGTATGCGTGGCTCCACTATCCACTATACATATATCTTCTTCATTTGTTTGATCTTATGCTCCAGTGATTTTCATTTTAAATCTTGAAAAATATTAAGAAAAATAATAAGTGTATAACGAAGACATATGATATCTTTACATAATTGAAGATAATGAGAACACACTTAATAATTGCATCTAATTATAGTCGTCAAGCAACTTTGTTTCAGAGTTCCACCTCAAAGTCTTCAACGCTCAATTCAGCATTGATATTATTAAAGTTATCAACATGGTTCACTTCTTTCTCTTTCCTTTGAGGGAGGCTTGGTACAGTTCACACAGATGTGGAGCTGTGCGACAAGCCTTTGCCCAGTGGTTTGTACTTCCACATCTAAAACATGAAGTGCCATTGTTTTCGGACCTACCAGCTTCATTCCATTTATTGTGTTGGTTGGAATTGTTATTTTGTGGAACATGGTAATTGTTGGCTCTCTGGCTACGACCACGGCCACGTCCTCGACCACGACTACGACTGTAAGAATTAGTGTTCCATTTAAATGAATGGTTACGATCATTAAAATGTCTTCTGTCAAAATGACCACGACCACGTCCACGGCCTCGTCCACGACTTTGTTCTCATTTATGGCCAAAATTTTTATGAGAATTTTTGTGAGAAACATGTGCTTCTGGTATTGCTAATGAACCCGTGGGACGAGATTGATGATTTTTCATCAATAATTCATTATTTTTCTCTGCTACAAGGAGTAATGCATTTAGATCAGAGTATCTCCTAAAATTCTGCAAACGATAATGTGTTTGCAAGTTTATATTTGATGCATGAAACGTGGAGAAAGTTTTCTCTAACTTTTCTTCCTCTGTTATGGGATACCCACAAAATTATAGCTTTGAGCAAATTCGGTATAAAGCAGAGGTGTAATCATTTACCCTCTTAAAATCTTGGAACCTAAGACTGTTCCATTCATCTCTAGAAGTAGGAAGTAAAACTTCCCTTAGATGACCAAATCTGCTTTTCAAATCTTCCCATATCATATATGGGTTATCACAATTAAAATACTCATGCTGTAGTAATTCATCAATATGTTTATGGATGAAAACATCAGCTCTTGCTTTATCCTGGTCAGAGCAATCATTTTCTTCTTGGATTGTATCTAACACATCCATTGATTTCAAATGTCTTTTGACATTTGCTGTCCCAGACATATAGTTTTCTCCAAAAATGTTGAGTGCAGGGAATTCAAGTTTTGATATATTTGACATTTTGTTGCTAAACATAATAGAGCAAATAATAAGATAAATATTAGAATCCATATATATCAATCAACAATGAGATACAATACATTGGTAGAGCTATAAACATATAAAAGAAAAAGAAAATGCCGAAATCTTCAGATGGGAGATTAAAAATTAGAATGAGAAGTAGTATAAGCATTATAGTGACCAACATCAAAACCGGGTGAATCATTTTAAAAGCTTTATCTTGGATAAATCTAATAAGAAGAATGTTTGTTGTAAATGAAATGGAGTTGATAATTGGTTATTTATAGTGAAAATTTATAACCGTTTTACAACGACTATATTACCGTTTTATAACAGTAATATTACCGTTTGTACGTGTGTGTGTATTAATGTAGAGGATAAAATGAGTTAAAAAATTATTAGATAATACATAGAATTAAGAATGTTAGTATGCATAAATAAATGTTAGTAAGCATAATTAAATGTTAGTTAACATAAATATAAAAGATACTTGACAGAAATATAAATGTTAGTCAGAAGTTAGATAACATAACAGGAAAAGTTAGTTGCATAATTAAATGTTAGATGCATAAATAAAAGTTAGATTATTAGTAGTCCCATAATCGTCAAATGTCCATAATAAGATGTCATTTATGTTTTATAGAGTACTTACCTTCTCAATGTATATTATTGAATTCTATTGATTAATAAAGTATTTACCTTGCTTTAAGATGAATATCTTTTTGTGGTGGATATACCTTCTTGATTTAGAACTTCGTGCTGATAACGTGTTATAATATTACCGTAATTATAAGAATATTGGATATGATAGAAATAAGTAAATATATGAGAAGTGTACTGGGGTGATATTTCATTTCCATCGAAGCAGTATTTATACTACACAAAAGGTAAAATATACAGGGGACGAATCTCAGATACTTGAAATATGTGGAGTGTTCATGTGGCCAAAACTTTTGACGAAGGTGAGATACAACTTGCAAGGTCGTCGGTGGTTTCACAACACTAAACATATTGTCTTGTTAGTTGAGAGTTAGCCTTTGCCTTCTTTATCAAAGCCACTACTTTAAGCATAAGTATATGCATCTCATTAATTTTAGCTCAGCTTTGGACACGATTAGATTCATTCATAAGCTATCATGCCACAGTAGAACGTGGTGAAGCTCTCAGATACTAGAACGCAAACACAGTAAATAATAATTATTATATTAATAGTAATTAAACATGAATTTCATGATATTTCAAATACCGAGATGATAGTGTACATTACAAAACCAAACCAAAACAAACAAGCTAAAATTTACAAGAAACACAAATACATTATTTATTTTATTATTTTCATAATCAAACTGTGAATAATATTTAAACTTCAGGTTATCCTCATGATGCTCCATTGGGCCTTACTTATATGATTTGTAGCTCCCATTGTTCATGTATTGAGCAAACTCAGAAGCATATGCAGTTCCTTTGTGTATCTTATACCCATTCCACCAAGTCATTAAACTACTCTCTGGCAAGAAAATATCAGGTGACACCGAGTAATTGTTGATAGCGCGCATCACATAAGCCTCAAAGTCCTCCAACTTATGCTCTAAGTCGGTTCGCCCTCCATTCATCAATTCTCTTAACGAAAGCAATGCCTCCTCTACATGTGCCCAGAAACAAGAATCCTCAGTAAGACTAGCAGCGGTATTCCTTTTCACCTCACTTGATTTTAAGTCCATGTCTTCATCCGACCACTTCTGTAACAACTTATAGTGTTCCGCCCGATTCTCTATGTAGTTTATGTTACCTTTTTTGTAGTATTCTGCTATGTCTAGAGGCTCAACTATCCTTCTGTAGTTAGTCCCACCAAAGAGCCAACGTTTACGCAACTTAGAGCCTTCTTTTTGTGGCATTCGATTCTTCTCTTCAACAGTCTTCTTCCAGTAATTGCTAAGATCACGTTGATGCTTCAAAATTTCTTGTTGGCTCACAATTTCCTCTCTTGTTTTCGCATGCTTGTAGCTATCATAGTAACCTCTTTCCAGTTTTTGTTTCTTCATATACCATTCCATACATGTCAAACTTATCTTCATGTCATTTAGCTTTTTAGTAGGATCATAAGGATTCTTTTTCTTTTTAATCAACTTTCTTTGTTTCTCTATTTTCCCAATTTGATCATTGGGTATATGATCATCCAAAACACCGACTTCCCTTGTGATTCCCGCCCTCAACAAATTCAAGTCGGACTCGCCCAATTCAGAAACCCCATGGTGCAATACCTTCCTTCTGATAGAATTCAAGACTTTCATATAATCATAAATTTGCACGTTACCTGCATTCGATAACTTCATGGCATCTAGAACCAGCAAGATTGAATCTTCATCGTCAAATGCCGTGTGGTCACCTGATTCTGTGCAAAATAGGAAAGTACCAAGGGGCTTGTATGGAGTATTTGATGAGAAAAAACTAGCAACAGCATCCTTCTTTGCAACCACATTCAGAAAACTTGATTTCCATTGTGGGCGTTCGGCGATGGCACATTGGAAAGCTGCATCACCAACAAGAGGGGAACCAAAAGTTACGCAAATCGGCCTTTTGGTTTTCTTAGAACCATTTGATTCTTCCACATCTATAGCATGATGTAGGCGTAGCGTGGAAAGAACAGCAAGATATCCACCCAAACCCGATCCAGTGACAATCAACGAGTTATTTATGTACTGTAAAACACAACTTAACCAATAATTAAGAAGTCATCTTTCACATGATCTTGATCTCCATATCTGCTATAAATAATCAGGCACACATATACCTTATTTTCCAGCTATATAAGGTCGTCACCGAGATTCTGAAACAGCTCGACTGCAGCTTCGTTAATGGAGAATGAAGAGTTGAGTTTAGTGGAAATGAAGTCAAGGACTGGGAGGTTTTCAGATGGAACCAAATCAAACTCTCCTTCAAGAAATCGAGTCGTATAATCAGGGGAACTCTTGAAAGCCAAAACATTGGTTCCAGAAGGAGTGGTGTGAAGTTCATAAGTTAAGTTAGTCTCCAAAATTGCTTGATAAGCATCTAGAATGACATCAAGGCTGCCGAGAAACTTGCCGAGTTCAACTTCTCTTCTAAACCTGCATGTGTTTTTTAGAACAAAGAGTAACTCCATTAATGGCAGTATACAATCAACTAATCAAGAAAACTAATTAACAAAACTGAAACCCTACTAGCTTGAAGAAATTAGGATAGATGAAAATAAAACGTACATGATTTTACTCATTTTTCTTCTTGAGTTATTGGCTGTTTATTCTTGTTGATGTTGAGGATGATGAAATGGGACTTTATATAGATTGGTTTCGGGTAACACATCACAACGTAAATTTTGAAGAAATTTGTTAACATTTGCCATGAATGTTCATGGCGATTGGTTGATGAATTTCAAAATCTTTTTGTAGTTGGTTCAGTATAAATTCGTCGGGTATGTCATTATTAATTATTGATCTGTGGGCCATAGAAATGGAGACCATGTGTAGGCCAGACGTGTTTTGGTGGGGTATATATATGTTTTTATTGCAGTTATTTGAGGATTTATCTTAAAATACTTTAAATTATAAGATCGAACGACTCCTTGCCTCTTGAATATAAATCCAAAGACTTCCCGTTAATGGATCCGCGTGGGGACCTTTAGGGCTGCTTACCTAAAGTACGCGCTTAGTTCTTCGAAAAATAATTATAAATCCAAAACTTGCAAAGCTATAGCTACGAGTCCAAATAGTATGCATATGAATTATGAATTATAATATGAGCACTTTATAAATACTAATTACTAGCAGAATAGTATCCCCTCACGTATTAGCAGCGGAAATTCGATTAGTATCGATTCAGTTTATTATAGTGACAATGCACTACCAACACTCGGTATAGCAGCCAAAATAGAAAACAAAATAAATAAATATATATATGTGTGATATACTCAATCAAAAGGATATAAACACTGTTTTACATCGATTGAAAACAATAAATATAAATTTCGGTAACAGTTTTGCCAATGGCGATGTTGGTCCAATTCATGATAGCACTAGTACTCACTATTGCATAGGTTAAAAAACCATTGTATTTTGAATACAACTCTGATTTCAACATAAAGTTGATTGAAAACGACAAAAACAAATAGCGACATCGGGTCGAATAATACTATAGTACAAATACCGAAGTCGTTCGTTTAGAATCGATTCGGTTCATCATAATACCAGTACGGCACCACCTCTCGTATAGCTTATATATGATTCCAAGAATAATAATTTATTTTGA
The DNA here is from genome assembly GCF_021521415.1 of Bidens hawaiensis. Lineage (NCBI taxonomy): Eukaryota > Viridiplantae > Streptophyta > Magnoliopsida > Asterales > Asteraceae > Bidens > Bidens hawaiensis. The sequence goes on along the minus strand of NW_027491464.1, from coordinate 1,185,307 downwards.
ACATAATGTGGTTTTCAATGATAGACCGGGGTTTTGTGGTAAAAACAAACACATTCACAAGGGGCTTTGGATCGGTGTGAACAACTTCGATTTGTTACAACATCGGTACAATACCGGCACTCGATAAAGGAAACGAAAGTGAAAAACGAATACCGATGCGTATGTCAATGACGGGTGGTGGATAGGTAAGATTATTGGCATATAGGGATCCAATTACTTGGTGGATTTCGAATACACCAGTCAACATATTGCATACACAAAGGAACGTCTGAGACTTCATCAAAACTGGAATTCAACTTATGGTGTTCGGTCTTATTCCAAGAAGTAATGTTACTCTTTCCTTTGAAATGTAATGTAATGTCCTTGCAAGTTTTATCAATGAAATGTTAGTGTTAATGGTTTCATAAGTTACAACGACACTCATTTTAATCATCAAAATTATAAATTTTAAACATCAAATACTCTCAACAAACTAATACAAAAAATTAATTTCTCAACACAATAAATGTAAAATAGATAATTACAAAAATAAATTATAAAAAAATTTAAAATATTCTCAAAAATTACGACGGACTAAAAGACACTCGGATCCGACTGTTCGGAGTTTGTTTCTGTCGGAGCCGACCGTCTTCTACTTCGACGGTTCTTCACACTAATCAGTCGGCCGGAAGGTTAAAGCGTCGGATCCAAACGTACATGAGGCTGCGCGACGCATCGTGACTGGTTAAAAATTCTGTCTGATCAGTTTGTGCTTTGGTCGGATCCAACCGGAAAATATGGCAAGTTTGGGAATTTGTTTTGGTCTCCGGCTAGAATTGAAAAACAGTTGGTCAAAATTGGCTATTTTGGGAATTTTCCCATTATATATTCCCGTCTATCTTATAGTGATTAATGAAATCCTTTTTCATCTAACAAAAACTTGTTGGTTTAGAAGCGGAGCTCTACAACGTGCCATCGTTCAATGCCCGCGATGGAAATCCCGCATTCTGAATGTGGTCGCAAAGCAGGATCATGTTGCTAGTTTTTTATCATCTGATAATTCATATAAACCACTTGGTACATTCCTATTTTGCACGGAGTTAGGTAGGCATGCGGCTTTTGAAGATCAAGATTCGATCATGCGAGTTCTGAAGGCCATGAAGACATCGAATGAAGGTAACTTAAAAATTTATGATTATACTAACGTTTTGAGATTGATCAGGAGGAAAGCATTGTACCATGGGGTTTCTGAGTTGAGCGAATTCAACTTGAATTCGTTGAGGGCGGGGATCACAATGCAGTTGAGGGAAATCGCTGTTTTGGATTATATTCCGAATGATCAAATTGAGGAAATGGAAAACAAACAAATAGAGATAATTGAAAGGAAGAATAATGCTTATGAGCCTACCAAGGAGCTAAACGAAATGAAGATAAAACTGACATATATGGAATGGTACATGAAGGCTAGGAAAAAGAAAGGCGGTTACTATGATGTCTACAAGAATGATGACACCAGAGACGAAATCATGAGTCGCAAAGCAATTTTGACTATTAAAGGTCATCTTAACCAGTATTGGGAAAAGACAGTTGAAGACAAGGATAAAATGCCACAAAAACAAGGAGCAAAGTTGCGTAAGCGTTGGCTCTATGATGGGACCAACTACAGGAGGATAGTCGAGCCTATGGACATAGCCGAACACTACAGAAAAGGTAACAAAAACTATATAAAGTATAGATCAGGCTACTATAAGTTGTTAGAGGCGTGGTTCGATGAAGACAAGAAAGTTTTAGAATCAAGTAAAGTGAAAAGGAACACGGCTGCTAGTCTTACCGAAGATTCTTGTTTTTGGGCACATGTGGAGGAGGCGTTGATTTCTTCAAGGGACTTAGTAAATGGAGGATCAACCGACATCGAGCAGAAGTTGGAGGAGTTTGAGGCTTATATGATGAAAGCGGCGGATAACTACTCGCTGTCACTGGATATTTTCGTGGAGGGGAGTAGTTTTATGAGGTGGTGGAAGGAGTATAAGGCACACAAAGGAACTACATATACTTCTAAGTTTTATCAATACATGAATGATAGGAATCATAGTCTAGTTCTATTCTAAATTGTCATTTGTCTATAGTTAGAGGGGTCAAGTGCAATTTACATTTTTATACATAAGTGTCAATATAGCATAGGGAGAGGGGGGAAAGAATATTAGTGAGGTCATCGGGCTCTTTGCTAGGCATTGAGAAGGGCATGGCCCTGGGCCACTTCGGTGGTTAGTTATCGAGTCTGTATCATCTTCTTCGTATCTGTTTCAATTCCAATATATTGTGCTTTTTCTCAATTTCAGTTGAATTGTTAGTAATCAGAATCAAACCCTGACATTGGTCTGACCTGCCACTTCTACTCTACCACCGCTCCGCTCGATCACCAGTTCAATCAGAACTATCATTTCACTTGATTCATCGATTCAATCAGATTTATCTAGGGTTTCAATCGACTACATCTCTATTTCAGATCTATCTTCAAATTCAATTTCTGTTTTCAATTTATATCTTCAATCGATCTCAGATTCAATCGCCAATCAACCTATCTCAGATTCCATCTCCAATCGATTCAATTTCTGATTTCTGCTATCAACCGATTCAATTTCCAGATCCAATTTCATCAACTGGTGTTCTTCCAAATTCCGATTCAATCATGGTGAATCAAACCTCACGATTTGATACTCAAGATCAGAATTATCGATTGGATGCTCATGAACAACAAATTAAACAATTGCACTCTGATGTTACAACGATTAAGGATTCTCTTCAAGCGCTAAATGATGATCGGTTTGATTCTAGAAGATTCCAGAAGTTCTTTTCAATTGGATGCACCATCAGGATTCGAGGTCTAATTCCATATCGACTTCACATCTTCCAGCTTCGTCTTCTGATTCATCGCTTCAATGTGTAATCGCTAAATTGGAGGAGATAGTCTCTAGATCTGAAGAACGCTGGTATGGCAAGGAACATCAATTTCTGGTCGGTCGCTTAGACGAATCTGGACCTCCGATTTCTGATTCAGCTACAATAATATATGTTGATGGTACATCTCCAATAACTTCTACAGAGTTTGATAGTAAAGAAAATGAAAAGATAATGGGTACAAATCATGATGATAGTGGTGTTTTGGAAATTAACAGTTCCGATGAGCATTTAGATGAGGTTATTAATTCCTCAAAATTTGAGTTATGTGACATTTCAAAGGGATCAGGTTCACCTCCTGATTATGGTGTAGATATGTCCAATCTAGGGTGGGCACCTACTAATACTCTCATTTTCGGTTCAATCAGATTTGCGACTCCGGCGGGTATTCCCCAATTTGGTGTGTTCGCGCCCTCACCAATCCCTAATAATCACCCGAGTCAAGACCAAATTGGTAGTAAATTGCTTGATGTTCAAACCTTTGAGTGGAAACCGGGTTGGGACTTTGGTTGGCTCGACTATACCCGACCTCCTGCTTTTGCTTTGAAGCTGTTTGTTTTGGATGAGGATTCTAAACCACTTGACCCGTATACAAACCTTAAATCAGAGTTGTTATGGAAACTGTTTCATGGTTGGTGCAAGACTGCAAGTCAGGTTGCTGCAGGTGTTGTTGGTTCATATCATTTGTGGGTAGTGAATGGGCAGGGTCAACCACTCGAAGACGCAACCAAGATGATCTCCACATTGGATTTGAAATTAATTAGCCGATTCCAGTCTTGAGGACAAGACTGTTTTGAAGGGGGAAGGAGTATAAGGCACACAAAGGAACTACATATACTTCTAAGTTTTATCAATACATGAACAATGGGAGTTATAAATCATACCAGTAAGGGCCAACTGATCGAGCATTATGACAATGATCTCTGAGGTTAAATTTTATTTTTGAGTAACGATAACTATTTGTGTGTTTTGGATGTAAATTTACTTTTTCCGATTTTGCTTGTGTGATGTAACCTATCAAGTTATTGAATTGATTAATTGAAATGGAAGTGTCTTCTTTACCTTCTAAAGAGTTTATCTTACTTTCCTAGACTTTGTTTCTTTTTGGTTGGTACACAATACATGATATTCTTTCCTTCTCTCTTGTTATAGCAAAGAGTGGATTATATTTATATTTAGAGAGAGGGGTAGAGGAGGTTATTGCACAAAGCCTTGTCCTCGTGCGAGGCAGAATTCATGGCTGCCACTTCGGCAGCGTGTCAATCTCTTTGGCTAAGGAATCTGGTCAGTGACTTAACGGGTAAGGACCCTTAAAACTATGAAGACGTTAGTAGACATTGAATCGGCTATTTCTTTTACAAAAACTTGGTTTTCCACGGGCGTATTAAGCATATTACCATTTCAAACACGAATGTGTGGAGTGAGGGAAAATACATAGTGTTCTCTTTTTGTGACAACTTATGTATGATGGGCATTGGACATGTTTATCATCTCTTGTATGGCTACTTTGTGCTATCGAGATTTTGGTGGTGGATGCTGGCTGGAAGGTCTTGATGGCTGTTGATCATTGTTGAAGGGTTAGAGCTGAGGATATAAATACTTGAACTTCTCTCTTTTCGCAAGAGTTCACACTTAGTACGCACTCATAGCTCTCATGAACCCTAGTTATCCTCCCGTTGTTTTTCTTTCATGTTCAACAGTTTATGTTAACAAATCTTTTAACTAGTGTATAGATTTGCTATTTAGAAGTATTACATTTTCATAAAAAGGAATCTTTGAGCAATTACATTAGTGCTTATTATTGTTTTTCTTTAAGTGTTCGAATCAATAAATGTTTAGTTTGTGTTTATCAACTTTGTTTATCAATTTATAATTGAACTCACTTCACTAACACATTTAGCTAAACAAATCAATTCATGTTGGGGCTGTTTGGTTCATTCAGATCTGAATGAGTCAGGTCTGAATGAGCCTCTGTCTCATTCAGCAACAACAATAAGTCTGAATGAATCAGACCTAATTTTAACTATTCAGATGTTTTTCTGTTTGGAACCAAACAGTCAAAAGTCTAAATGAATCAGATGTTTACATCTGAATGGTTCCATTCATATGTTTAAATCTGAAGTTTGTCTGTTTGAGGGTTTGCAATACCAGGTGGACATTTCTATTTTTTGTTTTTTATTAATGTTATAATTTTACTATTATTACCATAATATCTATACACTGGAATTTTGTAGAGATTTTAAGAAGGATAAAAATAAGAACTTATTCAAGTTCACTGTCGAAGGGATAACTTTTCATTTTCATCGTAGTAGTATTTATACTACACAAAAAGTAAATATACAGAGTACAAACTCAACTATTGAATAGATTTGGAGTGTTCATGTAGCCAAAGGTTTGACAAATGTGTCATCCATCTTCGTTGAAATAATTTACAGCACCCCCCCCCCCTTGGATGACACTTTTTGCAAACTTTGGTGTCTTGGAGTACTGCCTCATTAAAAACCTTTGTAAGGCCCCGTCACCGGTAGCCCTACTTTGGTGTTGAATTTACTCATAAACACAGTTCTAAATATCAGAGTTACTTAAAACTTTACGCGGAATATAACTTCAACCATTATATATTACAAAACTGTCAAATCTTGTCTTAACGAACATTCAGATTTATTTAAACATAAAACATAGTCTTTGAAAACATCATAACATTTCCTTCAAGATGCCAGTATCTTCGATTCCATGCCATGTGTCTTCAATCATGCGAGCTGCCTCAACCTATTTGCCTGCGTGCATACTAAAAGTCAGCTACGCTGAGTGAGTTCTAGTTAATCAGGTAACATACAATACATTCACATATGCACCCGAAGGTACATGCCTTCCTACTATCTTACATACTTACATACTTACGTACTTCCATTATTTCTTTCACAATAACATACATACTTTCATTCATACGCATACATTTAAAGATCCTTCCGCCCTATAACCTTCGCCGATATTATTAGGGTCGGTTCCCTACATTCGCCGACATTATTAGGGTCGGTTCCCTACATTCGCCGACATTATTAGGGTCGGTTCCCTTGTTCTATCTATACCTTTCGTATCCTTCTATCCATTCATAATTATAAATTTCATACGTCCATACATCATCTATACATAATGTACATGTCAATCATATCTATATACTATCCCTTGACGGCACATGCAATATCAGAAGATCGTTCATGCATCGTCAAGCATTCATTCATACATAAATCATATAAGGCATAAACTTTCCACTTAAGGTAAGTGTATTAACTAATCACATCGAGTATGCACACAGCCTCGAAAACATAACAAGGAAATGGGGCTAGAAACTCACCTGAAGTCGGTTACGTTCACCGTTGATAGTTATTCCTTTCTTCAGTTGGGCATGATTAACTGTATAATAATTGCATGCATCAATTAACTGTCACTACTCATCTCATGTTTCAGTCTAATCATTACCCACAGCGAACGGGGGTCCGGGGGCAGCGCCCCTGGCAGCGGGGTTCTAGGGGCGACAGCCTCTAGCGGGGTCCAAGGGGCAGAGCCCCTGGCTGGGGTTAAGCTGCCAAGTTAGCTTGGAAAAATTTTATTTTCATTAGTTGTCTTAACACATTTTCCATTAGACTTTTTAATTATTTTCTAAATTGGGCTTATTTGTTAAGTCTATGATAATGGGCTAGTTTGCTTTATATGGGGTATGGGCTTGGTCCAACTGTCCAACATGGTACCTAGGCCCAACTAGGTTCAGGCCCAAACAGCATTGGGTCAGCCGAGAACTCTTGGCAGAACCATTATGTTGACCGAGAACTCAAGTTGACCGAGAACCCAAGTTTGACCGAGAACTCTTAGGTCTGACCGAGATCTCGTGTTGACTGAGATCTCATACTTGGCCGAGAACTCGTGTTTTCGGCCGAGAACCTTGACCGAGAAATGGCCACCGAGAACTCTGACCGAGAACACAATGACTGCATGGTTGACCGAGAACCCTATGGTTTGACCAAGGATTCTCAAGTTTGGCCGAAAACCCCCAGTTCAGCTAATCTTTCCTACTTATGTTTCCACCTTGCCCAGAATCTTGTTCTAAGGATCAAGTTATGAAATTATAACCTTTTTCATCATCATACATACCCGTTTTACACCTATTACTATCACGACTTCAAGATCTATCCCGTTTTAGGTATAAAGTTTGAACCTTTACACATTTAAAACGTTTTAAGCTAGATTTAGGGCTCATATACGAGTCGTACATAACCATGTGTCTATTGAGTTCATTTCATTCATCAAGTTTACATTTTTATGAAATCTCTAGGTCTGATTTACCCTAAGGTCAAGTTTCATAGCAAACCGTTCACAAAAACGTAACACTTAACGTAAAGAACATACCTTTTTGGTGTTTCTAGGTTGCGGCTAGCTTGTTATGAAGTATTGATCTTGTATCTAGCTTGTATCCCAAAGATCTATCAATAAAAGGTTTGGTTTTGATCTTGGTTCCTTGATCTAGGTTGCGGCCGAAAAAGGAAAGGGTTGTGTGTGTTATGGAGGTGTAGGGAGAATAAGATGGAAAAAATGGATGGAAATGGAAAGGATTAGGGTTTAAGGGGTATTTATACTCCCTTAAGCCCATGGACCTAAGGCCCATCTTTCCTTTTTAGTCCATGATTAATTCTCTAATTAGCCTACATCTCTTTCCCTCTTATATTATTTTATAAAATATTATTATTTGAAATTCGGGATGTTACAACCTTGCTAAAGAAAAACCCAGTGGGAAAAAACCTTATCTAAGGGAAAAAGAGTGCAGTGTAAAGCTCCCCCTCAAGTTGGCATCATTATATTTTATGTAGATGTCGCATCCCAATATCATGAACGTGTTTCCTGAAAACTTTTGTAGGGAGTGCCTTCGTAAAAAGATCTGCTGAATTATTGCTCGATTTGACACATCTCAATTCAACTTGATTATCTTTAATAAGCTGCTGAGTGTATGAAATAAATCTCGGTGGTATATGTTTTGTTCTGTCACTTTTAATGTATCCTTCTTTCATTTGTAAGATACAAGCTTCATTGTCTTCCTAGATTGGAGTTGGATTTCTATCTTTCTGTAACCCACAAGAAGTTGATATGTGTTGCATAATAGATCTTAGCCATACACATTCTCTAGAAGCTTCATGTAAATAAATAACTTCAGCATGATTTGATGATGTTGCAACGAGTGTTTGTTTCTGAGAGCGCCATGAAATTGAGGTTCCTCCATTCATGAATACATATCCGGTTTGAGATCTTGCCTTATGGGGATCAGATAAATAACCTACACCTGCATAACCAACCAAACATTCTTTTGAATTGTTAGGATAAAATAAGCCTAAATCAACTGTTCCTCGAAGGTATCGAAAAATGTGTTTAATCCCTTTCCAATGTCTTTTGGTAGGAGATGAACTAAACCTTGCTAACAAATTAACTACAAAAGATATGTCAGGTTTTGTACAGTTAGTAAAGTACATAAGGGCTCCAATTGCACTAAGATATGGTACCTCGGGACCAAGGATGTCTTCGCCGTCTTCGCAAGGGCGAAATGGATCTTTATTGATATTGAGTGATCTAACAACCATTGGGGAACTTAAAGAATTTTCCTTGTCCATATTAAAACGCTTTAGAAGCTTTTCAGTGTAAGTTGATTCATTGACAAGTATTCCATTAGGCATATGTTCAATCTGTAAACCAACACAATATTTGGTTTTTCCAAGATATTTCATTTCAAATTCATTTTTCAAAAGAGCAATTGCTTCATGAATTTCTTTTCCCGTTCCCATTATATTTAGATCATCAACATATACAGCTATGATCACATATCCAGTTGTTATCTTCTTGATAAAGACGCAAGGACATATAATATTATTTGTATATCCTTTACTTATCAAATAATCACTTAAACGATTGTACCACATCCTTCCATATTGTTTCAACCCATATAAAGATCTTTGTAATTTGATAGAATACATTTCTTTGGGTTTTGAACTTAATGCTTTTGGAAATCTAAATCCTTCTGGGATTTTCATATAGATATCGTTATCAAGTGATCCATATAAGTAAGCTGTAACAACATCCATGAGTCGCATTTCTTAATTTTCAGACACAACTAAGCTGATTAAATACCTTAAGGTAATTGCATCCATGACAAGAGAATATGTTTCCTCATAGTCAATTCTTGGTCTTTGAGAAAATCCTTGAGCCACCAGTCTAGCTTTATATCTTGTAACTTCATTTTTCTTATTTTGTTTTCTCACAAATTCCCATTTATACCCTACAGGTTTTATTGTCTTAAGTTTAATAACAATAGGCCCAAAAACCTTTCGTTTGTTTAACGAACTTAACTCAGCTTGCATAGCATCTTTCCATTTATCCCAGTCATTTCGATCTTGACATTCTTTGACAGATTTTGGTTCAGGAGCATCATCACCACTCATGATTTCGGTTGCCACTAAATAAGAAAATATATCCTCAATATTCAGTTTCACTTTGGTTCCATAGTATATTGTTATGGCCATAGTTGATTGACATCTCTTTGTTAAAATCATTTACTTTTTCCTGAGGAAAGGTTATATCATTCATTCTTTCCAGAGGGTAAGTTTTGATTTTTAGTAATTCATTGGAAACATTTTCCTTATGGTATGTTTCCTTTTCATGAATTTTTCTCTTTCGAGGATCTTTATCTTTTGATCCAATTGGCCTCCCCCGTTTCAAAAGGTTTTGGGATTCATGAGGCATTTTCTCATCAATTTGTTTCTTTGGAATCTCAACTCGAGCTGGAGCATTAGCAGCTGGTATATAAGATTTAGTTACTCTTTTCATATCAGTAAATGCATCAGGCAATTGATTTGCAATTTCTTGCAGATGCATTATCCTATGAACTTCTGTCTCACATTGTTTTGTTCTAGGATCAAGATATGACAAAGAAGGTTCACACCATGAGATATCCTTCTCTTTATTTTTATTTTCTCCCCCTAATGAAGGGAAGACTGACTCATCAAATTGGCAATAAGCAAAACGTGTTGTAAAGACATCACATGTTAAAGGTTCAAGATATCTTATAATTGAATCTGTTTCATATCCAACATATATTCCTAACCTTCTTTGAGGCCCCATCTTTATGTGTAGTGGTGGTGCAATAGGAACATATACTGCACATCCAAAAATTCTGAGATGGGAACTATTTGGCTCTTGGCCAGATACAAGTTGTATATGCAAGTACTTGTGATTTGCAGTTGGTCTCATACGAATTAATGATCCAGCATGTAAAATTGCATGGCCCCAAATAGATACAGGGAACTTTGTTCTCATTATTAATGGTCTAGCTATTAGTTGGAGACGTTTAATCAACCATTCAGTTATACAATTTTGTGTATGTACATATGCAATTGGGTGTTCAACAACAATTCCAACAGACACGCAATAATCATTGAACGCATGTGATGTGAATTCACCCGCATTATCAAGCCTCACTCTTTTAATGGTATAATCTGGAAAATGTGCACGTAATTTAATGGTTTGAGCCACAAATTTTGCAAAGGCTATATTACTAATTGATAATAAAGAGACATGAGACCATCTACTAGATACATCTATTAGGACCATGAAGTATCTGAAAGGCCCACTTGTGGATGAATTGGTCCATATATATCACCTTGAGTTCTTTCAAGAAACATAGGCAATTCCTTTTCAACCTTTAATTGTGAAGGTCTTATGATTAATTTTCCAAGTGAACATGATGTACATAGAGACATTTTATCAACTTGGGGGATCTTTTGACCTTTTAATGAATGCCCACGTGTATTTTCAATGATCCTTTTCATCATTGTAGATTCAGAATGACCTAATCTGTCATGCCATAAGTTTAATATACTAGTATCATAAGATTTTTCTTTGAATGCCATGTGTGCTTGAGGCACATTTATGTATGTATAATGAAAACCAGAATGGAGCATTGGCATTTTTTCCAATATGTGATTTTTCTTCACAATATGTAAATATTTTTCATCGCCAATATTTATCGACTGAGTATCATACCCATTATGATATATGTTTTTGAAACTTAACAAGTTTCTCGTTGTTTTTGGGGAAAATAAGGCATTCTCTATTAAAATCTTTGTACCGTTTGTTAATTCTAAATTTTCTTTTCCCACTCCTTCTATCAAGTTTGAAGGATCTGATATTGTACCAATCGTTCCCTTTGTTGATTTTAGATCAAAAGAAATATTTCTTATATTTTAGAATTGTGTGTGTAGCACCACTATCCGTTATACACGTATCTCCATTTTTTATGATCTTGTTCTCCGGTGAAATTCATTTTTAATCTTCAAGTTTTTTTTTTAATCTTCAAGTGTAAAAGAAAATGATAAGTGTATATAATATATATTACAAAACTTTAAATACTGAGTCTAGTTATAATAGTAAATATATATCATATAGAAATTGAAATAAACTGAGTAAGCATGGCTAAACACAATTAGGGAAAATATAGAATACATTACATGGAAAAAGGGAAATGCTAATTATACATAGTTAAACATGATTAAACATAATTAAACATAGATCATGATGACATGATATTTATATTTATTAAGATCCAGCAACAACCATTTTTCAAACTTCCAAGTCACCATAAAAGTCTAAGTTATTCAACTCAATGTTGACCTTATCAAATGTATCCACATGGTTCACTTCTTTCTCTTTTTCTTTAAGAGATGCTTGGTATAATTTGCATAGATGTGAGGGTGTGCGACAAGCTTTTGACCAGTGGTTTGAACTCCCACATCTGAAACATGGAGAGCCATGATTATGAGATGTACTAGCTTCGTTCTTAAACTTACTTAGTTGGTTGGAGTTGTTATTATGTGGAACATGGTAGTTATTGGCTCTCTGGCTACGACCAGTGGTGGATCCAGGAATTTTGTCTAGTGGGTTCAATGTTCGGGTCGGTTTGTCGGTTCGGAGGTTCGGGTCGTTCCAATTGTTCGGATCGTTTTGATGGTTCAGGTCGGTTGGATGGATCGGGTTGGTTCGGTGTACAAAGATTGAGATTTTACTAAAGATCACCTTTGATTCCTCAAATAATTGCAAAACGTTCTTTAGAAATGCTAGCATATCTCTCTTTCTTATAAGATGTAATACATAGCAATCACACGATTCATACGATTCATATAATTGAATGCTAGCTAAGTTACTACTATTTATAGTAATTATTCAAATTGGGTTGATGTTAGTTGACAAGAGTCACATAGTGTAAACATATTTTAGCTTATAAAAGTATTTTAGCTATCACATTCACAGCTTTTGAAGTTAGCAAGCAAGATACAAACACAATTACCCAGTAATAAAAAAACATATTTTAGCTAATAAAATAAATGTCAATTACCCATAGCTTTTGGAGTTAGCAAGCAAGATACAATTAATGTCAATTACCCATAGCTTTTAGAGTTAGCAAGCAAGATACAATTACCCAGTTATAAAAAAAACTGCCAACAGTGAGAATTGAACCTGGGTTCTAAACGTGACAAAGCAGGGTGTCTACCACTAGGCCATGATGGAAACTTTGTTTATGAGTTCACTCACAATATATATGTGGGTTCACTATCATATTTTACATAAGCATTCTATATAAAATCCGAAACTCAGTGGGTTCACGTGAACCTGTAACTGATTACCTAGATCTGCCCCAGGCTACGACCACGACCGTAAGAATTAGTGTTCCATTTAAATGAAGGGTTACGACCATTAAAATGTTTTTTTGTCAAAATGACCACGGCCACGTCTGTAACATCCCAAAATTTCAAATAATAATATTTAATATATTTATTTGTTATGACGGAAAAGCTTACTTGAGTTAGTAAGTAGATAATAAAATAATAAAGAGGGAAAGATAAGTAGGCTAATTAGATGGAATTGATTATGGACCAAAAAGGAAAGATGGGATTTAGGTCCATGGGCTTAAGGGAATATAAATATCCCTTAAACCCTAATCCTTTTCATTTCCATCCATTCTACACCCTTGCCTACACCATAAAACACACACACGCCACCATCATCGGCCATGAGAGAAAGAGAGAGGTCCAAGACCAAAACCAAGCCGAATACCGATAGATATTGGATACGCAAGCTCGATACAAGATAAAAGTTGATAAACAAGTTAAACCGTAACCTAAAAACGTTCAAAGGTACGTTCTTGATCTTTAAAGTTTACGTTTTTATGAACGGTTAGCCTTGAAACTTGAACGTAGAATAGATCGAGTATAAACGAACCATAAAGTAGCAAACTTGATGTTAAAACGGACTTTACGAACTTATCGTTATGAACGGCTCGTTTAAAGAACCCCTAGATCTAGTTTTGAACATCTTTAGCCCTAAAGGTTCAAGCTTTATGCCAAGGGAGAGTTAGATCTTGATGATGGATGGATAATGGGTATAAAATGTATAAGGAGAGTAGCTAATGTTATCAGAATCAGTGATAAAAACCATCAACAGCTAGCTACCTGAGCTGGTAAAGGATTTTAAACTAAGCTGAAAGCATCTGACGAGGAGTTCTCGGTGACCAAGGCTCTCGGGTTCATGAGTTCTCGGCCATTGAGTTCTCGGCGACCTGAGTTCTCGGTCAAATAAGGAGATCTCGATCAAACAAGAGTTATCGGTCAGCATAGGTTCTCGGTCATGAGTTGGGTTCTCTACCAAGAGTTCTCGGCTGGCCAGTTTCTGTTTGGTTTGGGCTGAACCCAGTTGGGCCCAGATGCCTTAAGGGACAGTTGGGCCAGACCTAACTAAGCCCACAAGTTGTCAAGCCTATATCCTATCTAAATCACGCTAGTCCATCATCATAGACTAAGCAAATGAGCCCGGCTTAGAAAATACGTTGGTTAACTAAAATACCAGCTTAATTAATTATATGGTTAATTAACAAATATATATTTAACAGTTAGCTGGACTCAGTTAAAAAAGGGAATAACAATTAACGGCGAGCGTAACAGGATCCAGGTGATTTTCTAGCCCCATTTCCTTGTTATGTTTTCGGGGCTGTGTGCATACTCGATGTGTGTAGTTAATACACTTACCTTCAGTGGTAAGTGTATGCCTATTATGATATATATGTGAAGTTAACGAATACATGGCGGTACGTGAACGATCTTCGGATATTGCACGTACTGTCAGGGAATAGCTTGAAGATGTGATTGTTTATATATGTTATATGTATGATGTATGTATGTTATAGATTATGAGTATGTAAGGAAGTATATTTAAAGGTATAAAAGAAAAGAAAAGTATGAAACGAAGGAATTGACGGTAAAAGGTGGCAGACCCTAATAATATATGTGAAGGAGGGTGGCAGACCCTAATAATATCTGTGAAGGAGGGTGGCAGACCCTAATAATATCTGTGAGGTTATAGGGCGAAAGACTCCTTAAAAGGTATAAGTATGTATATAAAGTAAGATAAAATATGAAAGTACAAAAGAAAATAAGTATGAAAGTAAGGACGAAGGTATATACTTACGTATGTAAGAAAAGAAAGTAAAGGAGGTTAAGTATGTAATTCATGAACGTATTGTATGTTATCTGTATTAACTAGAACTCACTCATCGTAGCTGACTTTTAGTATGCACGTGGGCGAATAGATTGAAACAGCTAGCCTGAGGAGGACACATGGTAGGATTGGACGAGACTGGCATCTGAAGATTTTGTCATGATGTTTTATTACTATATTTTACGTTATGTTTTAAAAAGAGAAATCGTGGATGATTATAACGAATGGTTGACTATTTAATATTCCGTGAAAGTTTTTAATTAACTCTGAGATATAGAATTGTGTTTATGAGTAAATCCAACGTCCAAATGTGAGGCACCGGTAACGGGGCCTTACAACGTCCATGGCCTCGTCCACGACCTTGTTCCCATTTATGACCAGAATTTTTATGAGAATTTTTGTGAGCAACATTTGCTTCTGGTATTGCTAATGAACCTGTTGGATGAGATTGAGGATTTTTCATCCATAATTCATTATTTTTCTCTGCTACAAGTAGTAATGCATTTAGATCAGAGTATCTTCTAAAATTCTGCAATCGATAATGCGTTTGCAAGTTTATATTTGATGCATGAAACGTGGAGTAAGTTTTCTCTAATTTTTCTTCCTATGATTTAGGATACCCACAATATTCTAGCTATGAGCAAATTCGGTATAAAGTAGAGGTGTAATCATTTACCCTCTTAAAGTCTTGGAGCCTAAGACTGTTCCATTCATCTCTAGAAGTAGGAAGTAAAACTTCCCTTAGATGACCAAATTTGTTTTTCAAATCTTCCCATATCATATATGGGTTATCACAATTAAAATATTCATGTTGTAGTAATTCATCAATATGTCTATGGATGAAAACATCAGCTTTTGCATTATCCTGTTCAGAGCACTCATTGTCTTCTTGGATTGTTTCTAACACATCCATTGATTTCAAATGTCTTTTGACATTTGTTGTCCAAGACATATAGTTTTCTCCAGATATGTTGAGTGTAGAGAATTCAAGTTTTGAGATATTTGAAATTTTGTTGCTAAACATAATAGAGCAAATAATAAGATAATTATTAGAATCCATATATATCAATAAACAATGAGATACAATACATTGGTAGAGCTATAAACATATAAAAGAAAAAGAAAATGCCGAATCTTCAGGTGAGAGATTAAAAAGTGAAATGAGAAGTAGTATAAGCATTATAGTGACCAACACCAAAACCGGGTGAATCATTTTGAAAGCTTTATCTTGGATAAACTTAAGAAGAAGAATGTTTGTTATAAATGAAATGGAGTTGATAATTGGTTATTTATAGTGAAAATTTATAACCTTTTTATAACGGCTATATTACCGTTTTATAACGGTAATATTACTGTTTGTATGTGTGTTTGTGTATTAATGTAGAAGAATAAAATGAGATTATTAGATAATACATAGAATTAATAATATTAATGAGAATCTTAGTATGCATAAATAAATGTTAGGAAGCATAATTAAATGTTAGTTAACATAAATATAAAAGTTGACATAAATATAAATGTTAGTAAACAGAAATATAAATGTTAGTCAGAAGATAGATAACATAACAGGAAAAGTTAGTTGCATAATTAAATGTTATATGCATAAATAAAAGTTAGATTATTAGTTGTCCCACAATCGTCAAATGTCCATAATAAAGTGTCATTTATGTTTTATAGAGTACTTATTTTCTCAATGTATATTATTAAATTTTATTGATTAAAAAGTATTTACCTTGCTTTAAGATGAATATCTTTTGTGGTGGATATACCTTATTGATTTAGAGCTTCGTGCTGATAACGTGTTATAATTAACTATTATTACCACAATATCTATACACTGGAATTTTGTAGAGATTTTAAGAATGATAAAGATAAGAACTTATTCAAGTTCACTGTTGAAGGGATAATTTTTCATTTTCATCGTAGTAGTATTTATACTACACAAAAAGTAAATCTACATAGGACAAACTCAATTATTGAATAGATTTGGAGTATTCATGTAGCCAAAGGTTTGACAAATATGTCATCCATCTTCTTTGAAATAACTTACAACAATTAACAATTTTTTTCCAACTAAAATTCTAATACTTGCAATGATGTAAATCTATCACCTTACTTTTAAAGAGGTAAACACCATACCACTAAATCACTAGCCTGCCTTTTTTTTTAAGTACGTTTTGTGTTATAATTCAAACTTAGTTAATATAAAAGAGAAATAAGAATTAAATTTTATAGTTTTGAATGCAATTGTTTTATATACATATATTTAGGGTATGTTTGACAAGACTAGCTGGTGGTTGTTAGCTGGTAGCTGTTAGTTGTAACGTTTTAGATGTATTTAGGTGTTTGGCAGAGTAGCTGAAGCTTTTAATAAAACTAGTCGGGTGCTCGCGCAGTGCGCCAGAGTGGGCGCGCAACTTGACATCAACTGCATAATCAGTGTAGGTACATATTCACCTTATAACAGTACACACATGACCCGAATGTAGACGTGTAATTCGTGCAAAGGTAGTACGCGTATAATCGGTGGCGAAAATCAAGAAGCATAGCTAAAATATACAGTAACTTCAAATAGATAAATTTTTAAACCGACCCGATCTGAATCCCGTTCCAACCCGGCACTGAATAAATTTGGACATGTTCTGACCTGGAACCTTTCGACTCAAAATCGTACCAACACAAACTGAATAAATTAACTTTTTGTATCGACTCGTTCCGACCTAATTTTGTCTTACACATGACCTGAGCTCGGCTGACTCGACTTGTTGCCGATCATAACCGGTAATCATGTAATATGTTAATTTTTTTAGAGTTAAAGAAGTATAACAATATCATACTCAAATTAAAGAGAATAAAATACTCGTTTATATGTTGTAATTTTTTTAGAAAAATATTAACGTGTGAAAAAGTTATGGCCTCTTAAAAAGTCGTGTGGTAGTTAGTTTTGAATAAATGTTAAATGTGTAACTATTATATAAATTAACAAAAGTTGATTAAAGTTCAAGTACCAAATTGTAAATTTTCAAATATAAAATACTGTAGCTCACGCTAGTAGTAGTTAGGCATGTTCAAAACGGTTTAGGACTAGGAACCGGAACCGGTTCCTAACCGGTTCCTATATTCAAAACCCCCTTTTAAACCGGTTCCAGGCTCGAACCGGTTAGGGAACCGAACCGGTTCTTCCACCCTCGGACCCCTAATCTATCTAACCGGTTCTTACCGGTTCCTAACCCGGTTCCTGTACCGTAACCGGTCAAAAAACGGCTATTTTTGACCCCAACGGTCAAAAAACGGCCAAAAAAAACGGTTAGGAACCGGTTCCGGTTCGGTTCCGGTTCCAGAACCGGTTCCGGTTCGGTTCCGGTTCCTACCCGCCCCCACTCAGAAATGCAAGAACCGGTCACGGATCATCGGGTTGAATCAGATAGGGTCCGGTTCCTACAAAAAACAGGTAGGAACCGGTTCGGGTCCGGTTCGGGTCCACCGGTTCGGTTCCAGGAACCGGTTTCGTTGAACATCTCTAGTAGTAGTACTAGCGTTCAAATTTGGAGATTTACTAGCGTTCAAATTTTCAAATATAAAAGCTAGTGGTAGTACTAGCGTTCGAATTTGGAGATCTTTCTTCTAACTTAAAAACTTCAAGCTCATCCAACCAAACAAAGTTTTTTTTATTGATTTTGAGTTTTTTCATAAATTCTTGAAGCCAGAAGCTCTTAAAAGCTCCATGTCAAACATACCCTTATTGTAGCATAATGATATGTTAATTAAAATCTAGGTCATGTTCATGTCAACCCTTATAATATGAGTTATCACCCGCAAATAAATATAAAACTATCATACCATTAGTCAACGCATCTTTTATAAATTCATACAAACCCAATAACCATTTAAATAATTAAGCCAATTACTCTATTAAATCTTAGGGTATCTCGGGTGTTCCTTACGTTGCTGGTACCATCGGCTATATCGTCGCCGATGATTTGGTAAGGGGATCGAATTGAGATTAAGCATTGGTGAAGCCAAAAGAGGGAAAGAGAAAATGACCGTTTGAATATCATCATCATCATCATCATCATCGTACTCAGTATATCCCACCAATAGCAATGCTATGGTAGGGTCTGAGGAGGGTAAGATGTAGACAGTCTTACCTCTATCCCATAGGGATAGAGAGGCTGCTTCCGGTGAGACCCCCGGCTCGATAGTAGTTTTGCATCAAGCCTTGGACATAAGGCACATAGCACTCAATCATCAGGGACACCGGCTGATTGGTGCATGTGCCCTTGTCTTTCGGCTATCAACGCCACCACATGATGCCTGATTAACCTTCCGCCACTTTTATAAAAAATTAAAAATAACCAATGAACGATGTTCACGATTTGGTTGAAGAAATAATCAAACATGGAAACCTCAAAAACTCGCATTTACATGTTCTCGTAAATTATACAACTAACAAGGAGGGCAAAGAAAGGTCTGAAAACCTGCTAACACAACCACAAGACATTCAAACAAGATTAGCTCAAATCTACATAGTTTTTTGAGAAACCTGATCCATTGACCGAGTTTGGATATCTTTCGTGTACACGTTTGTGAGAGCAAAAAGCAACAAAACAAACACGACTTGAGCACTCACAATTCCAAAATGGCTAATGCTGTTACCAATTTCCATCCAACTTCCTGTGTTCTTCACCAAGAAGAAGAAGTGAATGGTCATAACATCCGAGCATAATATCACAAGAAAGTAGCATCCTGATCTTGGAACCTTGACCAATTTAGTTATTGCACTAAATGCACATCTGCATTCAAATTTAAATTCATATAAGAGTTATCGTTTTCTAAAACTGATTATTTCCATTATAAAATTGAAATTTTGTTTCACTTACATAACAAGCATGAACGGTATGAACAGTTTGAAAATGAGCAGAGCCGACATAAGAAACGGCTGTAATAGAAACAAATGTTGTCAACAATTGCCACTGAATATTATTATAACTGTTTATTGACCTTTACTTACACTGAATATTGTGATGAACCGATAAACCGATGAAATTTCGAAACTTGCAATACTTGCAAAATTTCCAGTTCCAAAAAATGCAGTATTAAAGAATACCAACTAGAAAAGGATAGAATATAAAATGTTAAAAGACTGTTAAATGCAAGTGAAATAACTAACACTGGAAAAATGGAAACAGATACTTACAAAAACAACTGGTATTCTCATATCAGATAACTGTAGGCATCTATCACCTTCTTCAAGAATAATGTTACTGTTTTCTGCTTCAAATGCAGTAACAGACTTGTTAGGTTTGTTAACATATAAAAGAGCATTTTCAAACGATATCCATCCGAAAAGGGCAAGACCGAGAGCCCCATAAAAGACAGCTTCATATCTGCACATGGTTCAGAATGCTAAACTTATGCATCTTAATTATTATAATACAATGCCTTCATCGAGTGAAGATTAGGGGCGTAGATTACACCCAAAATTTAAAGGGCCTCAAATTTTACTTTTATATTTTTTTAAAGTATTTTAAAAAGTTGCTTAATTACTTATATTATATTATTATATATTCTTTATCATTTTTCCTATAAAATTTGGGATAAATTACATTATTTGTCCTTGAGGTATATAGCAAATTTCACATTTCATTCTTAAACTAAGGAAAAAACAGAAATCGTCACATCTTTTCCACTAATGGGCGTTAATTTTTTCCGTTATGTCCAGTCATGTGCATTGCACACGAGGGAAATTTGGTCATTTTACTCTATTTACACAACATTTGAAAAAATAAAAAACTCGAATTTGAATATCATTTTGGACCCTGAAAATAAGTTGGGCCGCCACCTGGGAGGAAAGGGGTGGGGGTTGTTAAGATATACCCAATAGATAGTAGTAGGAAAGGTGGTGCAAAACCAAGGAATATTGAAGTTAACCGAGAAAGTAGATCAGTTGCTGAAAATAGTGGAAGCACCATAGATATACCTACAAAAATACAATAACAAATTTTAAGCAACTACTTAATATAATCATTTCAGCTATTAAACAATACTTGCTAATGATTTAAATAAAAGAGTGGCATATTTTACCAGCAATGGACCAATTCATCACTTGATGCAATGCAAGCAGTTCACGTTTTTCTGTTCTATGAGATGTTGAAATGTACACCAACACAGATGACAAACCAACCAAACATGCCTACACATTATGAAGAAAATAATAATCAGATCTTATTTTAACAGAAAAAAAATAATAATATATAATACATACCTGTAAATGAAAGAGGAGTGGAAATTTGGGTTTTGAGTAACTGTTAACAAGATATTGCCAATACTTGTTATCTTTGACATTTTTATCTAAATACCTGCTGAATCCTCCTATTACAACAATTATAAGTCCACTTATACTCCTGCAACAAGAAAACAAAAGGTTTAAGATAATATCATCAAATCAAGATTGTTAACCGATATTAGTGATAATAATAATAACATACACTAATATTGTATTGTCGGGAATTTCTGCTGGCATCAAGGTAAAAACAGACAAAAACCAACACGCGAGCCACAAAAAAGCTGGTATTCCAGATTTCCAAGGGATTGACTTATAAATAAAAAGTGAAGAAACGACACCGACAGTTAAAAAACACCATGTGTACATAATTCTCTGAGTGAAGCTTCTTACTAGAAGCTCAAGAACAATGATGGAGGCGATACATGTGGCAGAGAGCTCGATAATGTGACGAGATTCTTTTGTTTGTACAAAGTGTTTCCATATGGCTCTCAGAAACCGATACTCACTAACTATATTGGTCCAAAGAAATACCGTCATGGCAAAATAAGCATGATAAAGTGGAGGTGAGTGTTCCAAATATAGCACAATAAAAATTGATGCCATTATGAGTCTTCCACATATGGACACCTGTCACAAAACCTAAATCATCAAGATGCATTATATTATGCATACACATTATAATAAAGGTTATGAATATATATACCTTTGTTGGGTGGTCTCTTGAGAAAACTGTTTCTTCCTTTTTAAGAATTTTAGCAGGCAAAGACGTGTAAGATTGTAACACGAAGAGTATAAGACAAAGCATCCACCCAAAGTAGCCCATGACTATAACGGTCATTAGCATGAACCAGTCATAAGTTTGAAAATAATGGAGCCCATTAATGGCCAAGGTTTTAAGATGTTTAGATAGGCCCATTGCATTTTCATAGTCTCCAATAGATATGAGAGATTCAATATCATACAAAGTTTGTGCATAATCGGCTAGAGGTTCGAATGGCTTGAATCTAAATGAGCTTGCCTGTTTCAGTTCTGAGTTTTGTTAAGGAAAAAGTAGTTAAGATGCACCAAAAAACATCCACAAAAGATATTAACAACTTTATCCTTTTTGAAGGATAAAAATTTATAAAAGATATGAAGGATACGTGATTTACGAAGAAATTGTTCGAGAATTTGTTTTGCGTTAGCGTACACAGCCAACACCTCACTCTCCTGACAAATAAAGCAACAGACAGAATTCTGAGTTACATAATAATAGTGTTGTAACGAGCTGAGCCAGCTCGTTTATCTTAACGAGCTGAAATGTTGAGCTCGAGACAGCTCGTTTTGTTTTTTTAAAATTTTAGTTTTATATTTTTATACATATTAATATATATAAAGAAAAATAAATTTCACATACACATAATACATAATTAACAAACTTCAAGATTAATCATTTATATATACTAAAAGTTGGGTTATATTTTGGGTTATAATTTTATATATTAAAATTGGGTTTTAATTTAAACGAGCCTAACAAGCGAACCAACGAGCCAAGCATACCTTGGCTCGAGCTCGGCTCGTTTACAAACCGAGTCAACTCAGCTCGCCTCAGTTCGTTCACATACGAGCAGATTTCGGGCGAGAACAGCCCTGCATAATAATGTGTATAGCTCACAGGGTCTAAATCAATGTAATCAAGGGGAAGACTTCCGACTGAGTTAACCGGGCAGGGCAAACCAAGAAGAGTTGACTGTCAAACATTAAGAAAACCCGGTCAGAACACAAAAGAAAAATAAACAAACTTTGTAAAAATCATCATCATCATCATCGTACTCAGTATATCCCACCAATAGCAATGCTATGGTAGGGTCTGAGGAGGGTAAGATGTAGACAACCTTACCTCTACCCCATAGGGATAGAGAGGCTGCTTCCGATGAGACCCCCGGCTCGATAGTAGTTTTGCATCAAGCCTTGGACATAAGGCACATAGCACTCAATCATCGGGACACCGGCTGATTGGTGCATGAGCCCTTGTCTTTCGGCTATCAACGCCACCACATGATGCCTGATTAACCTTCCCCCACTTTTAACGTTATTTTCACGAGATTAGTAAAATAACGTCAAAATTAGTGCAATTTTACTTTTGCCCACCCGAGAGTTCACACATATATACATTATATGCGTGCACCGCCAGCAGGGCATAAACTTTGTAAAAATAAATTATGCAAATGTAAGGTGACACAACCATCAATGGTGCAATATCAGCTTGATTAACATCCACTCGTTCTATATCAGTAAGACCCCAATCATCAGGTGTAGGTGTATCATGCATATCATGTTCATCAACAAATCTTTCACCATGATTATGATCATTATTATTATTATTGTTAGATGCTGGTTTTGGCTTCTTAACACCTGCTCCCCAAACAACAAGTGGGGTATCTGTATTTGACCAATGCCCATCACCATGACTTCCTTTGTCACTCATTCCATGATCTGCTGTAAATATATATGCTGTTTGATTATCCTTAAAGTAATCTTCAAGAAGATTATAAACACCTTCAGCAATACGGTCAACAACCTTAACATTGTTGAGATATATAGAAGAATAAGGACGGTGTGCATGCCCATTTGAATCACAACCAAGAAGGTGTAAAAATATAACATTTTGATTTTGTTGAAATAACCGTTTTAGTTTAGGGTCCTTTTTGGACCTATTAACCATGCTCTTGAATTGATCAAATGACCACTCGTCCAAGAACGATGCATCTGCATACACCATCAATAGAGGGTTTAACAACCAACAAAAACTAATATGTTCTTGACTAAATAAGGTTTAGCATGTTTACACACCAGTAGCAAAATCTTCATACTCATGAGGATAGGATTTCCATGTGCTATGAGGCAGAGCTTTACAGAATATTGGAACAATATCCGGGCTACCATATGAAAATGTATGTCGGCTTTTGTTAAAAACCGAATCGAATTCCACAGGGTTTGCCTTCCATCCTGCACATATTCATATTATTAAGTCAACTCGTATAGTCGTATGTTTCATCAAATTTGATGAGCAGCTAAACCAAGAGTTGGCAGACTCTTAATTTGACCACGAGCTGGCTCAATCTTTTTATGCAACCGAGCTTGCCCTGGCTCGGCTTTGTGAACAGCCCTAAGCTGGGCAAGGGGAAACAAAGCAGAAAAGGCCCAAACTTCAAACGGGCATAACTTGGGCCAGAAATGGTGTTACAGGGCCCATAAACAATGGATGAAAACGTCTCGATGAATCAGACCCAAGTCTCCTTGATTTGCATCTCTAGTTTCACCTCACCATTCAAAATTTTTCCACAATTTTGCAAATTTTTGGTATTTTCCTTTTTAAATCTAAAACACATAAATCATTGATTAGCATAACTTACGCGTCTATTTATGATTATTTATTTCGAAGTTGTACTCTATAAAAGGGCATCTCTTGTATTGGTTTACGTATTCATTTTCATCAAATGTTTATTGAGAATTTTCTGTGTTATTTACACTTTCGCTTAGCATCAAAACAACAGAAAAAAATCACCTGAAAATTTCAATACAAACTAGTACAGAAAGAAAATGCAACCTTTTGTGACGGCACTAGGATCCTCATAAAAACCAGCTATAATTGCAACATGCCCGGGTCTTGATTCTGTTGGAGGACGAGCATGAGACACACCCCATCGCCCGTGTCCTTTGATCACACTTCTCAAAAACGGTGCTCTGTAATTCCCATCAGAATCAGGCTCAAAAAACTTATCGGCCCGCAACCCGTCAGCTGAAATCACATTCAAATCAAACTGTCATTGCTACCATTACACAGATTCCACATTTTTATCAGTGACATTTAATCAAACAGTTGGTTTGCAAGCCATAACTTATAAGTGGCATTTAATCAAACAGTTGGTGGGCAGATTCTCATTGGCATTTAATCAAACAGTTGGTGTGCATGAATAATATTAATACCTACAAGAAGCACGAGGCGCTTAGCAGGGGGAGTAAAGTTGGGGGAAACAGGATCCATGCCATGAACAATAGGCGATTTGAAGTAAATGTCAAAGATGCTAAGCATGTAGATGGCATGAAGTGCTATACCCAGAGAAACAAGCCATATCTCTCTTCTTTTCAACCATTTTCGTCCTCTGATCTGACCTGCTAATTGTTTCCGGGGTTTCACACCCAATATTCCTTCTTCCATTATTCAAATCTTGCAGATTGATTGATTCAATAGTTTTAGTTTTACTATCGTTAGCGCGAGTTGGGTGGGTAAAGAGTATCAATTAATCAGATTAATTGAGATTCATGTATGCAGTAATAGCTTTTGCTTTATTTTTAAATTGAGCCTTCTCTTGTATTTGACCCGAATTCACGGGTATTGATTTTACCAAACTCATATATTCTTTAAACGAGTTATAACATCTCATTAAATTAAAAATTATACACAACAAATTATTGATGTGAAAATCCTATAAAATAGGATATACTAAAACTTATTATATGATTTTCTTTAAAAAGAATATTATTTATAATTAAGAAACAATTTTATAATAAAAAAATTAAGCAGGTCTTGGGTCTCACCAAATCTAGATAACTTTTAAACCGGGTTAACATCTTAGTTATTTGTGAAACCATTTTTATCATCAAACTCTAAGTATATTATAAATTTCCTTACAATAAATAAAATTAAACTCCAAAAAATATATAGATATTAAAAACGAATAATGTAAAACAGCCCTCGTAACACGGGAGATAAAAACTGGTATCTATAAAGTTGTCTACCATGAAATCTTAAGTGTCGCTCTCAGGTTGTTCCCCTCGTTCTCTAGAGTCACCAGATTCTTGATTTTTAAAATGGAGGTTTCTCATGCATTTGACCCGAATTCGTGGGTATGGGTCTAACTAAACCCAGAGGATAGTCTTTAAATAGTTGGTTATAGCATCTCATTTATTTGTGAAACTCTTTCATAATCAAACATTATTTTTCACGGGTCATGAGTCTCACCAAACCTGGATAACCCTTAAACGGTTATAACATCTCATATATTTGCAAAATAACCCCTTAATCATCAAAGAATAATTTCCACGGGTTATGGGTCTTACCAAACCCTAATAGCCCTCAAATGGGTTATAAGATCTCATTTATTGGTAAACATTTTCTTAATGAAACCCCTCCGTTGCTGGTCTATAATCTCCATCGCCGATTAACTTCTGATACTACCCACCATAGTCAACTATATCAACGTCCCCTTTTTCATTAGACGAATATTTGTTTTCATGTTTGTTCATTTAAAAAAATTAACATGCTCGTGTTCGTTTATGTTTGTTTGTTTGTTAAAATCTATAATAAACCTACACATCTCAATTGAAGAAAATCAAACGCTAAAAAATATAATAACAAACTAATATATATGTATTAAATTAAAACAAAACTACATTAAAATATAAAATAAATCATCATAAACTAACAAAACGTTTAAAAATAAAAACCTAAATAAACCTCCGTAACACAGGAGGATCAAACTAGTTTTTTTAAATATACATACACATACCAATTTATTTGACACACAAGCACGCCACATCATTATAAGACTAATGACGTTATGATTCTG
The DNA here is from genome assembly GCF_021521415.1 of Bidens hawaiensis. Taxonomy (NCBI): domain Eukaryota; kingdom Viridiplantae; phylum Streptophyta; class Magnoliopsida; order Asterales; family Asteraceae; genus Bidens; species Bidens hawaiensis. The sequence continues at coordinate 1,158,889 of NW_027491464.1, read as the reverse complement.
CTCTTATGGGGTCGTTAGGAAAATAGGTTAAAAGGAGTGACTATCACTTACAGTAGTGGACCCATGAATTTTTTTTTCTTGGGGGCGGAGATTTGTAAGGATTATTGCCCTATAAAAATATTTCGGTACGCTTTGGGGCAGGTCTTATAAAAAAAGATATAATGCAAATATACAAATAAGCATAACTAACAAAAGTACTTCAAAATATCATTACAAAAAAGTTGGTCCACAAAAGTATTCCAAATGTCCTTACAAAAGATAATCCAACTTAAGAGAATCAACAAAAATACTTCAAACATCATTACAAATATCTAAAACCGTTCTCTTCGGGTCTTAATTTTTTGAAATCTTGTCATAGCACCATATACCGAGACGTTCCTTAGCAAATCTTTTTCAATGTAACAAATCAAACTATCACTCAAATTCTCATCACCCATCCGATTAAGCAAATCGGATTTCACAAACTTCATTCCCGAAAAGCATCTCTCAATCGTTGTCGTTGCGACGGGTAACACGAGTGCTAGCTTTAATAAACGATACACCAATTTAAACGAAAGGTGTTTCTTTGTTTCAACCATCAATTGAACAAGGCTTGATGAACCATTCAAGTTTGCAAATCGAGTATCTGCTTCTACATTATCAATATAGCTTTCGAGTTCAATCGAAAGTCTTCTTTTTTCATTTTCATCGAAATCATTAGGATAAATCTCGGCTAATCTTTGTATTTTGGGAATACTAAACAAGCTAAAATTACCACAAGGGCTCAAACTACTCATACAAACAAGCAAGTCGAATGTTACCTCGTTTAAACGGTTTTCAAATTCTTGTATTTGCAAATCTATAACCGTATTGAAGCATTCATACTCATAATAGTGGCGATTTGTAATACCTGTTTTTTGCCTTGGCCTCTTTGGGTTAATGTACTCATCATCCATGTTTACCACTTCAAGTTCATATTGATCACAAAAAGAGTTAACCAACTCAAAGAACTTGTTAAAACTCTCCGATCTGAACTTTTGAAGAAGACGTTTGGTAGTAGAAACCAATGAAGCTACATTCACCAAATCTGGTTCTTTTCTTTGAAGACCTTGGGACAACGATTTTGTGATTGCTAAAATATGCATCATCAAGTGAAAATAGAATACAAACTCATACTTCTTCATTTTCGATCGAAGTCCATCTGTCTATCTAGAGCTAGCAATAGTGCAACTTGATTTTTCAACATATTCAAGGACATCCATAATTGATAAATATAAAGTAACCAATCGGTAAAGCGTTCTATAATGGGAATTCCAACGCGTATCTCCGGGTCTTGAAGGAGATAGCTCTTGATTCAACTCACTTCCGGTAGCAAGGTTTTCCTCCAAATTGTTCTTTTTTTTACTTTTGCGAAGCATATCTTGTCGTTTGCAAGATGCACAAACGACATTTGTTAAACTCCCAACAGTTTGAAAAAGTCTCCAAACACCCGTATGTATGTTTGCAACCGCCACAACAACAAGTTGAAATTGGTGAGCAAAACAATGAATATAAAATGCCGAAACATTTTCTTTTAATATTAAAGCTCTTAACCCGTTGAACTTACCCGATATTTTACTTGCACCATCATAACCTTGGCCTCTAATTTTAGCCAAACTCAATCCATGTCGGCAAAATAAATCATCATTGGCGGTTTCGAGAGTTCAAGCGGACGTCTCCTTGACATGAACAAGCCCAATAAGTCGTTCCTTAACCACCCCGTCTTTGTTCACATATCGAATAACCACCGCCATTTGTTCTTTTTTAGATGCATCACTTGATTCATTAACTAATAAAGAGAATTAATCTTCACCAAGATCTTTAAAAATTTATTTTAATACTTCTTGAGCAAAACAATGTTTAAGATCTTTTTGAATTTTTAGACTTGTCATTTGACTATTATCGAGTGCATTCCCAGATATAACCTTACCTAGGGCTTCATTTAGTTCACCTAATAATTCTATTATTTCCAACAAATTTCCTTTGTTTAATGAATCTTTTGATTCATCATGCAACGAAACGATAATCCTTGATTCAATATTTATTTTAAAGACTTGTTGAAGCACCTAATCTAAGTCGGTATTCATACCTTTGCTTTTCATTACCGTTCCCAAAGGAGGCTCCTATCGATTGTTTTTCATTAACCAAATCATCACACTTCTTCAAACATTTGTTGTGCGAGCTATTAACGTCACCCTCATGTTTGGTAAGGTTTTCCGGTTTTTTTTCCAATTGTTATACCCCTGGGAAATATATGTGTCTTTCTGATCTCCAAAGTACCCCTAAACAAGTAGCAACATAAGCAATACACACAGTCGTTTTTATACTATACTCTAACCATCCCATATTAGCATCGTACCAACTTTCACCAAAACGTCTAAACTCTTTACCGACCTTCTTTTGTGGGAATTATATAGATCTTGGTTGACATGGTCCTCTAAGTATGTACGCCCTTCTAATCTCATCTCGTTGATTAACATTATATGCTGAGATTGGTTTTCGATCATCAAGATCCGAAGGAAGGCTATCCACATCAACATATTCTGGAGTTTTAGTAGATAATTCTCCACCTTTCATTTTGGGAAATTGTTTCATAATATCACTCGTAATTCCTGTTTTAAATCAAAATTAATCATATAATATAAAGTTCAATAGTTCATAAATAATAATAACTTGTAACTAATTTGTAAAGTTCTTTCAAATCCCTAGATTTTTTAAACAAGGAGAAGCCAAGAAGCGGGAATGAGAAGAAAAAAAACTTACATGTAGGAGGAATGGAGGATCCGGCAAGCAGAGGTTGGATTGAACTCAACAAGAACTCGGGAGGTCGGTGCCTTTTGGTTTCTGGTCTGGTTCACTGAAATGAAATGATGGATAGCCTGATTGCCGCTCATATTGTTTGCTTTCCTTCCTTTTTTTTATATTTCTAATTAGGTTTAATTAAAATTATATGTGTTGGGTTTTTGGGCTTGTTTAAACATGGACTCATAAGTAATGGGCTAATGGCTTTGACACTTGAGCTAAGTTGTTTATGAACTAACGAATAATTGTTAAAATTATTAAATTATATATATAATTATATTAAATTTAATTTATAAAATTATATGTGGCTTTTTATGGGTCGGTTTCTAAATTTCCAAAGGGTCGACGTCGCCTTCAAAAGTTTAAGGGGGAGATTGAAAAATCTTATGGGGGCGCTCGGGATTTTAGCATATATATAACACTAAAAAAAATTAAGGTGGGCCGCCGCCCCCTTGGTTTCCTAATAGGTCCGCCCCTGATCACATAGCATGCTGTTAGTTAGGACTGTTGACGGCCGATAGACAATAGTTAAGATTGTTTAAAAACAATTTTCTTATGAATAAAGCCTTCGACTTTTGTTGGTTTGACAGTCAATGGTCAAGTATCGGTTTATAATAGGTTGATTTTAGTAATCCTAACTTTGGAATATTGGTTGACACTTTAGCATAACTTAAAAAATACTTTATGATAGTTGAAACTTCATCTTATTTTCAACCAACGATATTTTGTTAGTTGGGTACTAACTCCGAAAGTTTTTTGCTAATGTGGAACAATGTTAATAAAAAAAACTTATGCTTATGTGGAAAAGAGGGTATATTTAGGTCAATCTATACACATTACACATACACCCATTTATTTATATATAAACCCATTTATCTATATTGTATATAATATATAAGACAATGGTAAATTAAGACACTTAATTTTAAAAGTTTTACAAATACTAAAGCATAAACCACATGTATAAAATTGGGTAAACTTTCCTTTAAACACTAATCACCCATATATATATATATATATTATACATATATATATATAGGATTAGGTTTATTTCAGAAGTGATTTTATAGAGAGAAGTGCGAGAAGTGATCTCAACCATTAGATTATTAATCAATGGTTGAAAATTTATTGCATTTATTATAATTAATAAAACTTGAAAGACTTTGAAATTAATAATAATAGGGTAGTTTAGGTAGAATAAAATAAATCATCATTTAATTAATCTCATCTATCCTTAAATAAAAGCTCAAGAATTTATAATTTGTAAGTTACAATTTATTTATTTTATTATATGCTAGTGTAAGATTTGATTTTGCTCTTTTTTCATCAATAAACAATTTTTAATTTATAACATTTAAGCAAAATAGTATCTTCATCATTGATTGTTATTTTGAAAAAAAAATAATAATCTGAAGATGTGTAAGACAGAAAAAAATGTGTACGAATAAACTGGAAATGTGTAGGAAAAGAAATGAGATGTGTATGAGAAAAATAAAGATGTGTAGGAAAAAAAATTAAGTTGCGTATGGGAAAACTAGAAATGTGTAGGGAAAAAAATGAAGATGCGTATGAGAAAATTAAAAATGTGTAGGAAAAGTTTGAATATGCGTGGGAATAAATTAAACACGCGTAGGAAAAATTGAAGATGTGTATGACGAAAGAAAAACGTGTTCGGCGAAATTGTAGATGTGTGGGAAAAAAATATGTTGTGTATAAGAAAATTAAAGATGTGTAGGATAAAAAGTAAGATATGTATGAGAAAATTAAAGACGTGTAGGAAGAAATTAAATATGCGTAAGGAACATTTGAAGATGTATAGAACGAAAAACATGCGTACAAAGAAATTGAAAATGTGTAGGAAACATATTTAGATGTGTATGAAAAAATTAAAGATATGTAGGAAAAAAATTGTAGAGGTGTAGGAAAATATTGTAGTTGTGTAGTGTGAATTCTAGAGATATGGTAAAAAATTATAAAGATTAATTTATTGTTTTATGGATTTATTGTGATTAAATTAATATATTAGCTAGAAATGTAACTTATATTGGTTTTATTATATATATTAATTGGAGAGAGAATACCTTTATATTATCTTAATAACCTTTTTATATATTTTAATGATTCAAGATTAAAAATTAAATGAGTGGTCCAGATTAACTTCTCGCACTTCTCGCTGTAACTTTACTTCTCGCATGAACCATCCCATATATATATATATATATATATATATGCCCTCTCATCTTTAACCATTTTCAATTTTAAATCAACTTCCCACCCACGATTTTAAGCGGCCATAATATTTCCATACGTTGATATTTTTTTTTAAAAAAAAGTACACCATAAAAACGAGTATTTTATTCTCTTTAATTTTAATTTGAGTATGATATTGTTATAATTTTTCATGATTAAAAAAATAATGTTACGTTGGGGTGTTCAGTGCCGGTTTTGATGGTTTTAAGTTTAACTTGTGAGCCCAGCCGTTAGTACTGATATTTTGTCGTCCACAACAAAAACTGAACATTTGAAAATTGAAACCTAAACATTATTAACGGTCTGGTTATGGTTTGGTTTCAAAGTTTACGCTTTAATAATAAATTTTGTTTAAAATGATTATTAATTTAACTATACACCAACAAAATATGATACTTGAGAGGATTATAGCAGAAAGAATGATAACTTTAATCACATAAATGATAAACATTAATGGAAAATCTAAGGCGCGTAATAATAACAAGAACAAAGATTACAAAAACATCATACTATAATTAGGTTAATTTAAAGTTGTAATAACCAGGTTTACTTGAATTAAAAAATATTGTGTTCAATTACATTTTAACTATATCTAATATATATAATAATACATATCTAATACTAAATAATAAAAAAAGATAAAAATACATGACGTGAGGTCGAAGACTCACTCAAAAATAAACCGATTATAACTAAATAGATAGCGATAAACGGGTGTCGAACATAAGGAGTTTGTGGAAAATGTGTTACTAAGTAGTTTTGTTATTTATCTAAATTAAACTAAGTGTAAAAGTAAATTCAAAGAGTTGGTTGTTTGGTTTTTGATTAACAAAAATAGCTAAAGCAATAAACGATTTTTAAATAATATAAGAAACAATGCTCTCACCCGATTTTAGGTTCCCAATGTTGATAAAGTTAATGTTTACTTTTTGGATGAACTACACAAATATCGTTCGTGAAAATGCGTTTGGATGTGATAAAAGAGGACCAAGTACTTGGATTATAAAAACGCAAGGTTGTCTCTCAATAATCAATTTAGTATTGTTAACCCTAATCTTCTTCTACTAAATCTCGATTGCCTATGGCACCAAGAACGGATAGTCAAGAACACGAATTTATACCATACAAACAATTACAAACAAACTCACAATCATCATAGCAACATATTCATAAGATCAAAATACTATCCCACAAATAATATAAACGATTAACAAATATCTAATTGAAAACCTTACAATTCGGGAGAGAACACGCATCGTTTGATTCATCATCATATCAATTAGGTTGTAGGAATGAATTACAAACATCAAACTAATGATCACAATCACCACAATATTGTTCTTTGACTCCAAAATCGTCTCTAGGGTGTTTTAGAATGAAGGATAATTGAAAAGACATGAAAAAACGACTAAAAATAAGAAGAAATTCGGCAGTTACGACCCGAACCTCCGTGGGCCTCGGTGGGCTTCTGGACATACTGGACCGTGGCCCACGGTGGAGCGGTGGGCTTCACGGTGGAACAGAGGCCACTATATGGTGGCCTCTGTCCACTTTTGACATATTGGACCGTGGCCCACGGTCTCAATCGTGGGTCACGGTGGACTTCAGCCTTGAATTCCCATTTTCACCTCTTTTGACCTTTCTCTCTTCTCCGGTTCCTTATGTTTCTTCGTTATACGTCATAATAGCCCCGAAACCTCCTTTGTACCTAGAATTCACCGAACACACCGTAGTTATCTAATTCCACAAGATAAATCAATTCAATACATGATTATTGCGGTCTTAAATCACTTAAGGGTTGCCCAATGGACCACCCGTCACATTCCCACACTTAAACCGTTGCTTGCCCCAAGCAACATCTCAATACAAACTTTCTATTGCATTCAACTTGTAGCCACCAATCTTACCACAATTCCGGTTCAGTTAAGGTCCCAAGTCATACCCTATTCCCTCATTTTTATCGGGTGCACTAGTCCACTTGACGTTTCATTTAAACCATAGATTTCTAACCAAACACAACATGCTTTCGGTTTTTACCTATACGGGTAAGGGTTGAGTGTTACCTCCGTCTTTCCAACTGAAATTCGGGTGGTTTCTCCATCCTGGATTGTAGTTTTTGCTGAAAGCGTGTTCTGTCGAGCGATGAAATCGACTTCTTCCATGGCCATGATGACTTGTTTACAGTCACTCGTCTTATGATTTCCTCCACAAGTGTCACAGGTGAGTCTGTTTTTTGATAGCTCGACTTGAAGTTGTTCGAATTTTTCAGAAAGGGCTTCAAGTTGTGCTGTGACAAGAGTGTTGGAATCAACATGGTGTATTCTTTTATGGGTAGGTGTAGATTTTGGTTGGTTGTAAGCGAAACTCTTCTTTGCGGCCTTATCCAAGACTTCAAATGCTTCGTTAGGTGATTTGGATCCCAGGTCTCCACCAGCGATCTGGTCGATTGCCTGTTTGTTTTGACTGGATTGGGCGTCAAAGAAAGTTTGTACTTGTAACCATATGCTTAGTCCATGTGTGGACATCTTCTCAAAAGACTTTTGTATCTTTCCCATGCTGCGTGTAATGATTCATCATCATCGGTCCGGAATCCAGTAATGCTGGCTCGGTATTTGGCAGTTTTATCGGGCGGAAAATATTTGTGGAGAAACTGTTCAACCATCTGGTCCCAAGTGGTGATGGAACTAGAGGAAGGAGATTCTATTCATTCTAGGGCTTGGCCCCTTAGAGAGAAAGGAAAGAGTTTGAGTTTGATTTGATCGTCTGAACAGTTTTGGATTTTAAAGGTTCCGCAGATTCGTAAAAATCGAGATATGTGAGAGAGAAGGTCTTCGTCGAGGAGACCATGAAATTGAACTGAATTTTCCACGATATGAATGGTGCTTGATTTGATTTCGAAATTTTCGGTGATTTCAGGTGGAGCCACGCCATTGTCGTAGCCTTCGAGAGTTGGCTTGGCATACTGGCTCATGTTCGGCTCATTGTTATGGGCCGCCATCATTTCTTCGGTTTGATTTTCTCCTGATGTGGTGGCGTCTATTGATTCGTCTTTGATTGCTCCGGCGGTTTCTGCAGTTCGTTTACAAATTCATCGACGAAAGAGTCATTCTGGTTCAGAAATGGGAGAAACAAGCTCAGGCTCAAAAGTAGAGGATATACATGGGAATGAATCAAAATGAAAACTAAGGTAAAAGTTAGCTAAAGTTAGTCTAAGTTAAACTATGAGTTAGGCTAAGCTATTTTAAACTAAACTAAGGTCTAAATTAATTAAGCTAAAGTAAAGGTAAGGTAAATAAAGGTTAAAATTAGGCTAGCCGTAAAATTATATATTTTAATATTTAAAAAAAATAAAGGTAGAATAAAATAGAAGTTAAAAATTTGTACAATTATAGACAATGATTAAATTAAAACTTGGATCATTCTTAGAAACGTACCGTGTCCCCGGCAACGACGCCAAAAACTTGATGTGTGCTGCGCGTGGCGGTTAAATATAAAGGATGGGATGATTTGCTTTTGCACAAGATCGTGTTTTAAATTTATAAAAGTGATTTCTACAAAGACTAAACACACACAAAATAGGCAAGTGTACCTATCGTATATGTAGAATAGTATTGGTAAGAACCAAGTATCGATCCGTGGACACAAATATTTCTAATGATAAATCATTGTTTTACTTTAATCAGAGGTTTTAATCATTTTGGGGTTAATTTTTGAACTTTTTATAAAATATAAATACTTATATATAATATATAGGTGACCAAGACAAGAGATTCTAAACGAGTAGTTCAATTATGTGAAGGTTACCATCTAAGATCAAGAATCCACTCCATTTTAGATTGTGATAATGTATATGTGCATTAGTGTTGTATTACATATATGCGATAATGTATTTTGCATAAAATTATTAGTGTCGTATTTGCATATATTCAATAGTGTATATTGGATAATGCAATTGTGTTGTATTATATGCAATAAAACACTATTGTATATATGCAATAGGCATTAGTGCACATGCGCACTACAGTACTACACCGACAAGTTTTTTATTTTTATTTTTTTTATTTTTTTAGTATCAATATCATCTTATTAGAAGGAGGAAAGAAAAAAAATCACAAAATAATTTTTTTTTTAAATAGTTAAAAATAATTCTTTACTAGTTCTCTAGTTCTGTCTTTAAGAGAAGTTCTCTCTAGATCTCACCCATATATATATATATATATACATATATATATATATATATATATATGGAAGGGAATATTGAAAGTAGCTCAAGCGATCCGATACGACTTATTATAAACAAACTAAGTAAACAATGAAATAAACAACTATATACATCACTAACATCATTATTTTTTTATTATTTTTTTTTGAACTAATATAATACTTAAATATTGCATACTTAAACTTTGAAACTCTAATACAATCTTTTTTTTCAAGCATGATAAACATAATGCTTAACATATCTAATTGATAAATACTAAAACAGTTACATAGAAACCTATTAAGTCGGATCATTTCGTAATATAACACTAGGGTTGATTAAATAAAAGAATAGGCTCAATAAAGTTTTCGAAAGGAACCCCCCCTCTCATATCTACACTCATATATGTAATGTATGAGGCCCAACCCCTCAAAAACCCACACTCTCGCTCATCCAGACGAAGCTTAACCTTAGTGCCTTTATCACTTTTGCACTCATGCCATGCTAAGATATCGAAATGCACTAATTGTACAAGTTCTATCGGAGAATATCAACCTTCTCACCAATCAATACTTTCTCAATTCTCAAGTGTAAACGAATATGTTATGCAAGTTATTACACCGAAAGCATGCTAACCTTGGTTAGAAACTACATAATCTCCTTTAAAAAAAACAACTAGGCACATGTTATTTAGGGAATTATGACCATGAAAAGGGACCAAACTTTACCCCGCCATCTTACCACTTTCTGGTTTCTTTAAACACACATTTTTTTATAAATTTTTTAATTTTTCTGATTTTTTTAATTTTTCTTTACTTTTTTGATTTTTTTTTAAATGAAATTTTTCAAAACAAACGAAAATTTCCTCATCCCCACAGTTGGGATACATTGTCCCCAATGTACGGTTTTGAGAAAAATGAAACAAACTACTTCATAAACAAAACCTTCTTTTCAACACAACCCATAATACTTAATCATAAGTATTCCATCCTCCACCCATCCACCCAAAATAAATAAAAACAAAAATAATAACAACTATACAGAAATATACAGAACAGTGTTCACCTGGAATCACGAGGCTCAATCGGTTGCAATGGCGGTTTCTGCAGTCCGTTTACGAGTTCATTGACGAAAGAGTCGTTCCGGTTCAGAAATTGGAGAAACAAGCTCAGGCTCAAAAGTAGAGGACATACATGGGACTAAATCAAAATGAAAACTAAGGTAAAAGTTAGCTAAAGTTAGTCTATGTTAAACTATGAGTTAGGCTAAGCTATTTTAAACTAAACTAAGGTCTAAATTAATTAAGCTAAAGTAAAGGTAAGGTAAATAAAGGTTAAAATTAGGCTAGCCGTAAAATTATATATTTTAATATTTATAAAAAATTAAAGGCAGAATAAAATAGAAGTTAAAAATTTGTACAATTATAGACAAAGATTAAATTAAAACTTGGATCATTCTTAGAAACGTACCGTGTCCCCGGCAATGGCGCCAAAAACTTGATGTGTGCTGCGCGTGGCGGTTAAAATATAAAGGATGGGATGATTTGCTTTTACACAAGATCGTGTTTTAAATTTATAAAAGTGATTTCTACAAAGACTAAACACACACAAAATAGGCAAGTGTACCTATCGTATATGTAGAATAGTATTGGTAAGAACCAAGTATCGATCCATCGACACAAATGTTTCTAATGATAAATCATTGTTTTACTTTAATCAGAGGTTTTAATCATTTTGGGGTTAATTTTTGAACTTTTTATAAAATATAACTACATATATATAATATATAGGTGACCAAGACAAGAGATTTTAAACGAGTAGTTCAATTATGTGAAGGTTACCATCTAAGATCAAGAATCCACTCCATTTTAGCATTGATAATTAATATTCAAACATGTGGTTAAACTTTCCGTAGTGATATATGATAGATAGCTCCTTAAGCCTTAAGTGAGCATCTTGGCACTAAGGAGGTAACATGCGCATTTAAAAGTTCATCATTTCCTAATGTCATGCTACCTCAATGATGTCAATTTAAGTTGACAAGTAGTTTCGTAAAGTAGAAAGATTAGGATTGACTTCGATTTCTCAAATACCAATTCTAACAACTTCGGGTGGTTGTAGTTAACTCACACAACCTCCCCTTGGTTGATTTATGTAGGTTATAATTACACATTCTGTTAACATATGACTTCTTTAACTAGCATGGCATCCTAAGCAAATCCATTTTCGGGTTACCAAGACTTAGAGAAATACATCATAACTTATATCTCATCATTTCTAAGTACAATATAAGGATCCATGTTTCGATAATGTATCAAAGTATTTCTATCTTTCAAGAACATGAATCGATCATGAACGATTGCCAATAGAATTGACAACCACCAACTTTGAATTAGTGATTTAAGATGGTGAAACATTTCTCATCAAAAGATAATTGTAATATAACCATGTACTTTACTAGACTACACCACATGTTTTATATAATTATTAAGTAAAACAAAGCTTCTTCATAGATTTTAGATGGTAAAAGGAGTTTAGCTCATAATGAGCATGATGATAAACATTAAGATGAATGATGGTAACAAATACATGATTAAACTTGGAGCAATCTAACCAAATGTAGATGAATCTTCCTTCTTAATGATGATGATGAAGGATGATGGATGATGGATGACGATGATGGTTGATGGTGATGACCTCAAAGCCTTCAAACTCTTCACTAAATCTTCTATGTGAGTGTTAGTGTGTGTTTTTATAAGAGAAAACCGGATAGAACTCTTTTAAAGGCACACCAAATGAATGCAACATGAGACACTATTTATAGGCAATCTGAAGTGAGAAGCACGGCCCCGTGCTTACGTAGGCACGCCCCCGTGAATTTTTATGACATGTGCCAGATTTGTTTTTTTCGTTTCTGGAAGGTAAGCACGGCCCCGTGCTTCCTAAGGCACGCCCCTGTGCTTTTTAGTGTCATGTGGTAATTCTTTTTGTCATTTCTGAAAGGTAAGAACGGCCCCGTGCTTCCTGAGGCACGCCCTCGTGCTTTTTAGTGACATGTACTAATTCTTTTTGTCGTTTCTGAAAGGTAAGCATGGCCCCGTGCTTCCTGAAGCACGCCTCCGTGCTTTTTAGTGACATGTTCTAATTCTTTTTGTCGTTTCTGAAAGGTAAGCACGGCTCCGTGCTTCCAAAAGCACGGCCCTGTGTTTCCTGAAGCGCAGCCCCATGTTTTGCTGTTTTCTTTGGTTTTTCTTTGGCTTTTCATTCGTTTCTTCGTTTGAGGCTTGGGTTCTCCTGAATATACATTTTAACATGATAAGTAGTTATTTTAACTATATTATACGATAGAAGAAGTCTTTAGAGATTATTTGATGCTAAAAAGATGTATCTTTTTATATACATCAAACATCCCCACATTTGCCTTGCTTGTCCTCAAGCAAGCTACTTATAAATATTCTCTAAATATAGGAAGTCAGGACCATAGCTTAAACATCCCCTGAAAGATTTCTAAGAAAATGGGAACAAAATAACCAACCTTAAATCATAGGAATATATGTAGTGATATATAAAAAGGTGATTTTGTTTTTATGAGTTTCCGTTTATGCAAAACGTCACGTTCTCACAATGTTCACTCACACTCGGTTTTATATCTGATCATACCTGTGATGTATGTATGTGAACACTCTTAGTCAAAATGCAACATGTGAAAATTAAGCTTGTAGCAATTTCAAATCTCCACCTTTGTGAAGGTTTGCATAAATTAGAAGGTAATATGGGTTGGCTTTGAGTAGGGATTTGGTATTTGGTGGTGGTTCAAGGGTTTTAGGTTAATGAGGATGGTAAATACAACTTCTGCTGATTGTCGGGAGTCTTAAGATGTCTTCAATGATTAGCTCATTTCTCCCGATTGCAATTTTTTTTAACTAGTGACACTTTTAAGGTCAGATCGTCAAGACCAGTTTTGTCGAGGATGTGGATCAGTTCTTCCTCAATCCTGCTCTGAATATAACTCTTAAACTTAATGGATCGTTCGGCTTTGAGCCTAATAGCCCCCGCCCTCATTAGTTCTGTATATTCATGTGAGACTGATTTTGACTTTTTCTGCATCTTTCTTCGTGAGATCAGTTTCCGTATCCTAAGCATCGTTCATATATTTTTGCTCTTCTTTTCATTGCGCTTTTGGAAACTCCACAAAATGGTGGCTTTTGTTCGTCTTGGCGCCACTTTTTCTTCACCTCATTGCTAAAGAGAAAGATTCTCTCCCTAAGTTCTGGAGGCAACCTAGGTTTTGCGAAATTTATGCAGCAAAGGAAATTGAAATCGAAAGAATGCATTTCCAGTTCATTAGGGTCTGCCGGTAAAAGACCAGTGTTGTATTTTACCGGTGAGAGGGATAAAGTGGTATGGTAAGGTTTTGTAAGGTTTTTGGTTTTGTGATTTGAAGAATGGTTTGATGGGATTGTGACAATATTACCTTCTTCCTTATACAACGCTTCGTGCGGTCTTGAAATGAATAATTGCGACAAGTTCTAAATCACATGAAACATGTGACTCACTCAAAGCTCCCGATAAATATTTTTTTGGCATGAGGTTTATCTCACAGTAACGGAGGAATTGGGTATAAACGTCATATTTGGCATAAATTTCTTCTCAGTATTACAAAACATCTTTTTACTATTTTCACTTTTAGTTTATAGTAGATTTTTTTAGTTGGTTATTTGCAAAAAATTTTCTTGGATATGCTTTTTGTTTTTTTTTTATATAAAAATAGTCTTTGTTTGCTACAAAAAATTTTGTTTATTAGAGAATCTTATAATTAGTTGAACAAGCAATTGGTCAAGTAATTCCCCTCCTCACACTTGAATCTCACATTGTCCTCAATGTGAAAAAATTCATAAAAAGATTCATATGAAATATTGTGGGTAAAATGGAAAGAAACTTCCCTACGGCCAACGAAATTTCAACAGAGCGTCTCCTGTTTTTTGTCCGTTTTCCTGTAGTGTACCTAAATCATAAAAACTGCATAAAACCAAAAACATCATAATAATACTGAAAGTTATTATTATTACTTATTTATTTTTATTTTTATTTTTATTTCTATTTACAATGCCTAGTTTAATTAGGGTCTTGGCCAGACCCTACTTCCAATATGCTCATCGGTTTTGGTGGAGGATTAGTACCTCCGAGACGTTCTCGAATGGTCCATCGATGTATGGTTTTAATCGATGTCCATTAACTTTGAACTTGTGGCCGTCAGAATTTGAAATATCAACTGTCCCATAGTCAAAAACTGATTCAACTATGTGTGGGCCTGTCCAACGAGATTTCAACTTTCTTGGTAAAAGACATAAACGTGTGTTAAATAACAGTACACGGTCGCCAACTTGAAATTTGTTGTTTTCTTTTAAATGGGCGTCGTGTAAACGTTTAGTCTTTTCTTTGTAAGACCGGGAATTTTCATATGCCAGTGCTCTTAGTTCTTCGAGCTCGTGAATTTTATCTTCTCGATTTTTACCGGCGTACATTAGATCAAAATTCACTGCTCTCAGAGCCCAGTAGGCTTTGTGTTTTAATTCTACTGGTAGATGACATGCCTTCCCGTAAACGAGCTTGAAGGGTGTTGTTCCTATGGGGGGTTTTGTAGGCCATCTTGAGGGCCCACAAAGCGTAATCTAACTTTTCTGCCCAATTTTTGCGATTCATTCCTATAGTTCTTTCTAAAATCCTTTTAATTCCTCTATTCGTGACCTCTACTTGCCCACTAGTCTGAGGGTGATATGGTGTTCCCAGTCGGTGGTGAACCCCATATCGTGCTAATACTTTGTCCATTGCGTTACAGAAATGGGTACCTCTGTCGCTGACTAGGGCTTTCGGAGTACCGAATCGTGAAAATAACTTTTTCAGAAATCTTACTACTACCCGAGCATCATTAGTGGGAAGAGCTTGAGCTATTACCCATTTAGTCACGTAGTCGACTGCTACTAGGATGTATTTATTTCCGGAAGAGTTAGGAAAGGGGCCCATGAAATCTATTCCCCATATATCAAAGGCTTCACAAAATTGAATGCCTTTTTGAGACATCTCATTCTTGGCTGAGATGTTCCCGACTCTTTGACAAGCATCACATGCTTGGATCAAAGCATGTGTGTCTTTATATATGGTGGGCCAGAAAAATCCTGCATCAAACACTTTTCTGACCGTTGTGGCGGTACTGTGGTATCCCCCAGTAGGTTCTTCATGGCAGTGTTTGAGAATATCTAAGGCTTCCTTTCCTGATACATACCTACGAATAACCTGATCGGCCCCTATCCTAAGCAAGTATGGATATTCCCAGAAGTATAACTTAAGTTCGGAGAAGAATTTCTTCCGTTGTTGATGAGTTAGCCCTTTTCTTTGGATTCTACAAGCCAGAGAGTTTGCGAAGTCGGCAAGCCAAGGACTTTCATCATTTTCCTGCATGACTGCTTGGATTTGCATGAGAATTTCGTGTGGAAAATTATCATCGATAATTTCTTTGTAAAGTTCTTCCGAAGCTGGGCATTCTAAGCATGAAAGATGGTCTGCGGCAACATTCTCTGCTCCCTTTTTGTTTTTGACTTCTATGTCGAATTCTTAGAGTAGTAGAATCCATCTGATAAGTCTGGGTTTGGCATCCTGCTTGTTGAAGAGGTAACGTATGGCGGCATGGTCGGTGTAACTATGGTTTTGGAAAGAACTAGGTAGGATCTAAATTTTTCAAAGGCAAATACTACTGCTAGCAACTCTTTCTCTGTTGTGGTATAATTTTCTTGTGCATCGTTAAGAGTTTTACTTGCATAGTAAATTGGGTGAAAGTGTTTTTCTATACGTTGTCCGAGTTCGGCTCCAACTGCAAAGTCACTTGCATCGCAAATGATTTCGAATGGAAGGGTCCAATCGGGTGTAGTCATGATTCGTGCGTTGACAAGTTTGTATTTTAATATGTTGAATGATTCAACACATTCTTCAGAGAAGACGACGGGTGCGTCTTTTTCCAGAAGTTTGGTCATAGGTCTAGCAATTTTGGAAAAGTCTTTTATGAAGCAGCGGTAGAAACCTGCGTGACCTAGAAACCTTCTAATGGCTTTGACTGAAGTTGGTGGTGGAAGTTTGGATATGGTTTATATTTTGGCCCTATCAACTTCTAGTCCTGCTTGAGATATCTTGTGACCGAGAACAATGTCTTCCTTTACCATAAAGAGACATTTTTCTCAGTTGAGCACTAGATTTACTTCTTCACATCTAGTTAACATTTTGTCGAGATTGTTTAAACAATGATTGAAGGAATCTGTAAAGATTGAGAAGTCGTCCATGAAGACTTCCATAGATTTTTCTATCATTTCATGAAAGATGGCCACCATGCAACGTTGGAAGGTGGCTGGAGCATGACATAAACCAAATGGCATTCTTCGGTAGGCGAAGGTTCCATACGAACATATAAAGGTGGTTTTCTCCTGATCTTCAGGAGCAATGGGAATTTAGAAATATTCGGAAAATCCGTCAAGAAAACAGTAGAACATTTTTCCAGATAATCGCTAAAGCATTTGATCGATGAAAGAAAGTGGAAAATGATCTTTTCTTGTGGCGTCATTAAGCTTCCGGTAGTCGATGCAAACTTGCCAGCCTGTAATGGTTCTCATTGGTATTAGCTCGTCCTTCTCGTTCATTACGACCGTCATTCCTCCCTTCTTGGGTACTACTTGAATAGGACTTACCCAAGGTGAATCCGATATCGGGTAGATTAATCCGGCATTAAGCAGTTTGATTACTTCCGTCTTCACCACATCTTGCATGTTGGGATTAAGACGTCTTTGATGTTGGACCACGGGTTTGTATTCTTCTTCCATGAGGATTTTGTGAGTACAAAAAGAAGGACTGATGCCCTTGATATCCATGATCTTACATGCGATAGCCTTCTTATGGTTTTTAAGAACCTTAAGAAGTTCGTCTTTCTCTTCTTTAGAAAGGTGAGATGAAATAATTACTGGAAGTTGAGAGTCTTTTTCTAGAAAGGCGTATTCGAGATGGTTTGATAGTTCTTTTAACTCTAAAGCTGGTGGTTCTTCGATTGATAGTTTTGATTTTTCATTGATGGATTTAGTGATCTCAAATACTACTTCTGATGCTTCCTGATAGTTATTCACAATATTGAGATTACTGTTTTCTAAAATGGGTTTGGTACTAGTATCTGTTAAGATTTGTGTTTCTAATGAGGCATTAAGGGAAGATTTCCGAACATAGCAACTTACGATAGAATCGACGATGTCAACACGGTATAATGTGTCATCGTGATGTTGTGGATATTACATAGATTTTCCTATGTCAAAAGTGATTGCCTCGTCATTGACCCTGAGAGTGAGTTTGCCGGTGCAATCATCAATAATAGCCTTTGCGGTGGCTAAAAAGGGTCTTCCTGAAATCAAAGGTACATTTTTGTCTTCCTCCATGTCTAGAATCACAAAATCTACTGGGAAAACAAACTTGTCAATTTTTACAAGCATGTTTTCAACAATGCCCCAAGGATATTTAACGGATCGGTCAGCTAACTGAATGCTCATGCATGTGGGCTTTGGTTCTCCTATCCCTAGTTTTGCAAAAACCGCATAAGGCATTAAATTAATACTAGCTCCTAGGTCAGCCAGGGCATTGCTAACAGACAAATTTCCTATAAGACAAGGGATAGTAAAACTCCCTGGATCGGTCATTTTCGGTGGCAGCTTGCTTTGAAGGACAGCTGAGCATTCTTTACTCAAGGTGACGTGTGATAGTTCATCTAGCTTCCTCTTGTTTGTCAGCACTTCTTTGAGAAACTTGGCATATTTTGGCATTTGAGCGATGGCTTCGATGAAAGGGATGTTGATTTGGAGTTGGTTGAAGAGTTCTAAAAACTTCCCGTACTGAGCTTCCAATCGTTCCTGCTTCAGCCGTCCAGGGTATGGAATAGGTGGAATATAAGTTCGGACTGACTCCTTGGGTTGTACGGTGCCCGTTGGAATCAGTGTTTCTTGTGGCTTGTTAGCGGCTTCCTTTTCCCTAACTGGTTCTGAAGTTGGTGAGGCAACAGTCGTTGTACCGCTTCTGAGTGTAACAGCGTTGGCTGCTGCATTTGGGTTTGTTATAGTGTTGCTTGGAAGAGCGTCATGTGGTCTTTCTGACAATTGTCGGGAAATCTGTACGATCTGAGTTTCTAAATACCGCAATGATGCTTGTTGACTTTTGAGGTCGGGTTCATGTTTTAACAATACTCCCCTGATATCAACAGCTCTTGAGTCGGCCTTCTTCTCGGCTTCATTTGTTTTGGTTATGAGTTGGATTAACATCTCTTCGATCTTTGAGTAGCTCGGGTTATGATGGCTACTGGAACTTTGATCTTGGAATTGAGGCTTAGGTTGGAAGGATTTATTCATCGGTCTTTTCTCAAATACGGGTAAGGGTTGAGTGTTACCTCCGTCTTTCCAACTGAAATTCGGGTGGTTTCTCCATCCTTGATTGTAGTTGTTGCTGAAAGCGTTGTTCTGTAGAGCGATGAAATCGACTTATTCCATGGCCATGATGACTTGTTTACAGTCACTCGTCTTATGATTTCCTTCACAAGTGTCACAGGTGAGTCTGGTTTTTGATAGCTCGGCTTGAAGTTGTTCGAATTTTTTAGAAAGGGCTTCAAGCTGTGCTGTGACAAGAGTGTTGGAATCAACGTGGTGTATTCCTTTATGGGTAGGTGTAGATCTTGGTGGGTTGTAAGCGAAACTCTTCTTTGCGGCCTTCTCCAGGACTTCAAATGCTTCGTTAGGTGATTTGAATCCCAGGTCTCTACCAGCGATCTGGTCGATGGCCTGTTTGTTTTGACTGGATTGGACGTCAAAGAAAGTTTGTACTTGTAACCATAAGCTCAGTCCATGGTGTGTACATCTTCTCAAAAGACTTTTGTATCTTTCCCATGCTGCGTGTAACGATTCATCATCATTGGTCCAGATTCCGGTATTGCTGGCTCGGTATTTGGCAGTTTTATCGAGCGGAATATATTTGTGGAGAAACTGTTCAACCATCTGGTGCCAAGTGGTGATGGAACCAGAGGAAAGAGATTCTATCCATTCTAGGGCTTGGCCCCTTAGAGAGAAAGGAAAGAGTTTGAGTTTGATTTGATCTTCTGAACAGTTTTGGATTTTAAAGGTTCCGCAGATTCGTAAAAATCGAGATATGTGAGAGAGAGGGTCTTCGTCGAGGAGACCATGAAATTGAACTGAATTTTCCACCATATGAATGGTGCTTGATTTGATTTCGAAATTTTCGGTGATTTTGGGTGGAGCCACTCCATTGCCGTAGCCTTCGAGAGTTGGCTTGGCGTACTGGCTCATGTTCGGCTCATTGTTCTGGGCCGCCATCATTTCCTCGGTTTGATTTTCTCTTGATGTGGTGGCGTCTACTGATTCGTCTTTGATTGCTCCGGTGGTTTCTGCAGTCCGTTTACGAGTTCGTCGACGAAAGAGTCGTTCCAGTTCAGAAATTGGAGAAACATGCTCAGGCTCAAAAGTAGAGGACATAGATGGGACTAAATTAGGGGTGGCAATCTTGACCCATTGGTTGAATGGGTTGTATCAAAATGTATAATATGGGTTAGAATGGGTTAAACTAATCAAAATAAAAACGAATATGATTGAAACGGGTCAAAACGGGTTAACATTTCTCGGGTTTTTTTTATGGAACAAGAAAAACGGAAAAAACTTTTTGGTATTTTTACTTTTTACGTTTTTGATTTATATATCGAGATATAAATTTTTAATTATTTTTTTGAATTTTTTGGTGAGTGGTTTTGAAATGGGTCAAAACGGGTTGAGATTTCAAAACCCATTTCAAAACCCCTCACCAAAAAATTCAAAAAAAAATAATTAAAAAATTATAACCCGATATATAAATCAAAAAAGTAAAAATAAAAATACCAAAAAGTTTTTTCCATATATGTAGAATAGTATTGGTAAGAACCAAGTATCGATCCGTGGACACAAATGTTTCTAATGATAAATCGTTGTTTTACTTTAATCAGAGGTTTTAATCAGTGGGGTTAATTTTTGAACTTTTTATAAAATATAAATACTTATATATAATATATAGGTGACCAAGACAAGAGATTCTAAACGAGTAGTTCAATTACGTGAAGGTTACCATCTAAGATCAATAATCCTCTCCATTTTAGCATTGATAATTAATATTCAAACGTGTGGTTAAACTTGTCGTAGCAATATATGATAGATAGCTCCTTAAGCCTTAAGTGAGCATCTTTGGCACTAAGGAGGTAACATGCCCATTTTAAAGTCCATCATTTCCTAATGTCATGCTACCTCAATGATGTCAAATTAAGTTGGCAAGTAGTTTCGTAAAGTAGAAAGATTAGGATTGACTTCGATTTCTCAAATAACAATTCTAACAACTTCGGGTGGTTGTAGTTGTTAGTGCACAAAAATTTGACACTGTGGACACGTCATCTTGGCATAAGTTCTTGGATCAGTGATCCTTAGTCGGATCCCGTCAGGATCAAGGATCCTCAATACTTATTATTTACTAACGATTGTTTCATGTGTATAACAATATATTTGACAGATGTAACAGCTAAGAGACCTGGTCTACCCCCTATTTCGCAGTAAAAGTGATGGAGCACGTGGTCAAAGTGGTTGTTACGTTTACATTAAAGATAAAGGCGGATTTTTAGGGATTATTAGTTAATTGTATTTATTATTAATAACTTCATTGAGTTATGATCAATTAAGGCACACTACCTATATATAGTACACATTCATAATCATCCAGAGAACAAGCTAGGCCAGCAATACACATACACTTAGAATTATTGTATCACTGATCATAATCTCCAACCTTGTATCCTCATTTTTCATATTAATAAAGTGGTGATAGACGATTTGTCATCACACGGGGTTTTTGTGCCGGAGATCCGACCAAGATCAAGGGCTTTTCCTCGTAACAAATCACGGTGTTTTTCATTATTTCGTTCATACAATCGTTGTTAATATCATAGCACTATACCTCACATTTACAAATTTGGATACATTATCCTTGAGTGATTTTTATCCAAAACAATTTGGCACCCACCGTGGAGCAAGTGGTGCTATAATCCAGATTATTTCCTATCAATTTCCAACCTTATTACCCATATCACCATCAATGGCCTCTCAATCAACCTCTGCTTCATCAACCATGCCGTCCTCGGTTTCTCTCTCATCAAGAACTTTGCCGCCGATGCCTCCTCCAGTTACGAGAGCACCAAGGACCACCGCGACTGGAAACAAGACACAAATTCCATTCTTCCAGAGCTCAAAAACCACTGCTGCCACTTCGGTGGTCAAATCTAACAATGAAGTTTCTGCAATGTTTTCACAGGTTAAGGCATACATGGAGCAGTAGAACAAAACCAACCAGAGGATCCTACATGAAATTGAAGATCTCAAGAAAAGAAAGAGGCCAGCGGAGGATCAGACTCCCTTAATGCCTAGGGTGCTGGATTTCACTACTCCAGGATCCGTGGCTCAACATACTCAAGGATCCTTAATCCTTCAGCAAGGATCATCCATCCTTCAACCAGGGTCTGTGGGTCAACAAACTCAAGGATCTTCGATCCTTCAGCAAGGATCATCCATCCTTCAACCAGGGTCCGTGGGTCAACAAACTCAAGGATCCTCGTTCTTTCAGCCAGGATCATCTATCCTTCAACAGGGGTCCATGGGTCAACAAACTCAAGGATCCTCGTTCGTTCAGCCAGGATCATCTATCCTTCAACAAGGGTCCATGGGTCAACAAACTCAAGGATCCTCGTTCCTTCAACAAGGATCATCCATCCTTCAACCAGGATCCTTTAGATTGTATCCTCAAGGATCCTTCAGCTCCCAACCTCAAGGATCCTTCTGGAAGAATCAAGGATACTCAGGAATTCACCATCAAAGGTCTTCTGAGGCCCATGAAAGGGACATAATCCCCATGCAGACCATTGCCTCTGGTGGACATGCTACTGTAGCAGATGCCTCTTATCTTAACTACACTTCTGGGATGCCAACGTTCAACCAACCAAGAGGTAACGCCTATAATCACATATCCTTAGACACTAACCTTGGCTCTATGCAGGATACAGGTATAAATCAGGCTATGGCTAGGGAACTTCAGAAGCTTAAGAATATGATTTCCAGCATGCCAGGAGTGGTCCATCCAATTCCTGAAATACAAGAAGGGGGCCATAAGCTATCCAGATTTGCTCCACCGATATGCGATACGGAGATCCCAAAACGCTTTCAAACACCCAACATGAAGGTGTATGATGGGACCACTGATCCGGAAGAGCACGTGGCTCAGTATAGGGAAAGGATGGAGATCAATCCAATTCCTGAAAGACTCAAGAAAGCTTGTCTATGCAAGGGCTTCGGATCCACACTAACAGGATCTGCACTTAAATGGCTGCTAAGTCTTCCTCCTTATTCTATTACTTCTTTTTCACATTTAGTTAACTTGTTCAACAGCCAGTTTTCTTGTAGTAGGAAATTTGAGAAGTTAACTAGTGATTTATATAGAGTTGTCCAACCTTATGATGAATCCTTAAGGGATTTTGTTACAAGGTTTGGCAGGGAGGCCCTAGAAATCCCTAATCTTGATATGGCTACGGCTGTGGAAACTTTCAAGATGGGACTAAATAGGGGCTCCCCTTTTTATGACGATCTTGTGATGACTCCTTGCAGGACTTTAGATGAAGTAAGGAACAGAGTACTAAGCTTCATACGGCTGGAAGACGACAAAAGGATCCAAGAACGATTAGGGGCTCAGACGAAGCAAGAATCCCCTGAAAAGAATAAAGGATCCTCATTCAGGAACAATAACTCGAAGCCTTACTCCAAGTTCAACAACCAAAACGTCCGGGCAGTTGAAGAAGGAGATGATGATGAGGACTACCCAAGTATTTCTGAATATTGCTTCTCTGTTGATACTCATGGTTTGATTTGTACCATGAAGGATCTTGGAGAGAAAGCAAGGTGGCCTCGGGAAATTGAGAAAACAACATCCTTCAAAGACAAGTCCAAGTGGTGTGCATTTCATGAAGACTTTGGCCATCAGACCGATGATTATATTGGTTTAAGGAGGGAAATTGGATACCTCCTAAGCAAAGGCCATTTCAAAGAACTATTGGGAAGAAAAAAGTCGAGGATCCAGGATCCTGAGGATATCCCGCAAAAAGCAACTCTGCCCCCACTAGATGCACAAGTAATGAACTTCATCTCCGGTGGCTCGGATATATGTGGCACTTCCTTCTCCGCAGCTAAGAGACTGGCCAAAGAAACCAAGATGGAGAACGGGGAACGACCAGTCATATCCACTACTTTGACGACTGACAAAAGAATCTTCTTTGATGAAGAAGATAAAACCAGCATCTAGGATCCTCACCATGACGATTTGATTGTTACTTAGTTTATTGCTAATCATTATGTACGCAGGATCCTAGTAGATGGTGGGAGCTCAGTCAATATCATCCAACAATGTGCTTCAGAAGATGAACATACCAGACTCGGAGATCATTCCGAGGACGTCGGTGCTAGTTGGTTTCAGTGGAGAAACCAAGAAAACATTGGGGGACATTAACCTCCCAATATACATCGAAGGGTTAAACTCTTACCAAAAGTTTTGTGTTATTGACAATCTTTCTTGTTGCAATGTTATTCTTGGCAGGCCTTGGCTACATGGGATGAAGGCTGTAGCCTCTACTTACCATCAGTGTATCAAACTACCAACTCCTTGGGGAGTAGTAAGGATAGATGGTGACCAAGTGGAAGCCAAGAACTATTATTCTTCAGCTATGAAGCCGACAGCTAAACAGACGATAGCATAGCAATTATAGCAAAATCCTAGGAATGTACTGGAAGCTCGAGAGCAGGACCTAAAAGAAGTATCCTTGGATCCCGAGGATCCAGACGTGAAAGTTTTCCTAGGATCCAGTATCCCTAATGAGATAGAGGAGGATATAGTATCCTTCTTAAAACGACGAAAATCCACATTTGCCTTCAGACATTCAGACATGACAGGTATTTCAAAGGAGGTAATTACTCATAGGTTGGGCCTTGATTATTCTATTAATCCCGTCCATTAGAAGCGAAGGAAATTCGCTCTTGAGAGGAACGCGATCATACAAGAAGAAGTTGACAAACTTCTTAAGTCCGGTATGATCAGAGAGGTTAAGTATCCTCGATGGTTAGCTAATGTGGTTGTTGTTTCTAAAAAGAATGGAAAGTGGAGGGTGTGTGTCGATTTGACTGATTTAAACAAGGCATGTCCCAAGGATCCTTCCCGTTACCACATATAGACTCCTTGGTGGATGCAACGGCAGGACATGAAATGCTTACCTTTATGGATGCTTCCTCTGGATTTCAACAAATTCAGATGGAACCATCTGATCTAGAGGATACTGCATTCATGACTCCTATTGGCATATATTGTTATACTGCTATGCCGTTCGGACTAACAAATGCAGGGGAAACATATCAAAGATTAGTCAACATGATGTTCAAGGATCCTTTAGGCAAGACTATGGAGGTCTACATAGATGATATGGTGGTGAAGTCAAAGAGAGCTGAGGATCATCTCAAAGATCTTGAAGAAGCATTCAATATCCTCGACCAGTATAACATGAAGCTGAACCCGTTAAAATGTCATTTTGGTGTTAAGGCTGGAAAGTTTCTAGGATACATGGTGACTAAAAGAGGGATAGAAGCAAGCCTTGAGCAAATAGAAGTAATCATCAACCTAAAATCTCCTGCAAATGCTAAAGATGTCCAAAGGCTGACAGGAAGAATAGCTGCTCTCAACAGATTCATTTCCAGGTCCTCCGAGAAGTGCAAAGATTTCTACGACATTCTTAGGAAAAATAAGAAGTTCGAGTGGACGGAAAAGCATGAGGCTGCACTCAAAGCCTTGAAGGATTACTTATCCTCAGCTCCAGCTCTGATGAAGCCTGTGGATGGAGAATCCTTATACCTGTATCTAGCTATCTCAGGAAACGCTGTAAGTGCTGTCCTTGTGAAGGATCATGAAGGTGAACAACATCCCATTTATTATGTAAGTAAAAGTCTTTTAGATGCAGAAGCAAGGTATTCTCATTTAGAAACATTAATTCTTGCACTTATTATGGCTTCTACTAAATTGAGACATTACTTTGAAACACATACTATTATTTTGAGAACTAACTATCCTATTAAGAATGTTCTTAGAAAGCCAAAATTGTCAGGAAGATTGGCCAAGTGGGCTGTGAAACTAAGTGCATATGATATTCAGTATAAGCCTAGAACAACCATCAAGTCACATGCACTCGCAGACTTTGTGGTTGATTTCAGTAGCGACATGCAGAAAGAAGCTGATTTGGAGGTTCAACAACTAGAAGAGAGCAAGGATCCTTGGATACTCTTCACTGATGGAGCTTCCAACATAAGAGGAACATGATTGGGTATCCTACTGAAATCGCCACAGGGGGACATATTACCCCAGTCCATTGCATGTGCATTCCAAGCCACCAACAATGAGGCAGAATACGAAGCACTTATCACAGGTTTACTCTTAGCTAAACAGATGAGGATCATGTATCTTCAAGTTTATATAGACTCTTTAATTATAACTAACCACTTTAACGGTTCTTATACTGTGAAAGGTGAGAATATGGTCAAATATTTAGAAATTGTGAAGGAATTGGCAAAATCCTTCGAATTGTTTAGTATAATACAGGTACCAAGGAAGAGAATGCTGGGGCAGATGCCTTAGCAAACTTAGCATCATCGTTGAAGATCCCGGATGATGTAAAATACCCATCATTCATATATTGTCTTCGGCAATTGGAGAACAAGAATCCGTGAAGATAACAGTGGATTGCACAGGAGAACATACGGATCCTCCATCCTCTTCAAAAGTAGGATCTTGGATCCTTCCAATCAAAAAATTCCTACAAGATGGAGAGATCCCTACAGGGGAAAATCCTAAAGCTTTCAGATTAAAGGTATCACAATTCATTATTTTACAAGATATTGTGTATAGAAAATCTCTTGCAGGTCCCTATCTGAGATGCATTGAGGATCCTGAAATACAAGAGGTACTTCAAGACTTCCACGAAGGCGATTGCGGCAACCACACAAGGGGAAGAGCATTATTCTCCAGGATACTTAGGACTGGATACTTCTGGCCAACAATGAAGAAGGGTGCTATGGAATACTCAAAGAAGTGTGATGCTTGCCAAAGGCATGGAAACATTCTTCACCAGCCAGCAGAACCTATGTATCCTATATCCTCTTCATGGCCTTTCATGAAATTGGGAATGGATATTGTAGGCAAGCTACCAAAGGCACCAGCGGAAAGGTCTTTATGCTTGCTATGACAGACTACTTCTCTAAATGGATTGAAGCAGAAGCATTCTGGCAAGTCCGAGAAAGGGAAGTTATATCCTTTATTAAAAGAAATATTATAACTAGATTTGGTATCCCTTCTGAAATTGTTTGTGACAATGGTTCCCAATTTATCGGGAAAAGAACCACTAACTTTTGTGACAGTTGGGGCATCAAGATGATTACTTCAACACCGGTACATCCTCAAGATAATGGTCAAGTGGAGTCTAGCAACAAGATAATCCTCAACAACTTGAAGAAGAAACTAGGATCTAAGAAAGGAAAATGGGCCGAAGAGCTACCTTATGTTCTTTGGGCTGACAGGATAACACCCAAGAATGCAACAGGCCAAACACCCTTCTCTTTGGTGTTTGGATCAGAAGCAGTAATCCCTAAAGAAATGGTGGTTCCTACAGCCAGAACAAGCATCCATGATCCTGTGGTCAATGAAGAAATCCTTCTTGAAGACTTGGATACTGTTGAAGAACTCAGATACCTAGCCAAGATCAGGATGGCAGCATATCAACAAAGGATAGCTGGGGCATACAACAAAAATATAAAAATCCAAAGATTCCAAGAAGGAGATCTAATTTAAAGGAAAGCCTTCCAAAACACAACCAATCTGTCTGATGGGAAGTTAGCACTTAAATGGGAAGGTCCTTATCTGATCGAGTCGGAGGCAGGAAAGGGGGCATATCATTTGCTCACTATAGAAGGAAACAAGTTACCAAGAGCATGGAATGCTATCCACCTCAAGAAGTACTTTTTCTGATCAGGATCAAGTATCCTAAAAGGATTGAGTATCTTTAAAGGATCAAGGATCCTGAAATCGGTAACATCTATCTGATCACTTATCCTTTTCAAATTCTTATTAATTTAAGGATAATATATTTCTAATGTTTGTCTTTTCCAAGTTTTTAAGTAACAATGCAGGTTTGAATAAGAGCTTCAATGTCTAAGAGGTTGGCCACCTCTCCCTCACGCTTAAGGTACATTGCTATTTTCCTTGGCCTAGCCCACGATTGGATATGACCCCCGATGGTCATATCCCCCAAGGTTTAAAGGTTTTCACCTTTCTTATAAATCAGAGTTTCTACACTGTCGCATGGAGCGCATGCTATCCAACGTATAGTCCGGGGCAGCAGGACCAGTACACGCTTAGTGTCTGAGAATTTCGTTGTCTTCGGCTATATGGAGGATCCTACGATTTATGGTAGACTTACCATACCACCGGTTTATAACGTTTTCACGTTGTCTCAAGACAAAGGTTTCTAACTTTTCATGTTAGCTAAGGTTTATAACGTTTTCACGTTATCTCACGTTTGGGCTAAATCCCGGTTTGGGCGAGTCCCCAGTTAACATCCGTATACTTGGGCCAGTCCCCAGTTTGGACTTGTCCCCAGTTTTTGGGCTTGTCCCCAGTTTAACACCAGTTCACGGGCTTGTCCCTAGATTACACGGGCTTGTCCCCAGTTGCACGGGCTTGTCCCCAGATTACACTGGCTTGTCCACAGTTGCACTGGCTTGTCCCCAGTTTATTTTTTGGGCTTGTCCCCAATTTATTGGGTTTAATCCCAGATAATATCATAAGTTATCTGCATCAGGTATCATCAATTAGATTCTAAGGATCACTGAAGGATCAATACTTATGGATTCAAAATCCTTAAATTCAGTTTCATTAAGGATTGCAAAATTATCGATACTTATGGTAACTTAGGTCTAACCAGACCTTACGGTATGATTTCTTTTTATCGATTTACATTTATTTGATTTCAGTTTATATCTTCATAAATATAAGGATTCGTTATTCTCAATCTATTTTTATAAGGATTAAAGATCTGGTCTATTTTTGCAAGGATATTCTATCCTAAAAACTTTTTACTAAAGAATATTTCTCAAAACTTTCAACAAGACTAAAGTTATATCAAGCAAACTTTCAAAATAACAGACAATCAACAGATAGTTAAAAGACACTATTTATTAAACTTACTTGCAATTACCAAAAATCATTAACACGGATTTCACCATTCAAAAAAATGGACCATCCACCCGGGTTAAACAGGTGTTACTAGTTGTTCATGATTTGTAGGGAGAAGGATATACAGCCGGAAGGGAATTTCCTAAGGAAACTCCATTGAAATATGACAATTATATCCAACTTGTCAAATCTCATATGTTTTTGCAGGAAGTTTGAATTCAAAGGCAAAATGACAGCTATGATCTTATCACAACCGCCATTTTGGGGGCAATTGTTAGTGCATAGAAATTTGACACTGTGGATACGTCATCCTGGCATAAGTTCTTGGATCAGTGATCCTTAGTCGGATCCCGTCAGGATCAAGGATCCTCAGTATTTATTATTTACTAACGATTGTTTCATGTGTATAACAATATATTTGACAAATGTAACGGCTAAGAGACCTGGTCTACCCCCTATTTCGCAGTAAAAGTGATTGAGCACGTGGTTAAAGTGGATGTTACGTTTATATTCAAGATAAAGGCGGATTTTTAGGGATTATTAGTTAATTGTATTTATTATTAATAACTCCATTGAGTTATGATCAATTAAGGCACACTACCTATATATAGTACACGTTCATAATCATCCAGAGAACAAGCTAGGCCAGCAATACACACACACTCTTAGAATTATTGTATCACTGATCCTAATCTCCAACCTTGTATCCTCATTTTTCATATTAATAAAGTGGTGATAGACGATTTGTCATCACCCGGGGTTTTTGTGCCGGCGATCCGGCCAAGATCAAGGGCTTTTCTTCATAACAAATCACGGTGTTCTTCATTATTTCGTTCATACAATCGTTGTTGATATCATAGCACTATACCTCACATTTACAGATTTGGATACATTATCCTTGAGTGATTTTTATCCAAAACAGTAGTTAACTCACACAACCTCCCCTTGGTTGATTTATGTAGGTTATAATTACACATTCTGTTAACATATGACTTCTTTAACTAGCATGGCATCCTAAGCAAAGCCATTTTCGGATTACCAAGACTTAGAGAAATACATCATAACTTATATCTCATCATTTCTAAGTACAATATAAGGATCCATGTTTCGATAATGTATCAAAGTATTTCTATCTTTCAAGAACATGAATCGATCATGAACGATTGCCAATAAAATTGACAACCACCAACTTTGAATTAGTGATTTAAGATGGTGAAACATTTCTCATCAAAAGATAATTGTAATATAACCATGTACTTTACTAGACTACACCACATGTTTTATATAATTATCAAGTAAAACAAAGCTTCTTCATAAATTTTATATGGTAAAAGGAGTTTAGCTCATAATGAGCATGATGATAAACATTAAGATGAATGATGGTAACAAATACATGATTAAACTGGGAACAATATAACCAAATGTAGATGAATCTTCCTTCTTAATGATGATGATGATGGATGATAATGATGGTTGATGGTGATGACCTCCAAGCCTTCAAACTCTTCACTAAATCTTCTATGTGAGTGTTAGTGTGTGTTTTTATAAGAGAAAACCAGATAGAACTCTTTTCAAGGCACACCAAATGAATGCAACATGAGCCACTATTTATAGGCAATCTGGAGTGTGAAGCACGGCCCCGTGCTTACGTAGGCACGCCCCCGTGAATTTTTATGACATGTGCCAGATTTGTTTTTTTCGTTTCTGGAAGGTAAGCACGGCCCCGTGCTTCCTGAGGCACGCCCCCGTGCTTTTTAGTGACATGTGGTAATTCTTTTTGTCATTTCTGAAAGGTAAGCACGGCCACGTGCTTCCTGAGGCACGCCCTCGTGCTTTTTAGTGACATGTGCTAATTCTTTTTGTCGCTTCTGAAAGGTAAGCACGGCCCCGTGCTTCCTGAGGCACGCCTCCATGCTTTTTAGTGACATGTTCTAATTCTTTTTGTCGTTTCTGAAAGGTAAGCACGGCCCCGTGCTTCCAAAAGCACGGCCCCGTGGTTCCTGAAAGCACAACCCCGTGTTTCCAAAAGCACAGTCCCATGTATCCTGAAAGCACAGCCCCATGTTTCCTGAAGCACAGCCCCATGTTTTGCTGTTTTCTTTGGATTTTCATTCGTTTCTTTGTTTGAGGTTTGGATTCACCTGAAAATACATTTTAACATGATAAGTAGTTATTTTAACTATATTATACGATAGAGGTTGTAGGCTTTAGAGATTATTTGATGCTAAAAAGATGTATATTTTTATATACATCAACCACCTCATTCATTGACCCCACATGGTCCCAATTATTACCATACGAGTCATACCCAGCCAAATAATCCCAACCTCCATGTTGAGAACTGCTGCCACCACCCACATCCATGTAATCTGGTTCACCTACTTCTTCCACTTGTTCTATCTCCTCATCCACCTCTTCCTCTACATCCTCTCTAATCATTCTCCATCTCACCTTATCACACACAAGCACGTGGTGCCTGTCAGTTTGTTTAAGATCTTGTTGAGTTTTTGGACTTGTCATTTGACTATTATCGGGTGCATTCCCAAATATAACCTTACCTAGGGCTTCATTTAGTTCACCTACTAATTCTATTATTTCAAACAAATTTCCTTTCTTTAATGAATCTTTTGATTCATCATGCCACGAAACGATAATCCTTGATTCAATATTTTTTTTGAAAGACTTGTTGAAGCACCTAATCTAAGTCGGTATTCATACATTTGCTTTTCATTACCTTTCCTAAAGGCGGCTCCTATCGATTGTTTTTCTTTAACCAAATCATCACACTTCTTCAAACATTTGTTGTGCAAGCAATTAACGTCACCCTCATGTTTGGTAAGGTTTTCCAGTTTTTTTTCCAATTGTTATACCCCTGGGAAATATACGTGTCTTTCTGATCTCCAAAGTACCCCTAAACAAGTAGCAACATAAGCAATACACACGGTTGTTTTTATACTATACTCTAACCATCTCGGATTAGCATTATACCAACTTGCACCAAAACGTCTAAACTCTTTACCGACCTTCTTTTGTGGGAATTATATAGATCTTGGTTGACATGGTCCTCTAAGTATGTATGCCCTTCTAATCTCATCTCGTTGATTAACATTATATGCTGAGATTGGTTTCTGATCATCAGGAGTTAAAGGAAGGCTATCCACATCAACATATTATGGAGTTTTAGTAGATAATTCTCCACCTTTCATTTTGGGAAATTGTTTCATAATATCACTCATAATTCCTGTTTTAAATCAAAATTAATCATATAATATAAAGCTCAATAGTTCATAAATAATTATAACTTGTAACTAATTTGTAAAGTTCTTTCAAATCCCTAGATATTTCAAACAAGGAGAAGCCAAGAGGCGGGAATGAGAAGAAAAAAAACTTACATGTAGGAGGAATGGAGGATCCGGTAAGAAAAGGCTGGATTGAACTCAACAGGAACTCGGGAGGTCGGTGCATTTTGGTTTCTGGTCTGGTTCACTGAAATGAAATGATGGACAGCCTGATTGCCACTCATATTGTTTGCTTTTATTCTTTTTTTTTATATTTCTAATTAGGTTTAATTAAAATTATATGTGTTGGGTTTTGGGCTTGATTAAACATGGACTCATAAGTAATGGGCTAATGGCTTTGACACTTGAGCTAAGTTGTTTATGAACTAACGAATAATTGTTAAAATTATTAAATTATATATATAATTATATTAAATTTAATTTTGTAAAATTATATTTGGCTTTTTTAGGGGTCGGTTTCTAAATTTCCAAAGGGTCGACGTCACCTTCAAAAGTTTAAGGGGGCGATTGAAAAATCTTATGGGGGCGCTCGGGATTTTAGCATATATATAACACTAAAAAACAATTATGGTGGGAGGCCGCCCCCTGGTTTCCTTATAGGTCTGCCCCTAATCACATAGCATGTTGTTAGTTAGGACTGTTGACGGCCGATAGACAATAGTTAAGATTGTTTAAACACAATTTTCTTATGAATAAAGCCTTCGGCTTTTGTTGGTTTGACAGTCAACGGTCAAGTATTGGTTTATAATAGGTTGATTTTAGTAATCCTAAATTTGGAATATTGGTGTAACATCCCGAAATTTCTAAAATAATATTATTTATATTATTTATTTTTGGTGAGAAAGTTTACTCGGGTTAGCGGAGAAATAATTAAATGAAGTAGGAGTTAGTACGAGTCGGGCTTGTGTTGGGTTAAGTAATATGGGTAATGGACTTGGGTAAAAATGGAAGGAACATAGGACATGGGCTCAATCCCATGACCCATCATATAAATACCTTCATTATGCCCAAATCCTTTCATTTACACATATTCCATACACCACCCAAAACACACACTTAGCTCTCTCTCATCCTACTCTCTCTCTCTAGCCGAACCAAGAAGAAGAAGAAGAAAGATAACCGATTTTCGACCCGAGGTAATGATAGTATGATGTTGTTTATACTCAAACCCGTTAGATTAGTCATGAAACGACGAGCCGACACCGTTAAACCGTTGAAGTCACGAGATTCGGGTAGAATCGGGTATAAACCGAACCTAAGATGAGCTTAGGGGTCACCCTAGCTCAGATCTGGATCGAACGGGACGAAAAACGGTGAAAACGGTGCTGGAATACGTTTTTCCGGCCACCACACGTTTTTCCGGCAATGGCGGCGCCGGAAAGGCGGCGCCGGAGAATGTTGGGTACGAGGTAAGGATGTCAGAGAATGTTCTCTGACATTCTGACCTAACCCTAGTTCGTTAACGGGAAGTTGACGAACTAGGGGTAATTCGTCTGGTGACTCGTTAAGGAAGGCATAGCGAACTAGCCTCAGTTGGTGTCCTTTTCGTTAAGGGGAAAAGATAACGAATTAACCTCGATTCGTTATAGTCATTCGTTAAAAGAAGATAACGAACTAGTAGGGTTCCATTCTTTACTGAAGGGCCTTTCGTCAAGGGTCCAATTCGTTATAAGGTTCAGTTCGCTACGAAGGTCAATTCGTTATAAAGTAACGAATTAGCCAGAGATGGAAGCAACGAATGAACTCCAATTCGTTAAGGGACTGTAGCGAACTAGAAGTCTAATATATTGACAGAACAGTCCCTGGACTTAGAAAGAATGAGATAATTACATATTAGCCCTTGGACTTTGATAATTTATGAAAGGTACCTTTAAAGGGTTAATGAGTAACGATTAACTAACCGGGTAATGATTTAATGAAGTAAAACCGGCTTAGACGCGTAAGACTAATTAAGTAGCAACGAGAATGGCTAGAGTAGTATTTGATATTCAATTATTAAACAGTTAGACGCGCACAGCTCGAGAAAGGAGTAACCATTAGCAGAAGGAGTAACCGAGTTCAGGTGAGTTTCTAGCCCCATTCCTTGTTATGTTTTCGGGGCTGTGTGCATACTCGATGTGATTTGTCAATACGCTTATCCTAAGCGATACGTGTATGCCCTATGTGATATATGTGAACGGTTTAAAGGACTTGCTTGTCGGTTCGTGAACGATCTTCGGATATTGCACATACTGTCAAGTTATAGTTACGAATATGAATGCTACGTACAATGTATAAATGATTTCTTGTCGGTAGATGAACGATCTTCGGATATTGCATGTACTGTCAGGCAATGGCTTGATAGAGTGTTCTTATGCTATAATTATTGTATATGTGAAGTATGCGTATACAGGTCCATGAAAGGTATATAAGTTCTACGTCTGACGTAGTAAGTTAGGATGGCAAATCCCTCCAACTTTCGTTGGACATAGACTTGACAGGTGATGGCGTAGTTAAGGAAGGTGGGCCTTATACGAGTTACAGATGATAGATGAGAACGTAGTTAAGGACGGTGGACCTTATACGTGCTTCAAATAAGAGTCAGCGTAGGAAAGGACTGCGGACCTTATTCTTGCTGTATTTGTGTTGTGATAGTATAGGAGAGGAATGCGGACCTCTTGCGTGCTAAGAAATAGGAGTCAGCATAGGAAAGGACTGTGGACCTTACACTTGCTATAGTTGAGTCGTGATATCATAGGGGAGGACTGCGGACCTCTTACGTGTTATCACTTAGTTGCAACACAGAGAAGGACTGCGGACCTTGCATGTGTTGTTAACATAGGATGGTACAGGGAAGGACTGCGGACTTTGTACGTACCATAGATGGTGAACATAGGTAAGGACGGCAGACCTTTTTCATGTTCACGACCATGAGTACAGGTATAGACGGCGGACTATGAACGTACTCACGGTAGACTGAGGTTTGTGATTGTATGTATGTATGTATGTATATATGTATGTATGTATGTATGTATGTATGTATGTATGTATGTATGTATGTATGTATGTATGTATGGTACTTGTTAAGTATTAGTATATATCTTCGGATATGTATGTTTGCATGTTATTTGTACGTATTGTATGTAATGTATGTCGCCTGATTAACTAGAAATCACTCAGCGTAGCTGACTTTTAGTATGCACGCAGGTGAGCAGATTAAAGAGTCGGCATGAGGATGACACATGGCATGGATTGAACGGCTGGCATCTGAAGATAGAAGCAAAGATGTTTTTAAATATAATGTTTTGTGTTATGTTAAAGAAAAGATTTAATGTTTTGTAACGAATGGTTGATGTTTTATATTCCGCGAAAAGTTTTAATTAACTCTGATTTGTAAGAACTGTGTTTATGAGTAAATCCGACGCTAAAGTAGGGCTACCGGGAACGGGGCCTTACAATTGGTTGGCACTTTAAGCATAACTTAAAAAATACTTTATGATAGTTGAAACTTCATCTTATTTTCTACCAACGGTATTTTGTTAGTTGGGTACTAACTCCGAAAGTTTTTTGCCAATGTGGTTGCGTATGTGGAACAAAGTTAATAAAAAAAAACTTATGCTTATGTGGAAAAGAGAGCATATTTAGGTCAATCTATACACATTTACACATACACCCATTTATTTATATATAAACCCATTTATCTATATTATATATAATACATGAGATAATGGTAAATTAAGACACTTGATTTTAACAGTTTTACAAATACTAAAGCATAAACCACATGTATAAAATTGGGTAAACTTGTCTTTAAACACAATTCATCCATATATATATATATATATATGGGATGGATCTTGCGAGAAGTGATATTACAGCGAGAAGTGCGAGAAGTGAAGGTATAACTCCATTAATCCCTAATTTCACTCTCTTTCATATGATGTTACATACATATATGTAGTTTGGTTGTATTTATGTCTTAATTACATATTCAAACCTACCTACAAACATATAAAATGTACCAAGCCACATTCAAACCGATGTACCTACACACATACAAACATACAAACACATATACAAACATACGTACACATATACAAACATACGTACCTACACACATACATATGCACCTACACAACGCACCTACACATAAGAAAGAGAGTGAAATTAGGGATTAATGGAGTTACACTTTCACTTCACTCACTTCTCGCTGTAAAAAAACTTCTGAAATGATCCAATACCTATATATATATATATATATGGAAGGGAATATTGAAAGTAGCTCAAGCGATCCGATACGACATATTACAAACAAACTAAGTAAACAATGAAATAAACAACTATATACATCACTAACATCATTATTTTTTTATTATTATTTTTTTTGACCTAATATAATACTTAAATATTGCATACTTAAACTTTGAAACTCTAATACAATCTTTTTTTTTCAAGCATGATAAACATAATGCTTAACATATCTAATTGATAAATACTAAATCAATTACATAGAAACCTATTAAGTCGGATCGTTTCGTAATATAACACCAGGGTTGATTAAATAAAAGAATAGGCCCAATAAATTTTTCTAAAGGAACCCCCCCCCCCCCTCTCATATCCACACTCATATATGTAATGTATGAGGCCCAACCCCCCAAAAACCCACACTCTCGCTCATCCAGACGAGGCTTAACCTTAGTGCCTCTATCACTTTTGCACTCATACCACGCTAAGATCTCGAAATGCATTAATTGTACAAGTTCTATCGGAGAATATCAACCTTCGCACCAATCAATACTTTCTCAATTCTCAAGTGTAAAAGAATATGTTATGCAAGTTATTAAACCGAAAGCATGCTAACCTTGGTTAGAAACTACACAATCTCCTTTAAAAAAAACAACTAGGCAAATATTATTTAGGGAATTATGACCGTGAAAAGGGACCAAACTTTACCCCGCCATCTTACCACTTTCCGGTTTCTTTAAACACGCATTTTTTTTATAAATTTTTTAAATTTTCTGATTTTTTTAATTTTTCTTTACTTTTTTGATATTTTTTTAAATGAAATTTTTCAAAACAAACGAAAATTTCCTCATCCCCACACTTGGGATACATTGTCCCCAATGTACGGTTTTGAGAAAAATGAAACAAACTACTTCATAAATACAACCTTCTTTTCAACACAACCCATAATACTTAATCATAAGTATTCCATCCTCCACCCATCCACCCAAAATAAATAAAAACAAAAATAATAACAACTATATAGAAATATACAGAACAATGTTCACCTGGAATCACGAGGCTTAATCAGTTGTAAGGCGGGTGGGCCGGACCAAAGATAGATGTCATGAAATTTGAGAACTGGCCAAAGTTAAACGCCCCATCGCCGCCGCTGCTTCCTTCTTCTTGTGGTGGTGGTGGTGCCATTGACTGCATTGGGCTGACCCACATGGAATGATGAAGAGGTGGTTCAGGATAGCATACCGAACCATCATATGGAGGTAGAGTCGTGTAATCTACAATTGGTGGATCCGGTACAACCGGTTCACCTGCATGCCATTGATCATGCATCCCCCGATTCCTATCATCCAAGTATCTCATATTCATCTCATTCTCTCGCTTATAAGCATTGGCACGGTTCCACATCTCTAACCTGTCCTGCCTCTCTTTTTCGGCACGCTCGGCATAGGCCCCCATGAAGGCCTGATGGTCAAATAATGCACGTGACTCATCCGACCAGTTTTCATACGTGAAAGGCATATGCCTCTCCACCACTTCATTCATTGACCCCACATGGGCCCAATTATTACCATACGAGTCATACCCAGCCAAATAATCCCAACCTCCATGTTGGGAACTGTTGCCACCACCCACATCCATGTAATCGGGTTCACCTACTTCTTCCACTTGTTCTATCTCCTCATCCACCTCTGCCTCTACATCCTCTATAATCATTCTCCATCTCACCTTATCACACACAAGCACGTGGTGCCTATCAGTTTGTGTGTACTCCCAACCAGGTAAATCCGACAACTTAAACTATTTAAATACCTTGGTCATTCCCACTGACTCTTCTGTTATCACACCATGGTTCTTTAGTAATGTTGTGATCAGTCGACAATGCGGAATTAACTTCCGCTTATTGCTTCTCGACTGATCCAAATGTTATGCATGACTAAATATCGGTAAGAAATAAGGGGCGTCCCGCACATTAATGCGTAAAATACGGGAATATCGCAGTTCCGCACTATCGAAATATATCACCTTCGGGGCATCACATTGTACAAGCAAATAGACATCAATAACTTTGTCTCAATCTTCAGATCCTTTCTTTTAATCTGATCACCCGAACCTCCACCTCTTTTAAGAACCTTTTCAAGCATGTTGTGCCATTGAGGATGCTTGTCGGGACATTCAAATAAATCTTTGATAGAAGGATACATGTATGAGTTTCTTGGTTTGGTGTCAAAAAGCGCGAACTGATTAAATGTGTCAAATGACATTACCACTTCCTGTCCTCCCACCGTTCCAATTAATTTCATGTCATGCTCCTTCTTGTAGGTGGGACATCTTATCGTGGACACCCACTTCTCAATCTCTCTATCGTACAAAGTGTTAGTCTCTTCATCATAACACTTCAGAGCTGCTTCCCATCCTAAATCCTTAAATCTGTCAATTATCCCAAAAGCCTCAAACCCCGGATCAGTTACCTCTTTCTCACACATGTATCCGTCGATTCTATTTCTCAATGTGGCCATCTTATCAATGAAAAATTCGGCTTGCCATTCTAGTACATATTTTGTCAACATCCCACCTCTCCACGTGGGTTTTACAGTTTGTACATGCACTGGCGCTTGTTCTTCATGCAATCTTTGCCTTTTTGTTTAAGCTGCTCTACCACTAGAAGTTGATGCCTTTGCCTTTCCCTTATCTGAGGTTCTATCCATCTACACACATCAAACAACCCAAACAAACTAAGTTAATTCAACATAACTTTCCCACACTTGCTTGCTACATGGTTGTGGATAATCACTTGTTAATCAATTTACCAAAAATTTTAACATTTGCTTCAACACATGATTTCCAATTAATCAATATAACAATCATATGTTTGTAACATTTATCCCCTATCCACAACCATAATGTATAATCATTATACTAATTACTCAAACAAGCAAGTGGGTATATAGAAACAATTATGAACAACTTACAACTTCATTGTAATACACCATCAATAATGTAAATAAATTCCATACCTTGGTTTTGTAGGAGATGAATATGAAGAAAGCTTCAAAGTAAACCAAAACCCACAATTTTCGGACTCACTTGTCCAAAATCAACCAACCAAAACAAGAGATTCTTTCAAAAGTAATGATACAATTGATACCCATGTGAAATTCTAGTCAAATAGACCTAAAAATCGGTTGAATTGGTGAAGATATGAGAAAGTTATGAATGTTTGAAGTGAGGAGTTAGGGTTTGTAGAGATGGATTGTGAGGGAGATGAAGATGAATGGAAGTAAATAATGAAAAGTAGGTAAGTTATGTGGTGGAGATTGGTCAAAGATTATTTTTTTCTTGTTATTTAACCTCAAAAAACCCGGTCCATTTGTTGTCACGGACGAACCGTGGGTCATGGTTGCAGCAGGTCTGTTCGTTTGTTTATGGCGGACCGTGGCCCATGGTCCACACCGTGGGTCACGGTCGAGTTGTGTCAAATGAAACAGAGAGCACCGTATTGTGGTGCCTCTCTTCACTGTGCCTCACGGAAAGCCACCGTGGGCCACGGTCCTAACCGTGGTCCACGGTTCAATATATAATTTTTTTTTATTCAATGACAAAAGGAACCAAAAATAACCAAAATACTAAAAAACTTATTTACCAAATTAAAAATAAAAATTACCCTACCCCCATGAAAAACCCGAGTTGCCCTCAACACGGTAAAAAAATCATAAGGACTTCCCCGCACTTGATTTGGACAACTCCAAAGCGAGAAAGGTAATTTTTAAAACCAAAGTTGACAAGAAAAACAAAATAACCTATAATAAAATATACAACATACCTTGGCCTCTTAATTCGTTTCCTCATCCGGTGAGCGTAACAAGTAACTCACCCTATCCACATCGAGCATATTGATGTCCTTTCTTTCCAAGTAAGGTTTTAGTCTTTGACCGTTCACCACTTGCTTCGTTTGCTCTTGAACATCTTCTATCTCCACATCACCAAACTGGCCCACTCTTGTGATCATATATGGGCCCATCCACTTGCTCTTTAACTTACCCGGAAACAAAATCAACCTTGAATTGTACAACCACACCTTTTGACCCACTTCAAAAGTCTGTTTTCTCAACTTTGCATCATGGATCTTTTTTAGTTTGTCTTTATATGCGGAAGCACATTCATATGCTTCATCCCGGATTTCCTCAATCTCATTCAATTTCAACTTTCTCAATTCACTCGCTTCCTTATAATCCGCGTTAACATTTTTGATCGCCCAAAACACCCTATGTGCCAACTCCATCGGTAAATGACACCCTTTCCATTAACTAACTGATAAGGAGTTGTGCCAGTAGGAGTTTTGTAGGCGGTCCTATATGCCCACAACGCATCATTTAACTTAGAAGCCCAATCCTTTCTATCGACACGCACCGTCTTCATCAAGATTTCTTTAATTTGGCGATTGGGCACTTCAACTTGTCCACTTGTTTGTGGATGATAAGGAGTAGCAATTCGGTGATTTACATTGTACCTTTTTAATAATTTCCCAAAGCTAAATTCTTGAAATGCGACCCACCATCACTAATGATAACCCGCGGGATACCAAACCGAGCAAAGATGTTTGATTGAACGAATTTGCAAACTACCGAATGGTCATTGGTTCTTGTTGCTACCGCTTCTACCCACTTGGACACATAATCGACCGCAACCAAGATATATAAAAATCCATTGGAGTTTGGAAACGGGCACATAAAGTCAATTCCCCATACATCAAAAATCTCTAACACCAAAATCGGTTGCAATGGCATTTCATCCCGTTTCGAGATACTACCTAACTTTTGGCAATTCAAGTAATCTCGGTCATACTCACTTGCATATTTAAAAATGTT
This sequence comes from Bidens hawaiensis, assembly GCF_021521415.1. NCBI lineage: Eukaryota > Viridiplantae > Streptophyta > Magnoliopsida > Asterales > Asteraceae > Bidens > Bidens hawaiensis. Next base: position 1,117,827 of record NW_027491464.1, on the reverse strand, counting down.
GTGCCAGTAAAACCCACATTGAAGCACCCGGTAGCCCGTTTTCTGACCGCAAAAATGACCCCCGCACGCCGATGCATGTGCATGAGTCAAAACCTCCAACACCTCAGACTCGGGAATGCACCTCCGTATAACTTGATCCGAACTAATCTTAAATAAATCCGGTTCATCCCAAATATATTGTTTCACTTGAGCCATGAACCGTTGCCTTCTTTTCTTCACCCAATGACTTGGCATAGATCATGTGGCTAAATAATTCACAAAATGGGCATAACACGGTACGATCGATACGGTTAACAGTTGTTCATCGGGAAACCGTTCGTTTATCTCTATCAGATCATCAAGTGGAATCCGAGACAAGTGATCCGCCACTACATTCTCACAACCTTTCTTGTCCCGGATTTCAAGATCGAATTCTTGCAACAATAACACCCATCGAATCCAATGCGGTTTCACGTCTTTATTTTCCATCAAATACCAGACCGCACTATGATCCGAATACACCACAACTTTACTTCCCAAAATATATGACCGAAATTTATCCAAGGCGTACACCACCGCAAGTAACTCTTTTTCGGTAGTGGTGTAATTTAGTTGCGCCTCAGATAAAGTTTTGCTTTCATAGTATATTACCACCGGCTTTTTCTCCACTCATTGACCCAATACCTCTCCAACCGTGCTATCGCTAGCATCACACATGATTTCAAACGGGCTTGACCAACCCGGTGATTGTAGAATGGGTGTTTGTACCAACTTCTCCTTCAAGCTGTCAAAAGCTTGCAAACATTCATCAGTAAACTCAAAGGGGACATCCTTCAATAAGAGATTACATAAAGGTTTTGAAATTGCACTAAAACCTTTAATGAATCTCCTATAAAATCCGGCATGTCCCAAAAACGATCTCACCCATTTAACATTTTTCGGGGGTGGTAAAGATGAAATAAATTTTATTTTAGCTTGGTCAACTTTCATTCCCCTACTTGAAACCACATGACCCAACACAATGCCCTCTTGCACCATGAAGTGACTTTTTTCCCAACTCAACACCAAGTTTGCTCAACACATCGTTTTAAAACTTTTTCTAAATCAATGAGACACGACTCGAATGTTGAGCCAAAAATAGAAAAATCGTCCATAAACACTTCAAGTGATTCCCCGACCATGTCAGAAAAGATGCTCATCATGCATTTTTGAAAAGTAGTCGGGGCATTACACAATCTAAATGGCATTCGCCTAAAGGCAAAAGTATCATATGGACATGTGAAGGTGGTCTTATGTTGGTCATCGGGATGAATTGCAATTTGATTGTACCCCGAATATCCATCTAAAAAACAATAATACTTTTGACCCGAAAGGTTTTCAACTATTTGATCAATGAATGGTAACGGAAAATGGTCTTTTGAAGTTGTATTATGTAGTTTTCTATAATCAATGCACACTCGCCACCCGGTTACCAGTCGAGTAGCGATTTGTTCACCATTATCACCTTTTATTACCTGTGTTGGGCTCACCCATGCACTGTCTGAAATGGGATAAATGATTCCCGCATCCAAACACTTAATAACCTCCTTTTTTACCACTTCTCGCAAATTCGAGTTCAATCGTCTTTGCGTCTCCCTTGTGGGTTTAGCCTCCTCATCAGTAATTATTTTATGCATCACAATCGAAGGACTAATACCCTTTAAATCCGCGAGTGTCCATCCAATGGCAGCCTTATGTGCTCCCAAGACCTTTACCAACGCCCTCTCGTGTTCTTCCTCCAAATTAGAAGCAATGATAACCGGAAGGGTTTCATTCTCCCCTAAAAATGCATACTTTAAGTGACTTTGGAGTTCCTTCAATTCAACCTTTGGTGGACACTCCAAAGACGGCTTTGTGTTCAAATTGATCTCCGTTGGCAAGCTCTCAAATTGATGTGTCCATGGTGGCCTTCCCTCTTGCATAGCTAAGAGATCTTGTTTGTGTTCTTCCATCCTCAAATCACACACGTGTACCTGTTTAGAATCATCACAAATACAAGCTTCTACACAGTCTTCATCATATTCATGAGGAATACAATGGTCCACCAAATCTGCCATATAAAAAATTCTTCACCACTCAAAGAATTAGCAACGTTAGTAAAAACATTAATGCGCATTTTACGATTACCAACGCCATGTCAACGGTGCCAAATTTGAAATCAATTATTGCATGAGCAATGTTCAAAAATGGTCGACCCAAGATAACATTTTGTTGTTGACTTGGGTCACCCGAAGAATAGTCTAACACTAAAAAGTCCACAGGATAGTAAAAATCCTCCACCTTTACAATTACATCCCGCACGATTCAACAGGGAAGTTTATGAGACAAATCCGCCAATACAACTGTGGTCTCAACACGTTTCAAAGGACCAAAGTCATATTGGTCATATAAACTCCCCGGGAGAATGCTTACTACGGCCCCAAGATCTAGTAGCGCCCTAGACATTTGAAAATCGCCTACTTGAATATTAATTAAGGGCGTTCCTGGATCTTGAAGCCTAGGAGGAAGATCTCCTTTTAAAACCGCGCTTACCCGCTCAGTTAAATCCAATATTTAGGCACTTTTTGTTGCCTCTTTTGAGTGCATAGTTCTTTTAAAAACTTAACATACGCGAGTATTTGTTTTATTGCCTCAAGTAGAGGTAGATTCACTTTTACCTGTTTAAACACTTCCCACATCTCCTCCTTTTGAGGGCCCGTTTTAACAATTACTTTTTTCTTACCCGAGTCAAGCAACGCCGAAGGAAATGGAACCGCACTTGGTTCAACTTATTTGTTTTTATCATTTCAATTTGAAGGTTGACCTGGAGTTTTGTAGCGGTTTTTCAAAAGTGACATGTTTAGTGGGTTTATTAGTTTCAATTTCATTATCACTTTCATTACCCGTAATGTCCTCGACTTCCCCATCAACCAAACCCAGTGATACATCTTTTTTGTATTCTTTACCACTTCTTAGCACACTAACATGGTTAATAGGAACATTACGAGAAGAGTTATATGAAGGATTTACCTTTGTGTCGCTTGGCAATTGACCCTTATTCTTCTTCAAGTCCGACACTTCAGTTGCAAGTTGACCCATTTGTGTGGTCAACGATTGGATGGCTTTATCTCAAACTTCATCCTTTTGCATGCAAATTTCATCGAGTTGATTTCTTCATTGCATGTCTTGTTGCATCACTTTGAGCATCTCCATAACTTCATTTCCACTTGATGAACTTTGACCCGTTGACCCACTTTGACCGCCACCTCCTTGACTATTCCCGCCATGAAAATTACCTTGGTTATTATATTGTTGGCAAGGAACATAATTGCCTTGATTTCCTTGAAAGTTCGGGTTGGATTGAGTAGCCGGATTTCCATAGCGAAAATTCGGATGATTTCTTAACCCGGGGTGGTAGGTATTTGAGTTCATGTTGAAATTTCTACCACCTCCCCCTTGAAGTGTATTCACCTCCTCCACCGGTGCTTGACCTACCACACACACCTCTGAAGCATGACCCAACTCGTTACAATTTGTGCAAACATCAGTTACCTAATTAGTGGTTTTTACGTTTCCTTCTTCCACAGCTTGCACTTGAGGTCTACCAATCGCCGGTCTTGCAATTCGTTCGGTTTGGGCCTTTCTCTTTGAAGTGACCGCCATTTGTTCCAAATATGCCCAATCATCTTGTTCATAATTGGTACCAAATGTACCATTCGTGATCGAACTCAAATCTCGTTCATCCTCCATACTCAACCCCTTATTAAAAGAATTTAATAATTCCCAAAGCGCGATACAATGATGAGGACAATTTTTAATCATTATGTTAAACCTCTCGAATGCTTCATGAAACATTTCCCTCGATTGTTGTTGGAAGGTTCTCATACTTCTTCTCACATCGTTGGTCTTTTGGGCTGTGTAAAATTCTTCTAAAAATCTTTGTTGCATTTTGGCCCAAGTATAAATAAACACGGAAGGAAAAGTGTAAACCCATCTCTTTGCCTTGTCTTCCAATGAAAACTGAAATAGAACCAACTTGACTTCATCCGATGTAAAACCTTGACCCCAATTGTGTTGCAAATGGAGTCATATGCCTCCAAGTGGAAGTAAGGTTCCTCCGTTGCTAGACCCTTATATTTCGGAAGACTTTGAAGTGAATTTGTTCTCACCTCGAATGTCCTCCCTTGTTGATTGTGAGGAATAACCACAGGAGACAGATTATTAGTAATCACCGGTCGGAAATGGGCTTCAATCCCCCTAACCATCTCTCTTGTGTGCCTTCTTGGTACCCCCATTGGTACTCTTGGTTGACCCATTGGCCTATAAACTGGCCTTGGCGTGCAAATTGTTGAAACTGTGGTTGGGGCATTTGTTGTTGAAATTGTTGATCTTTAGGTTGCCCTTGTGGTTTTTGAATAATCGGTGGTGGTTGAACTTGTTGATTAACCACAACCGGTGGTTGTTTTTGAGCTTGTTGTATAACTGGCGATTGTTGAACGTGTTGTTGGACAACCGGCGGTGGTTGTTGTCGATTAAGCTCTTGCAACTGTTCCGGTTGTTGCCATTGACCATAACCAAAATTTCCATGATTTACCCTTTTGCTTCCATCACCTCCCATGTAGTAACATTCCACTTCATATCCCTCAAATTCACTGTCAAACCCATATCTTTAATGTTGCATGAAAGGTTGGGGTGATATTGGTAGCTTGATTGTGCTTGATGAAAGGTTGGTTGTTGATGTTGCTGAGACGATGATGCACCAAAGTTAGGAAAAATGTTGGTAATAGGTGGTAATGTTGATGATGTTGAGTAGGTGTATTGAGCAGTGATGGGTTCGATTGTGTGAGGTGGCAATTCACTTGATGTTGTAGGTATATTAATGGTGATCGGTGGAGGTGGATTTGGTGGAGGTGTGGTTGGAATTGTTTGACCCGAAGTGGGAACTGGTGAATCCATGTTGCTGTCTGATGCAGTTAGAGAACCGAGAAGCTTGTTCTCTCTAAGTAAAACTCGGTTTCTTCGAAGCATTCTGTCAATCTCGGGATCAATAACTAGCGGTGCTGACCTGTTAGAGCCTCTAATATGCATACACCTGTAGGTACCTGCACACTAACACAACCAGCGTTAACCCGAAAATAACACAAAAACTACTAAAGCTAACACACGTTGCGCACTACTCCCCGGCAACGACGTCAAAATTTGACGTGAGGTCGAAGAATCACTTAAAAATAAACCTATTACAACTAAATAGATAGCAATAAGCGGGTGTCGAACACAAGGAGTTTGTGGAAAATGTGTTACTAAGTAGTTTTGTTATTTATCTAAATTAAACTAAGTGCAAAAGTAAATTCAAAGAGTTGGTTTGGTTTTTTATTAACAAAAATAGCTAAAGCAATAAACGATTTTTAAACAATATAAGAAACAATGCTCTCTCCTGATTTTAGGTTCCCAATGTTGATAAAGTTAATGTTTACTTGTGGGATGAACTACACAAATATCGTTCGTGAAAATGTGTCCGGATGCAATAAAAGAGGACCAAGTACTTGGATTATAAAAACGCAAGGTTGTCTCTCAATAATCAATTTAGTATTGTTAACCCTAATTTTCTTCTACTAAATCTCGATTGCCTATGGCACCAAAAATGGATAGTCAAGAACACGAATTTATACCATACAAACAATTACAAACAAACTCAAAATCATCATAGCAACATATTCATAGGATCAAATTACTATCCCACAAATAACATAAACGATTAACAAATATCTAATTAAAAACCTTACAATTCGGGAGAGAACACAAAAGGTACTAGCCATGCATCGTTTGATTCATCACCATATCAATTAGGTTGTAGGAATGAATTACAAACATCAAGCTAATGATCACAATTACCACAATATTATTCTTTGACTCCAAAATCGTCTCTAGGGTGTTTTAGAATGAAGGATAATTGAAAAGACATGAAAAAACGATTAAGAATAAGAAGAAATTCGGCAGTTACGGCCCAAACCGTGCCACGGTGGGCTTCTGGAAATATTGGACCGTGGCCCACGGTCTCCACCGTGGGCCAAGGTGGGCTTTACGGTGGAACAGAGGCCACGGTACGGTGGTCTCAATCAACTTTTGACATATTGGACCGTGGCCCACGGTCTCAACCGTGGGTCACGATGGTCTTCAGCCTTGAATTCCCATTTTCACCTCTTTTGACCTTTCTCTCATCTCCGGTTCCTTATGTTTCTTCGTTATACGTCATAATAGCCCCGAAACCTCCTTTGTACCTACAATTCACCGAACACACCGTAGTTATCTAATTCCACAAGATAAACCAATTCAATACATGCTTATTACGGTCTTAAATCACTTAAGGGTTGTCCAATGGACCACCCGTCAATACATTCAACATTTATAGTCTGATCTGGTCTCATATGATCGGTTTCCAGTATAAATCGTGAACCAAAACGTTCGCTACGGTTTGAAAATTTTGAAACCGGCCAATTGGCATAATGTAAAAAAATAACCAAACCGATGACCAGTTTAAATGATTTCTAGTTTTTAAGCCGAACCATAAACACTCATAACTGTTACGTGCTTAACAAGGTTTGCGTTCAAATAGTCATTGCATCATGTTGCACTCGTCTAGTATATATGTAATTGATGCAATGCTCAACACACCACTTGCTACTAACCCCGACAACCACCATCGTCCAACGTTAAGTTGAAGTCATTTTTCTCCATAATCCATTCCCGAGGTACCAATCGGACTCGCAAATTCGTCTCAATGCTGTTACACTCAAGTCAATCGCTAAATCGGCTACATTATTGGTTAGGACGTTAAGGGTGCTAGTATCCCAAATTCCTTTGTACTTGCAATACGCTAAATTAACCTTGTCTTATTCGGCATTAAAGCTTGATACGATCTCCATATCCGGTAATGAGTCGATTAGTTATCGATCGGTGACGATGTGCATGCTTTCGATGATGGCTTAGATTGAGCTAGCACCGTCGTTGAAGAAGTCATGTTTGTTACGAAAGGTCCAGAGGCGAAATAGATTGAAGCGATTATCGAGTTCTTGTTCGAGGTAAGAGGACATTTGCCATGTTATTAGCACACCATTGGCTTCCATTGTTAGGCATATTTAGGTAATGAAGAAAATACAGAGAGAAGAATATAAAGATAATTATCAACGGGAAATTGGGGGTTTGGCTGTGGTGGTTGGAATGACGGGGAAGAAGATGAAGGGTTGTGTAAGGCCCCGAACCCGGTGACCCTACTTTAGCGTCGGATTTACTCATAAACACAGTTCTTCAAATCAGAGTTTATTAAAACTTTTCGCGGAATATAAAACATCAATCATTTATTACAAAACATTAAATCTTTTCTTTGATACCATAACACAAAACTTATATTTAAAACATCCTTTCTTCTTCTTCAGATGCCAGCCGTTCAATCCATGCCGTGTGTCATCCTCATGCTAACTCTATAATCAGCTCACCTGCGTGCATACTAAAAGTCAGCTACGCTGAGTGAGTTCTAGTTAATCAAGCAACTTATCATACAACCACTTCATACAATATATATATACGTATCCGAAGACACATAGTCCACTGTCTAACATGCCACTGTTTAACCACTTAATTACCCCTACAGCTTAGCCACTTAATTACAAAGGCACGTATAGGCTTTCCCTATCACGCACTCACGCTATGCCACTTAATAACGAAGGCACGTATAGGCTTTCCCTATCACGCACTCACGCTATGCCACTTAATAACGAAGGCACGTATAGGCTTTCCCTATCACGCACTCACGCTATGCCACTTAATAACGAAGGCACGTATAGGCTTTCCCTACCACGCACTCACGCTATGCCACTTAATAACGAAGGCACGTATAGGCTTTCCCTACCACGCACTCACGCTATGCCACTTAATAACGAAGGCACGTATAGGCTTTCCCTATCACGCACTCACGCTATGCCACTAACACCCTTACTAAACTCCTGCTACCTCTAACACACTCTACCTCAACCTGCCTTGGTCACACTCATATTAGTTTAGTATTTACGTAGTGAACAAGTCACATCACAACATTCATACACACTATCAACCACCTGGCAATCACTATCCTTGGCGATACGTGCAATATCCGAAGATCGTTCACGTACCGACAAGCATTATAAAATATGTACCTCGTATAACATCTATAGCATACACTTACCACTTAAGGTAAGTGTATTCACACTTCACATCGAGTATGCACACAGCCCCGAAAACGTAACACATAAATGGGGCTAGAAACTCACCTGAATTCTGCTTCTTTTTCTGATAGCTGTAAATCCCTTCCTTAACTGAGCTCGGTTGACTGTACAAGTTACACGAATCAATACTCGTCTGATTTAATCTGGTGGCCTGGTATTTACTTTAACTTATCACTTTTAATTTATTTTCTAATCAAACTTGGCTTTAGGCGAAGTTAACCCTTGAGCGAACTTAGCTCTAGGCGAAGTTAAACCTCAGGCGAACTTGGCTTCAGGCGAAGTTAAACCTTAGGCGAACTTGGCTTCAGGCGAAGTTAAACCTTAGGCGAACTTGGCTTCAGGCGAAGTTATCCTTAGGCGAACTTGGCTTCAGGCGAAGTTATCCTTAGGCGAACTTGGCCGTAGGCGAAGTTATCCTTAGGCGAAGTTACGCTTGAAGGCGAAGTTCATCAGGCGAACTTAATCTTGCAGGCGAAGTTATCGCGCTGCAGATCTGTTTGCCCATAAATCCTTCGTTTCTTAACCAAATAACTCGATTTTGGTACCCACGGAATCGTATGATCGGCGCCTACAAATCCCAACCATCAAATCGGCCTAAAATCGACGTTTTAGGGGTCCGATTTGGGCAGTTTGGGTTTCGGGTCCGGTTAACCCATCCAATCCTAACCATTTTCAGTAATATTAGCTTTGTTGGATTTGTTCTTACCTTACCAACTCAGATCTATCAACAAAATCTCGGGTCTCTGCTTCGAATCTTGATCGGTTGGAATGTGTGTGTTTTGAGTGTGTTAGGAGTGTGTGAAGAAATAGATGTAAATGAAGATATTCTTGGGATTTTGGGGTATTTATATCCCAGAAATCCTATTCTCATTTAACCCATCTCAATTAATCCAACACTAGCCCGACTCATACCAACTCCTACTCTATTATTTATTTCCTAATAACCCGGGTAAACTTTCTCTCTAATATTAAGTAATATAATTAATATTACTTGGAAATTTCGGGATGTTACAAGTCTTCCCTCCTTAAAGAGGTTTCGTCCCCGAAACCTAACTTATTCCCCATAAAAGGAAAACTTCTTATATTTACACGCTTTATTGAATCGCCTTCGCTTTCTGAGTTATCCCTCTTACTCCTGACTTGTAGTCATCGAGCGGTGATCATGTGTTTTAGCTATTACGGTAGCTTGTCCATGAAGCCCTCGATGTACCAAGTCTCGTATCGCCTTCCCGAGGAACCTTGTTTTATATAATAATGCTAACTCCTAAGGCGACGCTTTACCATCACACAACTATTTATTATAACCAACATGCATTCAAGTTAAATTCATAGATCGTTCATACAAAAGCACAAGAAGTCACAAGTACCTCATAACATAAAAGGAAATCATTCAAGCTTGCTAAACAAACATAGGTTCAAATGTAACATAAAACACTCTTTAACTACTAAACATAAAACAACTGTGACATGCCACTTACTTTCCTGCTACCTCCTTAGCAGTTAATAGACCATCCTTTCACGCGTTTCCTCTTCCTTCCCTCACTGCTACGGCTTCTCCACACTCCCTAGCTATGTGACCTGACTTACCACACCTGTAACACTTCTGGTCCTCGGTGCATTCACGGGAGAGGTGCCCCTTCCTCCCACATCGGTAGCACTGGTTTGGACCAGCCTTGCATTCCCCCAAGTGCATCTTTCCACACACCTTACATGCTCCATTCCCTGCCATCTTCTGTGTCCTTCTCCCTGCATGCTCCACGATATCCCCAGCTCTTTTAGTTCCTTTCCCTTTTTCCTCATCTTCCACTCCCACATCATCCGCCGCCAGATCATCATAGACCATCTCCGCCAACTCGACCGCAGACTCAAAGGTGGCAGGTTTGCTTGTCCTGACTAACATGCGGACCTTCTGGGGAAGTCCTCTAACGTAGCACTTGATCCGTTTTACCTCGGTGTTCACCATGTCAGGTACCAACCTAGACATGCGGTTGAATTCAGTGGTGTACTCACGATGTGTCATTGTCCCAGCTTTCAAGTTTAAGAATTTCATCTCCGCCCTTTCAACCTCGGCGTCAGCACAGAACTTCATCATCACTAACTCCTTCAGATCATCCCACTTCATCTCTTTGATCTCTTCACGGGTCTTCCTCTGCTCCACACTCTCCCACCAATACATAGCCTCATCTTCAAATGATTGGGTGGCATAACCGACAGCTTGATCGGGACGGCACTCGCTAATGCGGATAACCTTGTCCATAGCGGTTATCCATTGGAGAGTAGCGATTGCGTCTCCCAACCCGGTCAGCTTTGGCGGGTCGCATCCTTTGAAGGACTTATAGCTGCACCCACCTTGTCCTCCTCTCCTATCATCGACTTTCACAGACTTATCCCCACTCGAGGCCCCTCTTTCACCTTCCCCATCCTTCCTACCATCACCACCCGCCCCTTCAGCAGTTCGTTCACGGCTTCCAGCAGATCCTTCGGGATTCAGGTTCTTCACAGCAGCAACTACAGCCTGAACAATGGCTGCTTGAACTGCAGGGCTAAGTTGAACTTCCTCGTTGTTGTTCTGGTCTCCTCCAGCTGCGCTTCCTTCATCTTCGGTGTGGGAAGCTTCTTCTACCGAGGGTTGCCGGACAAGACGAGGCCTGCCACGACGTCCAGCGCGACCCCCAGTTCCCACAAATTCTCCAGCTCCAGCCATCAGTATTCTTAAAGGGACAACACAAACATCATCACTCAAGGAACTATTTAGTACAAGGATATCAAGGCTAACAGGTAATAACAGTGGCCAGCTGTGACTAGCTGATCACGTTGCTTTCCGTGTCCTATACACTTCCCTTTATGAGTCTATTTGTGCTGGTTCTACTTAAGCAGTTAGTCAAATCAAACAATCAATTATTCCTATCCCTGTCGTTCACATATCTTTTCTTTCTCATTAACCTATATCATTTAATCATACACCTTACCTTTACTGATTTTTGCTTGAGCGACACATGGCATTCTTGAACTGGCATCTTCTTTCTTTTCTTACTTAAATCCCATTCTCTGTTCGAGTCTAAGCATGTAGGATGCTTAAATCTCTCGAACTTATGCTCTGATACCAACTTGTAAGGCCCCGAACCCGGTGACCCTACTTTAGCGTCGGATTTACTCATAAACACAGTTCTTCAAATCAGAGTTTATTAAAACTTTTCGCGGAATATAAAACATCAATCATTTATTACAAAACATTAAATCTTTTCTTTGATACCATAACACAAAACTTATATTTAAAACATCCTTTCTTCTTCTTCAGATGCCAGCCGTTCAATCCATGCCGTGTGTCATCCTCATGCTAACTCTATAATCAGCTCACCTGCGTGCATACTAAAAGTCAGCTACGCTGAGTGAGTTCTAGTTAATCAAGCAACTTATCATACAATATATATATACGTATCCGAAGACACATAGTCCACTGTCTAACATGCCACTGTTTAACCACTTAATTACCCCTACAGCTTAGCCACTTAATTACAAAGGCACGTATAGGCTTTCCCTATCACGCACTCACGCTATGCCACTTAATAACGAAGGCACGTATAGGCTTTCCCTATCACGCACTCACGCTATGCCACTTAATAACGAAGGCACGTATAGGCTTTCCCTATCACGCACTCACGCTATGCCACTTAATAACGAAGGCACGTATAGGCTTTCCCTACCACGCACTCACGCTATGCCACTTAATAACGAAGGCACGTATAGGCTTTCCCTACCACGCACTCACGCTATGCCACTTAATAACGAAGGCACGTATAGGCTTTCCCTATCACGCACTCACGCTATGCCACTAACACCCTTACTAGACTCCTGCTACCTCTAACACACTCTACCTCAACCTGCCTAGGTCACACTCATATTAGTTTAGTATTTACGTAGTGAACAAGTCACATCACAACATTCATACACACTATCAACCACCTGGCAATCACTATCCTTGGCGATACGTGCAATATCCGAAGATCGTTCACGTACCGACAAGCATTATAAAATATGTACCTCGTATAACATCTATAGCATACACTTACCACTTAAGGTAAGTGTATTCACACTTCACATCGAGTATGCACACAGCCCCGAAAACGTAACACATAAATGGGGCTAGAACTCACCTGAATTCTGCTTCTTTTTCTGATAGCTGTAAATCCCTTCCTTAACTGAGCTCGGTTGACTGTACAAGTTACACGAATCAATACTCGTCTGATTTAATCTGGTGGCCTGGTATTTACTTTAACTTATCACTTTTAATTTATTTTCTAATCAAACTTGGCTTTAGGCGAAGTTAACCCTCGGGCGAACTTAGCTCTAGGCGAAGTTAAACCTCAGGCGAACTTGGCTTCAAGCGAAGTTAAACCTTAGGCGAACTTGGCTTCAGGCGAAGTTAAACCTTATGCGAACTTGGCTTCAGGCGAAGTTATCCTTAGGCGAACTTGGCTTCAGGCGAAGTTATCCTTAGGCGAACTTGGCCGTAGGCGAAGTTATCCTTAGGCGAAGTTACGCTTGAAGGCGAAGTTACGCTTGAAGGCGAAGTTCATCAGGCGAACTTAATCTTGCAGGCGAAGTTATCGCGCTGCAGATCTGTTTGCCCATAAATCCTTCGTTTCTTAGCCAAATAACTCGATTTTGGTACCCACGGAATCGTATGATCGGCGCCTACAAATCCCAACCATCAAATCGGCCTAAAATCGACGTTTTAGGGGTCCGATTTGGGCAGTTTGGGTTTCGGGTCTGGTTAACCCATCCAATCCTAACCATTTTCAGTAATATTAGCTTTGTTGGATTTGTTCTTACCTTACCAACTCAGATCTATCAACAAAATCTCGGGTCTCGGCTTCGAATCTTGATCGGTTGGAATGTGTGTGTTTTGAGTGTGTTAGGAGTGTGTGAAGAAATAGATGTAAATGAAGATATTCTTGGGATTTTGGGGTATTTATATCCCTGAAATCCCATTCTCATTTAACCCATCTCAATTAATCCAACACTAGCCCGACTCATACCAACTCCTACTCTATTATTTATTTCCTAATAACCCAGGTAAACTTTCTTTCTAATATTAAGTAATATAATTAATATTACTTGGAAATTTCGGGATGTTACAGGTTGTGATATTGGTAATGGTGGTATGTTTTTTGATATAGGGGTTGGGGAGACGTGATTAAGGGTTTGGAGGGTAAGGGAAGAAAGACAGTGGTGATGTTGGTGGCAAGTGAGGGTGGTTGTCATGGTAATTATGGTGAGTAAAAGGAGGGTGGGCGATTTAATACAAACATGTTTGAAAGAAAAAAAAAAGCATTTGTTTACACGTTAGCGTCAACGTAGATGATGCGATGTGTGTGCGGCGGTTAAAATATAAAGGATGGGATAATTTGCTTTTGCACAAGATCGTGTTTTAAATTTATAAAAGTGATTTCTACAAAGACTAAACACACACAAAATAGGCAAGTGTACCTATCGTATATGTAGAATAGTATTGGTAAGAACCAAGTATCGATCCTTGGACACAAATGTTTCTAATGATAAATCGTTGTTTTAATTTAATCAGAGATTTAATCATTTTGGGGTTAATTTTTGAACTTTTTATAAAAAATACTTATATATAATATATAGGTGACCAAGACAAGAGATTAAATGAGTTGTTCAATTATGCGAAGGTTACCATCTAAGATCAAGAATCCACTCCATTTTAGCACTGATAATTAATATTCAAACATGTGGTAAACTTGCCGTAGCAATATATGATAAATAGCTCCTTAAGCCTTAAGTGAGCATCTTTGGCACTAAGGAGGTAACATGCGCATTTTAAAGTCCATCCTTTCCTAATGTCATGCTACCTCAATGATGTCAATTTAAGTTGGCAAGTATTTTTGTAAAGTAGAAAGATTAGGATTGACTTCGATTTCTCAAATACCAATTCTAACAACTTCGGGTGGTTGTAGTTAAATCACACAAACTCCCCTTGGTTGATTTATGTAGGTTAGAATTACACATTCCGTTAACATACAACTTCTTTAACTAGCATGATATCCTAAGCAAAGCCATTTTCGGATTACCAAGACTTAGAGAAATACATCATAACTTATATCTCATCATTTCTAAGTACAATATAAGGATCCATGTTTCAATAATGTATCAAAGTATTTCTATCTTTCAAGAACATGAATCGATCATAAACGATTGTGAATAGAATTGACAACCACCAATTTTGAATTAGTGATTTAAGATGGTGAAACATTTCTCATCAAAAGATAATTGTAGTATAACCATGCACTTTACTAGACTACACCACATGTTTGTATAATTATCAAGTAAAACAAAGCTTCTTCATAGATTTTAGATGGTAAAAAGAGTTTAGCTCATAATGATCATGATGATAAACATTAAGATGAATGATGGTAACAAATACATGATTAAACTTGGAACAATCTAACCAAATGTAGATGAATCTTCCTTCTTAATGATGATGATGATGGATGATGATGATGGTTGATGGTGATGACCTCCAAGCCTTCAAACTCTTCACTAAATTTTCTATGTGAGTGTTAGTGTGAGTTTTTATAAGAGAAAACCGCATAGAACTCTTTTCAAGGCACACCAAATGAGTGCAACATGAGCCACTATTTATAGGCAATCTGGAGTAAGAAGCACGGCCCCGTGCTTACGTAGGCACGCCCCCGTGCTTTTTAGTGACATGTGCTAATTCTTTTTGTCATTTCTGAAAGGTAAGCACGGCCCCGTGCTTACGTAGGCACGCCCCCGTGCTTTTTAGTGACATGTGATAATTCTTTTTGTCGTTTCTGAAAGGTAAGCACGGACCCGTGCTTCCAAAAGCACGACCCCGTGTCCAGCTGTTCACTATTTTGTCTTTTCTTGTAGATTTTTTTTTCTTTTCTGAAAAGTAACCTGAAGCACGGCCCCGTGTTTCCAAAAGCACAGCCCCGTGTTTCCAAAAGCACAGCCCCATGTTTCCTGAAGCACAGCCCCATGTTTTGCTGTTTTCTTTGGTTTTTCATTCGTTTATTCGTTTGAGGCTTGGATTCACCTGAAAATACATTTTAACATGATAAGTAGTTATTTTAACTATATTATACTATAGAAGTTGCAGTTTTTAGAGATTATTTGATTCTAAAAATATGTATATTTTTATATACGTCGAACATCCCCACACTTGAACCTTGCTTGTCCTCAAGCAAGCTACTTATAAATATTGTCTAAAAATAGCAAGTTAGGACCATAGCTTAAACATCCCCAAAAGAGTTTCAAGAAAATGAGAACAAAATAACCAACCTCAAATCATAAGAATATATGAAGTGATATATAAAAAGGCGATTTGTTTTTATGAGCTTCTCTTTATGCAAAACGTCACGTTCTCACAATGTTCACTCACTCTCGGTTTTATATTTGATCATACCTGTGATGTATGTATGTGAACACTCTTAGCCAAGATGTAACCTGTGAAAATAAGCTTGTAACAAGTTCAATCTCCTCCTTTGTGAAGGGTTGCATAGATCAGAAGGTAATATGGGTTGGTTTTGTGTGAGTAGGGATTTGGTATTTTGTGGGGGTTCAAAGGTTTAGGTTAATGAGGATGAGGACGGTAAATACAACTTCTGCTGATTGTCGGGCATCTTAAGATGTCTTCAACGGTTAGCTCCTTTCTCCGATTGCTAATTTATTTTATTTTTTTAGTGACTCTTTTAGGGTCAGATCGTCAAGACCAGTTTTGTCGAGGATGTGGATCAGTTCTTCATCAATCCTGCTCTGAACATAACTCCCAACTCTAATGGATCGTTCAGCTTTGAGCCTAATTGCCCCCACCCTCATTAGTTTGGTATGTTCATGTTGAGACTGAGTTTGACTTTTTCTACATCTTTCTTCATGAGACCAGTTTCCGCATCCTAAGCATCGTTCATATTCCTTTGCTCTTCTTTTCATTGCGCTTTTAGAAACTCCACAAAATGGTGGCCTTTGTTCGTATTGGCGCTACTTTTTCATCATCTCATTGCTAAAGAGAAAGATTCTCTTCCTAAGTTCTAGAGGCAACCTAGGTTTTTGCGAAATGTATGCAACAAAAGAAATTAAAATCGAAAGAACGCATTTCCAGTTCTTTAGGGTCTGCCGGTAAAAGACCAGTGTTGTATTTTACCGGTGAGAGGGATAAAGTGGTATGGTAAGGTTTTGTAAGGTTTTTGGGTTTTGTGATTTGAAGAATGGTTTGATGGGATTGTGACAATATTACCTTCTTCCTTATACAACGCTTCGTGCGATCTTGAAATGAATAATTGCGACAAGTTCTAGTTCACCAGAAACATATGACGCACTCAAAGCTTCCGAAAAAATATTTATGTGGCATGAGGTTTATCTCATAGTAATGGAGAAATTGGGTATAAACGCCATATTTTGCATAAATTTCTTCTCAGTATTACAAAACTTATTTGTACTTTTTTCACTTTTCTTTGGTTATAGTAGATTAGTAGTTGGTTATTTGTAAAAAAATTTCTTGGATTTTTCTTTAGGTTTTGTTATAAAGCTAGTCTTTTTTTGCTATAAAAATTTTGTTATTAGAGAATCTTATAATTAGTTGAGCAAGCAATTGGTCAAGTAATTCCCCTCCCCACACTTGAATCTCACATTGTCCTTAATGTGAAAAGATTCATAAAAAGATTAAAAATAAGATTCATATGACGTATGGAGGGTAAAATGGAAAGGAACTTCCCTACGGGCTAACGAAATTTCGACAGAGCGTCCCCTGTTTTTTTTCCGTTTTCCTGTAGTATACCTGAGTAATAAAACTGCAAACAACCAACAAACATCCAAATCACAATTATTATATATTTATTTTTACTTTTATTTCTATTTACAATGCCTAGTATATTCAGGGTCTTGGCCAGACCCTACTTCCAATATGTTCATCGGTTTTGGTGGAGGATCAGTACCTCCGAAACATCTTCGAATGGACCATCGATGTATGGTTTTAATCGATGTCCATTAACTTTGAACTTGTGGCCGTCAAATTTGAAATCTCAACTGCCCCATAGTCAAAAACTGATTCAACTATGTGTGGACCTGTCCAACGAGATTTCAATTTTCCTGGGAAAAGACGTAAACGTGTGTTATATAACAGTACACGGTCGCCAACTTGAAATTTCTTGTTTCCTTTTAAATGGGCCTCGTGTAAATGTTTAGTCTTTTCTTTGTAAGACCAGGAATTTTCATATGCCATTACTCTTAGTTCTTCGAGCTCGTGAATTTGATCTTCTCAGTTTTTACCGGCGGACATTAGATCAAAATTCACTGCTCTCAGAGCCCAGTAGGCTTTGTGTTTTAATTCTACTGGTAGATGACATGCCTTCCCGTAAACGAGCTTGAAGGGTGTTGCTCCTATGGGGGTTTTGTAGGCCGTCCTGAGGGCCCACAAAGCGTCATCTAACTTTTCTGCCCAATTTTTGCGATTCATTCCTACAGTTCTTTCTAAAATCCTTTTAATTCTTCGATTCGAGACCTCTACTTTCCCACTAGTCTGAGGGTGATATGGTGTTGCCAGTCGGTGGTGAATCCCATATCGTGCTAAGACTTTGTCCATCAGAGCGTTACAGAAGTGGGTACCTCCGTCGCTGATTAGGGTTTCGGAGTACCGAATCGTGAAAATAACTTTTTCAGAAATCTTACTACAACCCGAGCATCATTAGTGGGAAGAGCTTGTGCTTCTACCCATTTAGACACATAGTCAACTGCTACAAGGATGTATTTATTTCCGAATAAGTTAGGAAATGGGCCCATGAAATCTATTCCCCATACATAAAAAATTTCACAAATTTGGATGCCCTTTTGATCCATCTCATTTTTTGATGAGATGTTCCCGGCTCTTTGACAAGCATCGCATGCTTGGATCAAAGTATGTGTATCTTTGTATATGGTGGGCCAGAAAAATCCTGCATCAAGCACTTTTCTGACCGTAGTAGAGATACCATGGTGTCCACCAGTTGGTCCTTCATGACAGTGTTTGAGAATGTCTAAGGCCTCCTTGCCTGCTACGCACCAACGAATAACTTGATCCGCGCCTATCCTAAATACGCATGGATCTTCCCAGAAGTAAAACTTAAGATCGGAGAAGAATTTCTTCCGTTGTTGATGAGTAAGCCTTTTTCTTAGGATTCTACAAGCTAGGTAATTTGCAAAGTCGGCATACCAAGGACTTTCGTCTTTCTCCTCTATGACTGCTTGAATGCGCATGAGAATTTCATGTGGGAAATTATCGTTGATAATTTTTTTGTGAAGTTCTTCAGGAGTTGGACATTCTAAGCGTGAAAGATGGTCTGCGGCGACATTCTCTCCTCCATTTTTGTCCATGACTTCAATGTCAAATTCTTGGAGTAGTAGGATCCATCGGATAAGTCTGGGTTTGGCATCTTGTTTGTTGAAGAGGTAACGTATTGCGGCATGGTCGGTGTAAACTATGGTTTTTGAAAGAACTAGATAGTAAGGGTGTGCAACTTAACCGTCATAACCGTTAACCGAACCATAACCGATATAACCGAACCAATTTTAACCGATAACCGTTATAACCGATTGGTCAGTTTAATAAATTTTTAAAAACCGCCAAATATGGGTCGGTTTTGGTTAAAGATAATTCCAAAACCGCCATAACCGAACCGACCCCTTTATTTAACCAACAATATGTTTGGGATTAACTTCCACTAACATATTGTTGGATTATATAATTTTAATGATTTTGGTTCAACGTTTGTAATAAAATTAAGTTGAATTACATTGTTAGATTATATAATGTCATTCTCTTTGTTTGATAATTTGGTATTAATATTATGGATTATATACTTTGTTGTATTATGTCATTTCGTTTTTTATTTTTTTGTAATAATTTGTGCCAATCTTTTAGCCCGATTACATTGTTTTGGTTATGGTTAACCGACCCATAACCGACCCACTATAACCTTCAAAACCGATTAACCGAAACTGCCATAACGGGTCGGTTATGGTTATGATTATCCATTAACCGACATGTCGGTTATGGTTATGTATTTGGCTCAAATTCCCCCCAAACCGACCCATGCACACCCCTACTAGATAGGATCTAAATTTTTCAAAGGCAAGTACTATTGCTAGTAACTCTTTTTCTGTTGTGGTGTAATTTTCTTGTGCGTTGTTCAGAGTTTTACTTGCATAGTAAATTGGGTGAAAGTGTTTTTCTTTGCGTTGTCCGAGTACGGCTCCAACTGCAAAGTCACTTGCATCGTACATGATTTCGAATGGAAGGGTCCAATCGGGTGTAATCATGATTAGTGCGTTGACAAATTTGTCTTTTAATGTGTTGAATGATTCAACACATTCTTCAGAGAAGACGAATGGTGGGTCTTTCTCCAGAAGTTTGGTCATAGGTCTAGCAATTTTGGAAAAGTCTTTTATGAAGCGGCGGTAGAAACCTGCGTGACCTAGAAAACTTCTAATGGCTTTGACTGAAGTTGGCGGTGGAAGTTTGGATATGGTTTCTATTTTGGCTCTATCAACTTCTAGTCCGTTTTGAGAAATCTTGTGACCAAGAACAATGCCTTCCTTTACCATAAAGTGGCATTTTTCCCAGTTGAGTACTAAATTCACTTCTTCACACCTAGCTAACATTTTGTCTAGGTTTTTCAGACAATGATCGAATGAGTCTCCAAAGACCGATAAGTCAACCTTGAAGACTTCCATAGAGTTTTCGATCATTTCATGAAAGATGGCCACCATGTAACGTTGGAAGGTGGCTGGAGCATTACATAGTCCAAATGGCATTCTTCGGTAGGCGAAGGTTCCGTATGGACATGTAAAAGTGGTTTGCTCCTGATCCTCAGGAGCAATGGGAATTTGGAAATATCTAGAGAATCCGTCAAGAAAACAGTAGAACATTTTTCCAGATAATCGTTCAAGCATTTGATCGATGAAGGGAAGTGGAAAATGATCTTTTATTGTGGCGTCATTAAGCTTCCGGTAATCAATGCAAACACGCCAGCCTGTGATGGTTCTCATTGGTATTAACTCGTCCTTCTCGTTCATTACAACAGTCATTCCTCCCTTCTTGGGTACTACTTGAACGGGACTTACCCAAGGTGAATCTGAGATTGGGTAGATTAATCCGGCATCAAGGAGTTTGATTACTTCTTTCTTCACCACATCTTGCATGTTGGGATTGAGACGTCTCTGATGTTGGACCACGGGTTTGTATTCTTCCTCCATGAGAATTTTGTGAGTACAAAAGGATGGACTGATGCCCTTGATATCTATGATCTTCCATGCAATAGCCTTCTTATGGTTCTTAAGAACCTTAAGAAGTTCGTCTTTCTCTTCTTTAGAAAGGTGAGATGAAATAATTACTGGGAGTTGAGAATCTTTTTCTAGAAAGGCATATTCGAGATGTTTTGGTAGTTCTTTTAATTCTAAGGCTGGTTGTTCTTTGATTGATGGTTTTGATTTTTCATTGTTTTCAGTGATTTCATATATCACTTATGATTCTTCATGGTAGTCATTATTGAGATTTTCATTTTCTAAAATGGGTTTGTTTAGTGTTTTGTCATAAGACTTGTGTTTCTAGTGGTGTATGGAGGAATCTCGCATATAACAGCGTACAATGGAATCTATGATGTCAACACAGTATAATGTGTCATTGTGTTGTTGCGGATATTGCATAGATTTTCCTATATTAAAAGTGATTGCCTCGTCATTGACCCTGAGAGTGAGTTTGCCGGTGCAAACATCAATAATAGCCTTTGCGGTGGCTAAAAAGGGTCTTCCTAAAATCAAAGGTACACTTTTGTCTTCCTCCATGTCTAGAATTACAAAATCACTGGGAAAACAAACTTGTCAATCTTGACAAGCATGTTTTTAACAATGCCCCGAGGATATTTAACAGATCGGTCAGCTAATTGAATACTCATGCGGGTGGGCTTTGGTTCTCCTGTCCCTAGTTTTGCAAAAACTGCATAAGGCATTATATTAATACTAGCTCCTAGGTCAGCCAAGGCATTGCTAACAGACAAGTTTCCTATAAGACAAGGGATAGTAAAGCTCCCTGGATCGGTCATCTTTGTCGGCAGCTTGCTTTGGAGGACGGCTGAACATTCTTCACTTAAGGTGACATGCGAGAGCTCCTCCAGCTTTCTTTTGTTTGTCAGCACTTCTTTGAGAAACATGGCGTATTTGGGCATCTGAGCGATGGCTTCGACAAAAGGGATGTTGATATGGAGTTTCTTAAAGAGTTCTAGAAACTTCCCGTACTGAGCTTCCAATCGTTCCTGCTTCAGTCTTCCAGGGTATGGAATGGGTGGAACATAAGTTCGGACTGGCTCCTTGGGCTGTAATGTGCTTGTTGGGGTCAGCCTCTCCTGTGTTTCATCATGAGACTTATTCTCCATAACTGGTTCTGAAGTTGGTGAGACAACAGTGGTCGTACCGCTTCTGAGTGTAACGGTGTTGGCTGTTGCATTCGGGTTTGTGATTGTGTTGCTTGGAAGAGTGCCAGGTGGTCTTTAGGATAATTGTCGGGCAATTTGTCCGATTTGAGTTTCTAGGTTCTGAAGTGATGCTTGTTGACTTTTGAGATCAGCTTCATGTTTTAATAATACTCCACTGATATCAACAGCTCTTGAGTCGGCCTTCTTCTCTGCTTCATTTGTTTTGGTCATGAGTTGGATTAGCATTTCTTCGATCTTTGAGTAGCTTGGGTTTTGATGGCTACTAGAACTTTGATCTTGAAATTGAGGTTTAGGCTGGAAGGGTTGATTCGTCGGTCTTTTTCGAATCCTGGTAAGGGTGGAGTGTTACCTCCGTCTTTCCAACTGAAATTCGGGTGGTTTCTCCATCCTAGATTGTAGTTGTTTCTAAAAGCGTTGTTCTGTCGAGCGATGAAATCGACTTCTTCCAAGGCCATGATGACTTGTTTACAGTCACTCGTCTTATGATTTCCTCCACAAGTGTCGCAGGTGAGTCTGGTTTTCGATAGCTCGGCTTGAAGTTGTTCGAATTTTTTTTGAAAGGGCTTCAACCTGTGCTGTGACAAGAGTGTTTGAATCAACATAGTGTATTCCTTTATGGGTAGGTGTAGATTTTGGTTGGTTGTAAGCGAAACTCTTCTTTGCGGCCTTCTCCAAGACTTCAAATGCTTCGTTAGGTGATTTGGATCCCAGGTCTCTACCAGCGATATGGTCGATGGCCTGTTTGTTTTGAATGGATTGTGTGTCAAAGAAAGTTTGAACTTGTAACCATACGCTCAGTCCATGGTGTGGGCATCTTCTTAGAAGACTTTTGTATCTTTCCCACGCTGCGTGTAACGATTCATCATCATCAGTCTGGAATCCGGTAATGTTGGCTCGGTATTTGGCAGTTTTATCGGGCGGAAAATATTTGTGGAGAAACTGTTCAACCATTTGGTCCCAAGTGGTGATGGAACCAGAGGAAATAGATTCTATCCATTCTAAGGCTTGACCCCTTAGAGAGAAAGGAAAGGGTTTGAGTTTGATTTGATCGTCTTAACAGTTTTGGATTTTAAAGGTTCCGCAGATTCGTAAGAATCGAGATATGTGAGAAAGGGGGTCTTCGTCGAGGAGACATGAAATTGAACTGAATTTTCTATCATATGAATGGTGCTTGATTTAATTTTGAAATTTTCGGTGATTTCGGGTGGAGCCACTCCATTGTCGTAGCCTTCAAGAGTTGGCTTGGCATACTGACTCATGTTCGGCTCATTGTTCTGGCCCGCCATCATTTCTTCGGTTTGATTTTCTCCTTATGTGGTGGCATCTACTGATTCGTCTTTGATTTCTTCGGCAGTTTCTGCTGTCCGTTTACGTGCTCGTTGGCGAAAGAGTCGTTCCAGTTCAGAAATTGAAGAAACAAGCTCAGTCTCAAAAGTAGAGGGTATACATGGGACTATATCAAAATTAAACGCTAAAGTAAAAGTTAGCTAAAGTTAGTACTAAAGGTTAGTCTAATATTAAACTACGAGTTATGCTACGATATTTTAAACTTAACTAAACTAAGGTCTAAATTAATTAAGCTAGAGTAAGGTAAGGTAAATAAAGGTAAAAAGTAGGCTAGCCGTAAAATTATATATTTTAATATTTTGTAAAAAAAAACTAAAGATAAATAAATTAGAAGTTAAAAATTTATACAATTATAGACAATGATTAAATTAAAACTTGGATCGTTCTTAGAAACGTACCGTGACCCCGGCAACGGCGCCAAAAACTTGATGTGATGTGTGCGTGGCGATTAAAATATAAAGGATGGGATAATTTGCTTTTGCACAAGATCGTGTTTTAAATATATAAAAGTGATTTCTACAAAGACTAAACACACGCAAAATAGGCAAGTGTACCTATCGTATATGTAGAATAGTATTGGTAAGAACCAAGTATCGATCCGTGGACACAAATGTTTCTAATGATAAATCGTTGTTTTACTTTAATCAGAGATTTTAATCATTTTGGGGTTATTTTTTGAACTTTTTATAAAATATAAATACTTATATATAATATATAGGTGACCAAGACAAGAGATTCTAAACGAGTTGTTCAATTATGCGAAGGTTACCATCTAAGATCAAGAATCCACTTCATTTTAGCATTGATAATTAATATTAAAACATGTGGTAAACTTGCCGTAGAAATATATGATAGATAGCTCCTTAAGCCTTAAGTGAGCATCTTTGGCAATAAAGAGGTAACATGCGCATTTTAAAGTCCATCCTTTCCTAATGTCATGCTACCTCAATGATGTCAATTTAAGTTGGCAAGTAGTTTCGTAAAGTAGAAAGATTAGAATTGACTTCGATTTCTCAAATATCAATTCTAACAACTTCGGGTGGTTGTAGTTAACTCACACAACCTCCCCTTGGTTGATTTATGTAGGTTATAATTACACATTCTGTTACCATATGACTTCTTTAACTAGCATGATATCCTAAGCAAAGCCATTTTCGGATTCCCAATACTTAGAGAAATACATCATAACTTATATCTCATCATTTCTAAGTACAATATAAGGATCCATGTTTCGATAACGTATCAAAGTATTTCTATCTTTCAAGAACATGAATCGATCATGAACGATTGCCAATAGAATTGACAACCACCAATTTTGAATTAGTGATTTAAGATGGTGAAACATTTCTCATTAAAAGATAATTGAAATATAACCATGTACTTTACTAGACTACACCACATGTTTTGTATAATTATCAAGTAAAACAAAGCTTCTTCATGATTTTAGATGGTAAAAGGAGTTTAGCTCATAATGAGCATGATGATAAACATTAAGATGAATGATGGTAACAAATACATGATTTAACTTGGAACAATCTAACCAAATGTAGATGAATCTTCCGTCTTAATGATGATGATGATGGATGATGATGATGATGGTTGATGGTGATGACCTCCAAGCCTTCAAACTCTTCACTAAATCTTCTATGTGAGTGTTAGTGTGTGTTTTTATAAGAGAAAACCGGATATAACTCTTTTCATGGTTACACCAAATGAGTGCAACATGAGCCACTATTTACGTAGGCACGCCCCCCGTGTTTTTAGTGACATGTGCTAATTCTTTTTGTCGTTTCTGAAAGGT
Source organism: Bidens hawaiensis (assembly GCF_021521415.1). Lineage (NCBI taxonomy): Eukaryota > Viridiplantae > Streptophyta > Magnoliopsida > Asterales > Asteraceae > Bidens > Bidens hawaiensis. The sequence goes on along the minus strand of NW_027491464.1, from coordinate 1,092,919 downwards.
AAACACGGCCCCGTGCTTACGTAGGCACGCCCCCGTGCTTTTTAGTGACATGTGCTAATTCTTTTTGTCGTTTCTGAAAGGTAAACACGGCCCCGTGCTTCCATAAGCACGACCCCGTGTCCAGCTGTTCACTATTTTGTCTTTTCTTGTAGATTTTTTTGTCTTTTCTGAAAAGTGACCAGAAGCACGGCCCCGTGTTTCCAAAAGCACAGCCTCGTGTTTCCAAAAGCACAGCCCCATGTTTCCTGAAAGCACAGCCCCATGTTTCCTGAAGCACAGCCCCATGTTTTGTTGTTTTCTTTGGTTTTTCATTCGTTTCTTCGTTTGAGGCTTGGATTCACCTGAAAATACATTTTAACATGATAAGTAGTTATTTTAACTATATTATACTATAGAATTTGCAGTTTTTAGAGATTATTTGATGCTAAAAAGATGTATATTTTATATACATCAGTAGACATCCACGTCATCATATAATAACGGAGTTAGTATTCAATTAACAAAAGTCCATTGGTGGAAAATAGGTTAAACGTTGGGCCTGTCAAAAAAATATTTTCTTAAGTTGGCCTTAGCGCCAACCGATAGATCAAAGTTGTAAATTTTAAATACTAATTACCCTTTATAATATAATAGTTTTTGTATATATTGATTAGGAAAGTTAATTTTAATAATTATTTACTAAATGATTCATACTCAAATAAAACTAAGTTTTCATTTTCATTTTCATTGTAAAGGGCAATCTCAACCTAATAAGAAAGTAAGTCATGTGTCATAGAGATGGTGAAAGGGCATGAGCCCCTATCTGCCACCGTGGCACAAGGAATGCGGAATACCGCCACACAAGTGGCATGGCCGGGCACGAAATTTCCGTTAGGCTGAGGGGTGTGGGGGGCTCTAACGGGGGCGCGAGTGGGGGCTCCAGCCAATAATATTGTGACGTGTGGCAGAGAGAGAAACTGGATAAGATGGGTGTTGAAGCCCCCGCTGGAGCCCCTGGCCCTGGTGTGGAGGGGCGCGAGCAGGGGCTCCAGCGGATTTTTTTTTTATTTTTTTATAAATATATTCAAAAAACGTATTATTAAAAAAAACTCATAAATTATTAAAAAAAACACACATTAAAAAAAGGTGTGGTAATTATTTTATGTGAATCTAGGTTTGGGTACCAATTTCCAGCCATGTTTTTAAAAAAAGGTTTGGAAGATGGGTTGATTTTGGGTTTTTTTTGAAGTTGTGGTAATTATTTTATGTGATTTTGGGTGTGGTATGTGATATTGGGTGTGGTAAGGTTTATATAGAGGAAAAACTTTTTTTTTAATAAAATTAAAGAGCCCAACGGCTCTTTTCTTCATCCCAACGGCTCCTTCACGCATTCCCAAGCCACCTTTACGCCATATGCCTCCCGCTAGCAGGCTTGCGCCCGCCTTGTTTTTCGCGCTCGCGCCCCTCTCGCGCCCCTCTCGCGCCTCGGTGGTGTGGTGCTCGCGCCTGGGGGCGCAAGCGGATGGGCTCTCGCGCCCCCGCTGAAGCCCCACACCCCTCAGCCTTAGTGCCAGAATTAGTGTATCGGGGGGTACGTAAGTTGGACGTTGGGATGTGGGCTAACAGTTACAGAGGAATGCAATAAAATAAATAAATTAAAAAATAATCTAATCTTCTTTTAAATTTGTACAATCTTTTATTATACCATCTCTTTCAATTTTCATACCAGAATCCCTTCAACCATATTAATGTTTCTCACTCAATTATGGCATCGACACGTGTGGTTTAGGCATTTGAAACACACCAACCAAAACGGCAGAATGGATCCCCGAACCACAAGTTACATCAACCAAATTCTCGTCGCAACGCAAGGAGGTATTTTACTAGTTTGGTTACAAAAGTGTAAGTGGTTGAACGACCAACAAACGGAATACCTGATTAAATTTACATAATTGAAGTAAGCATACTATCTCATGGTTGAAAAACTCGTCATTTGCTGGTTGATAATCCCTCTTTTGAGATTCCCAACGGTGCTAATTTGAATGAGACAAAGGATAACTAGCAATTTTAAATTTGTAACCTTGTTATAACTAGAAGAAATGAAAAAAATAAATAATTGGTTAGTATTAGTTTTCTCAGTTTTTTCTAGGGGTGTAGATCGTGTTGGAATGACTGGTTGGCGGGTAACGGATTGCTGGTTGGTGGGCTGAAAGGTTGAAATGTGCAACCGTAACCCGATCCATATTGTCATTCATATTAGAGATTTTGAGCCTAATCAGCACACACATAAATTCGGGTCGGCCTGAACACAATCCGTTTAACCTATTTATCAACAAATAATTAAAAAAATGATACGTCGACAAAGTAAATGAGTAATATGAATACTTTTTTTTTGAAATTATTAAAAATCTTGAAATTGAATTGAAAATTACAAGTGCATCTTCAGAAAATGGAAAACGGAAAAAACATAAATAAAAATATAATTATAAAATCTTTTTTTAATAGTTAAACATCGAACCCGTTGTTTAAACGGGTCGTGTTAGTTGACCCAAAACTTTTTTGTCGTGTCAGGTTCTGGCCGTGTTTCAGGTTATGTCAAAAATTGTTGCCCGCTAGTTTTCTCGTAACTTTGTTGTTTCCCATGAACTCTCCCAGATATATCTATATATTATTTGCTAACTTAAAAAAGAAAAGTAAATACGCAATTGTAATTAATTTTATACCGAGTGCCGTTACCATATCGGTGTTGGGATGAACCGAACCACCACCGACCAAACAACGTAGATACCAACGTTGGTATTTTTATTCATACAATTTATCGGTATTTGCTTTTATACTTTTTTATTGATGTATTACACGTGTCGATGGCCTTTACAACATAGGTACCGGTGTTGGTATTTGGTATTATCAAGACTGGTATCAATACCTGTTTTTATAATTTTCGATCAACATAATACTCAGACACAATGCAGGAGTACATTTACTGGGCATAGATAATATTCTTGTAAAATTGGCATCCAAAATCATCTAGGAACAAAACCATCACAACACTTTCATGGTAAAAAATAAAAATAAATAAGTAAAAAATATGATGGTTTTATTAATGTGCGACATGAGTATAATACATTAGAAAACAATAACAAAATCAGAACTTAAGCACCCTTTTTAAATATAAAGAAAAATAACGCGACACCTGCTAAACCCATAATCGCTGATTGTACTAAAGGAAGTGCATTCGATGCGTGTGATGGGGCAGGAGCCGGTGCAGTCCACTCGGCAGCATTTGCTTGCATTGCTGCACTCACAAAGAAGATGGCAAAAGCGACCACAACCATTTGAAGAGAAGCCATCTGCATGTATTTGTTATCACGTTTTTTGGTTCAACGAACCAGTTTTGCTTTTAGTTACAAGCCTTGTAAACTCATTACTATATAGCCAAAAGATGTTACGATTTTACGATAAATACAAGAAAGAAGGATTGCAGCTAGAGATAGCAGCCAGTAGGCCATGGCAACATTGTTCATCAATAATGCTGGCAGAAGCCGGTGACAAAAACAAGAAGCATAAATCTTGTTACAAAGATAAATTTTTGGAGTATATGTTTTAGAACCTAAAAATGATAGATTTATAAATAAGGTTATATACTATTACCTATTTACATAATACTACCTTCTAATATCATTAATTACAGCATGTTCTAACAGTGAGTAGTGTGATAATATTAGTACACATGTCGTTAAAAGAGTGCTTAGATTTGCTTATACGCTTATGATGATAGAAGGACTAGTGGAAATAACAAAAGAAAAATATCCATGTGAAGTTGGAAACAAGTCCTTATAAGTTGATGATGGAGTTAAAAACAAACTAATTATAAACTTGTTTCTTTATGATAATACGATAAGTTAATAAATTGTGTAAATAAGATCACCAGATCACCTCTTATGAAAATGATACAATCAGTTGTGCATAAATCAGTTAAGCGGTATATTATACGGAGTTATATATTTATCCGAGCTGGTTTTTTGTTAACAAGATCAAAACCAATTTGATTAAAAACCAGTTCGGTATGTAACCAGTTTTCAAAAAAAACCCATAAACCATGACTCACGAAGTAAGTGGAGAAGTTTTTGTTTGAAATTTTTAAAAAACGAATAAAATACCCTTAATAAACAAAATTAAAAATTAATTGTAGGACCTTTTAAATATTAGAAAATAAAAAAAAATACATTTATTAATTGTTGGAACTACCCTTGTTCTTCATGTTGAGTGAACATGAGTCACGCCTTTTCCAAAAACGTGGCACTCCCCATCTTACCTGGTTTTTAATCAAGTCTCCACACTTTCACATCAGTGGCCTCCATATTTTCGATATAAGGATATCTTTTTGAAGAAACACTAACCGGACCCCGGGCAGATTAATGGTAACCTGGGGGTTAGATAGATGTTTCCCACGAGGGGTTAGACCCTTGGAAGATGGTTCTTCTGATAACCTGCAAAACAGACACCGTGAGCTCGTCACTGAGAAGGGGGGGTTCCTCCTTGTGACCACCCTCCGGCGTGAGAATCAGACTAGATTGCTCTTTAAATATAAAAGTATATTAAGAGATTGCTAGAGCAGATATCAGGTATATATGATAAGATAAGATGTTGTAAGATGATCATACCATTGGGGTATTTATAGCCGAAGGTAGGTTTCCAAGGGGTTTAGCCGGCCCAACACGCTACCAACTGTAACCTATGCACGTGCCCTGCCTGTGAGTGGTGGATAGGTAGCGGCTGACACAGAGCAGGCGTGTCGTGCACTCTTCCTCTTCTGCCAACTACAGGCTAGGCACGTGGTATGGCAGGAGTTGGTGGGTAGGCGGCGGCTATTGGTCACAGTGCTGTGGCGTGCTGTCTGCCATGCTGCTGTCAGTGAGCTGTCGCATTCTTGGTCAGATCTTTTGTCTGTACCTCGTCAGGTATCACACAAAAGATCCTCCATCATACGGACTGGCTCATTTAGGCGGGAGTTTTCCCCCTCCCGCCTTTGCTCATTCCTTCAGGTGACACTGGGGAGTTAAGTGCCTTGTGCGTGTAGCCATGCTGCGCGGGTGGCCTTCCCTAATGGCTTGTATCCGAGGCTGCGGGGACAGGCGGAGTCCTTCACCATTGGGAGGCATTTCCTGCGGGACCAGCTTGCGTACTGCGCGTAAGGACGTTACGTCTCTGAGCATGGTTGGTCCTGCGGATCCAGTTGGTCTCTGCGCAGACGTCCCTGTTTAAGGTGAGTCTTGCGGGTCCAACTGGGCTCTGCTGGGACCTACCTCTTCAAGTCCCCCCAGTCCAATGTTCTTCTCATGAGTGTTTAATAAAATGAGGTGAACTTTTGGACTTGAGCAAAGGGTTTTGAAAAGGGTTTTGTAAGGTTTTCCATGGGGATTCTTTCCGCGGAAGTCCTTGTCACTTGCAGAAATGCCCGAGTTTCCTGCTTGGTCTTTGGGTATGATGCGGGTAGGTCTGTAACCTCCTCGCAAGTCAGGAGCATTGAGTCCCAGTTGTATGTATTTTCCATGAGGTTTTGGTAGTTTTGAACATAGTGATCAATTATGTTAAGACCACCAATTCCATCTTGGAGCTTCAAACAACGTAGTTCTCGACGTTCCCGCTATGCGGGGATGTTATTTCCGTTTCCGCAAGCATTGCCCAGAAGATCCTTCTTGGTTTCAATTCCCAGCGGAGCGCTAGGTATGTGAAGGGTTTTGCCTTAACACTGTACCTGTGCTCGTCTTACGGTTACTTTACTTCCAAGGTATTCCTGGCGTCAATTCCCTGCGGGTGCTAGGTATGTGAAGGGTTTTGCCTTTACACTGTACCCGCACCCGTCTTATAGTTACTTGGTTGCCGAGGTACTTGGCTTCAATTCCCTGCGGGTGCTAGGTATGTGAAGGGTTTTGCCTTAACACTGTACCCGCATCCGTCTTACGGTTACTTGTTCACCAAGGTTTTCTTGGCTTCAATTCCCTGCGGGTGTTAGGTATGTGAAGGGTTTTGCCTTTACACTGTACCCGCATCCGTCTTACGGTTACTTGCTTGCCAAGGGGTAAGGGGTATTTTCCCGCTTACTTTTTAATATTTTCGAATTTTGAATTTTGAAATTCGAAGAGTTGGTGAAAAGATAAGTCCAAACCTCTGAAACGTCGTGCGACGGTTTCTTCTGACTGTGTCAGGACGTGCAGGGAGTTATGGTGACGTGACAGAACATGGTCATTCCAGTTGCTTTTTCAGGCGCGTGGGCACGGGATTTCAGGCGCGTAGCCGCGAAATCTTTGGCATACGTCTTTGTGACAGATGTTGCCAGCTTGCTTTTGCCACGCGTCCTAGTTTCATTGCACCTTTGATTTCTCTCTCTTCCGTATTAAATTCATCGCATTAATTGCGATTACTATATAAAGGGGGAGAGGGTTATTTGCAATTCACACTTTTCACTTTCATCTCTTCTTCTCAAGTAATTTCCGGCGAATTTTTCTGTTCAGTAAAGCATTACCCTGAAATCTCTTCATCTTTCTTCCACCATGTCTTCTCATGATGCTGATGACCAGAAGACTGCTGGCGAATGCCAGTGCTCTCTTCCTGTCGATCTGTACCAGTATATCGTCAGGAAGTTCATGCTCGAGTCTCTCGAGCCTGAGTTTCCTGAACCCCACCATACTGTGTACGATGCCCCTAGTGGCAAGATCGGGGTTTATGCTGCATTCTTTGTCTACGGAAACCTTAGGTTTCCGTTGACAAAGTTTGTGTACCGTGTCCTGGAGAGGCACGGTGTGCACCTGACAGAGGTGCACCCCATGGCCATTGCCAAGGTCCGGCACTTTGAGTGGGTGTGCCGGATACTGGGCCTTGAGCCCCTCGTTGACCGTCTGATGACCTTCTACACTTGGAGGTGCATCCAGGGGTGGTACACTCTTACAACCCGTATCAAGGGTTTAAAGATTTGTACCACCGAGCGGAGTCTTCGCTCATGGAGAAGAGAGTTCTTCTTCATATCCGCTCGCGCCATCCCCATCGCCATGAAGTTCAAGAATGGCCAGGCGCTTCCGAACCTTCCCGCCCTCAACTACGAGGAGGCGGAATGGTTCTCGAAGATATCTCGGGTCCAGTCCCCGGTTTTCCGTTTTCCGGAGTCGGCGATGGTGATGCTGGGGATGAGCCGGGTGTGGAAGGCGGCGAATGCGGATAAGGTTCCGATCGTCCTTGAATATGGTTCGAACTCTATCCCTTATGGTACGTCTTGTTTCATTTTGCTGACTTCGATTTTTTCTAACTTTCTTGTTGATTTCAGAGGGGAACGATCTTCAGTCGCTCCTGAACCCGCGGGAGGAAGATGGTCCCGCGCGGATGGGTACTCGTGCTCTGGACGAGAACGAGTTGCCCATCTTAGAGCAGACCGCGGGTCGGTTCGTGGAGGTTTACCCGCCAGGCCAAGAGATCCTGAGCCACCGACGGCCAGGTAAGCCTATCTTCTACCCTGAACCTCTCAATGCTGTGCCTGCTGCTGGAGTTGACATTTCTTCTTCTGAGGAATCCGCAGAAGGTCCTCCACTGGTGCGGAAGAAAAAGGCTGCCGTCGGGAAAGGCAAAGAGAAGGTGGCCTCTACGGCCGACCCGGTAGTCCTATCTGACTCGGAGTCAGATAGTGCAGAGGTGGCGGGGAAGCCCGGTGGTGAGGAGACCACCGCTCCGGAGGCTGTAGCTGTTACCTCCGGGGAGGCAGCGACGACGACGGTTACCGGTGTCAAGAGGCCGGCTCCATCGGGTTCGCCCCCGCTCGTCCGTACGTTCAGGCTCAAGAAACCCCGTAAGTACCCCTATAATTCTTGTCTAGATTTGTTGTTTCAAATAAATTTTTCTAACACTTTTGCTTGTGCAGGTGTGGATGTTGACGCATTCCCGGGTGTAGTTGGAGCAAGTATTCCCCCGCCAATGAGGGAAGGCTCGGTCAGCCTTCCCGAGGCGTCGACCCAGGCGTCTGCGCCTGCTTCCGTTGGTTCCAGCCTTCCTGAGGCTGTTCCAGCTGAGAAGGTGTCTCCGCCGGCCGTGAGTGCAATTTTTACAGCATCTTTCACGGAGCCGGCGGTTACTGTTGCTGAGGAGGCGACGCCAACAATGGCTACCACAGCGGCTGCCACTATACCTGCGCCACCGGCACCGACGGCCGGACCATCAGGTACGCGCCGGGCTTCCCGCCGATCTATGCCACCTTCCCATCTGCCTGACCTGTTGGATGGATTTCCTTTAGGTTCAGGTGATGGGTTTGGCGGCTATCGGCCTGTTATTGACCCTACAGGTACGTAGGGTTCTTTTTCCTTTGTATATTTTTGTCATCTTTTCCTAACTGCCTTTGTTTCTTTTGCAGTGTCGGATTCCAATGAAGTGTATGTTCCAAGATGGAACATACGCCGAGGAACAACCCTTCGCACCCCTGTGGAGTGCGTGGATTGGGCTCGCCACGCTGCTCCTCATGGTGCGTTGGGGGAAGCCATGGCTAGCTACCAGGAGGGTAGGCTAACCAATGAGCTTCGGGTTCTCCAAGCCCGGATGCAGCCCCGCGTCGAGCTGCTTTGTCGTGAAAACGACAAGTTAAAAGCAGCTCGCGCCAAAGAAATATCTGAGACGCGGGCTCTGCGGGAGGAGAACCGGCAGTTGGCCGCTGCCGCCGCCGAGAAGGAGAGAGCATTCAAGGCCCTCGAGGTTGAAGTCCAGGCGCGACTCGAGGCCCGCTCCAAGGCTGCCCAAGCTGTGAATGAACAGCTTCGGCTGGCTAAGGAGACTGCGCGAAACTCAACTGAGAGGGCTGCCAAGGCTGAAGCTGTTGCTGAGCCGCTTCGCGAAGAGAATGAGCAGCTTAAATGCAAATTAAAGGCTCTTCAGCATGCTCATGACGCCTTGGCAATGGAAGATGCCAAGAAGCTGCAGGAGATCCTTGACCAGAGGGGGGTGCTTGACCGCACTGAAAGGAAACTCAAAAGCGTCGAAGAGGCTGCCGCCAAGGAAGTTCAACTTGCCAACCTTGATAAAAGCGGAGCCGAACGTGCTTACAAAGAAAGTCAAGCTACCCTCCAATGGCTGCTTCGAGAAGCATTGCCTCAGGTATCTTTATCTTTTTCTTTACGCTTTCCGCTCGTAATTAGAAAATGTTCTAACTTGTATTCTTTTGTAGGTTGTGCGTCGGGTCCTTTCAGAGACCTCTTATGACGATGCGATGAGCGCAGCCCTCAACGCTTCTCATGAGGATGGGGAGAAGACTGGCTTCCTGCTTGGTCTTGGGTTTGCTGAGAGAGGCTTTCCGCCCTCCAACTTCCCTTTATTCAATGTTAATACTGAAGCTGCTTATGACCAAGCTGTGAACCAGTACGCTGCCTTCCCGCATCCAGTGGTGGAGAAGGTGAATGAAGCTGCTGCTGCTGATGATGGGCTAAACATCCTTAAGGCTTTCCTTGGGCAGCCGCTCTCTGACGGTGCTGGTCCAAGCGGAGGTGGCCCTGAAGCCTGATCCTGAAGATCCCTTCCCACTGCTAGGATAGACTTAGCTTTGTATAGATTTCTTTTAGGCGGGTAGTTACCCGGCCACTGTTGTAATATATCATTGAAATATACGATTGTTATTCCTTTCATTGGATTCTTTGCTTTATAAACTTATGACTTGCATACTTAGTTTAAAATAGCAATTTTCCAAGTGTTTAGAATAAGAACCTTTGAACGTGGTTGATAGTGGGTTAAAGTTTCGCTTCCTCCTTCGTGATTGTGCGGGTAGAACCGTCACTTGCACTTGGTAGGATGGCTAAACTTTAACTTTTATCTAACCTGCGTGTAGGTTTTTCTTACTTTTTGAGGATAAGTTAACCTTTGAACGTGGTTGATAATAGGTGTGAAGTTTTGCTTCCTCTTTCGTGATAGCGCGGGTAGAACCGTCACTTGCACTTGGTAGGATGGCAAAACTTTACCCATACCTGACCTGCGTGTAGGTTTTTCTTACCTTTTGAGGATAAGTTAACCTTTGAACGTGGTTGATAATAGGTGTGAAGTTTTGCTTCCTCTTTCGTGATAGCGCGGGTAGAACCGTCACTTGCACTTGGTAGGATGGCAAAACTTTACCCATACCTGACCTGCGTGTAGGTTTTTCTTACCTTTTTAAGAATTTTGTTTTGAACCGTTCGACGCGCGGTTGTCGATAGGTTAGTGTTCATCTTCCTTTCATGATTCGTGCGGATAGACCGGCACTTTCATTTAATGGAATAATTGAACTCCTTCAACTGACCTGCGTGAAGGTTTGCCTGTTGAGGATAAGTTAACCTTTGAACGTGGCTGATAATAGGTGTGAAGTTTTGCTTCCTCTTTCGTGATTGTGCGGGTAGACCCGTCACTTGCACTTAGTAGGATGGCATAACTTTACCCATATCTGACCTGCGTATAGGTTTACCTTTTCCTCTTAAGAATTTTGAACTGTCCCACGCGCGGTTGTTGATAGGTTGGTGCAGTTCCCTCGAATGATTCATGCGGATAGACCAGCACTTTCATATGGTAACTTTTTTCCCCTTCAACTGACCTGCGTGAAGGTTTATCATGCTTTTTGGGTTCGTGCGGGTAGGACCGCCTTCCCATGCAATGACGTTTTTTGTAATTATGCGGTGAAAACCGGCATATTAGTGTGTACAAAAGTATAAATGTAAATCATCAGCTTCGACGTTTGAAAGAGAATCATTTCCATTAGAAGTGGCTCTTGGCCTTTTCTGTACAAATTGGAATTGATTACATGCAAACTGTGTAATTGAACTCCCTTCCATGTTGGGACAGGAGTGCCATCGAGCCGACACGCACCTGTTTCGGGATCTCGTTCTTTACGCAGCATGTAGTCTCCATATTGAAGCTGATTTTTTATTCATGTTTACCCCAGCCATGGTTCCACACGCACCTGCCTGCTTAGCTTTTATTTCGCCACGAGGTGTGCGAGCGTCCCATCTCTGACGAATGTTTCGACCATGTCTTTTACGTCTATGCATTCTTCAGTGTTGTGGCCTTTTGTTCTGTGATAGTCACAGTACTTGCTCCGATCAGCATCGTGACGATGTCGGATTACTGGAGGCTTTGGCCATGGGAGCTCTTCAGTAGCAAATATGTCAGTGACGCTTTTGGTAAGTGGCGTCCATCTGGAGTTCCGGTGCAGCTTTACATTATCCCTTTCACCCAATCGGTGCTGTAAGCCGGATGAGGTGTCAAAGTTTACCCTTGACTGCCAAATGCCTTGCTTCCGTTTTTTGTTCAATCGGGCGGTGAGGACGTTGTCCTCTCTCGTCCTCTGGGTGTAAAGGTTTGTGCTCTGCGGAAGGTCTCTACCCAGTTGCTTCTCCGTTTCCGCATAGCGTTTAGCTGCTGTCATGATGCCATCCCATGTGGATGGCATTCCATCTTTACCCGTTAGGGTGCGGATAAGCTCTGGGTCCTGCGCGCCCTGGATGAAGGCTGCGCGAACAAGATCCTCGCTGATATTGCCCAAACTTAACTTCTTTGAGTTGAAGCGAGTGATGAAGTTTGCCAGAGATTCATCTTCTTCCCGTATGCATTTGAGGATTGTCCATTGCTCCTCGGTATACTTTCGCTGCTGGCTGAAGTGTTGGCTAAACTTCTGCTGGAAGTCTGCCCAGTCGTAAATGTGGTTAACCGGTAAACGATCAAACCAAACCCTAGCAGCCCCCACCAGCGTCATTTGAAACATGTAACACCACGTGGGTTCCGTCCAGTTGCTGACGGTTGCCCCTGCTATGAACCTGTTCAAATGGTCGTCTGGGTCGGACATACCATCATAAGTGCCTATGTTGGGCATTTGTTTGGCACTTTTTGGGGCAATTGCTTCCGCAATGTCCCTTGCAAATTTGGACGTTCCCGCATTTGCAACGTTCGGTCTGTACGTTTTGGAGAAGTCTCGTGAACTTCCACCTGTGCTTTTTGGTTTGAAGGCTTGTCCAAAATGCCTTCTCGGTTGGGAGTCCGTTTCCTTACGCTTCCCTTTTGCCCTATGGCGAGGGTTCGCGTCGGAGTCGGATTCCTCCGAGTCATTGTCCAAGTATTCTTCGAATTCGTCGGCCTGTTGGACGGAACGCAAGCGTTCGTCCAACTCAGCTTGGAATTCCTTTTGTCGTGCCTCCGCCCATGCCTTAACTTCATCGAGAGTTTGGCGGGGGAGTCTTGTTCGTTTTTTAAACTGGGTATCGGTGAATCCCAGTGGGCGATTATTTACTGCACTTGCCCCAGCTTGGGTAACTGGGGTAGTGTTCGTAAAATTTACTTCACTTGCCCCGGCTTGGGTAACCGGGGTAGTGTTTGTAAAAACTGTGTTGCCGGTATTCCCTCCAGTAGCTGGGGTTGTGGTTACCGGAGTTTCTTTAACCATCTTTCTAGAAGTTTGAAAAAACTGGAGAAAAATGAAGTTCTAGCTTTATGCACGGATGGCGCCAATGAAGAAACACTAACCGGACCCCGGGCAGATTAATGGTAACCTGGGGGTTAGATAGATGTTTCCCACGAGGGGTTAGACCCTTGGAAGATGGTTCTTCTGATAACCTGCAAAACAGACACCGTGAGCTCGTCACTGAGAAGGGGGGGTTCCTCCTTGTGACCACCCTCCGGCGTGAGAATCAGACTAGATTGCTCTTTAAATATAAAAGTATATTAAGAGATTGCTAGAGCAGATATCAGGTATATATGATAAGATAAGATGTTGTAAGATGATCATACCATTGGGGTATTTATAGCCGAAGGTAGGTTTCCAAGGGGTTTAGCCGGCCCAACACGCTACCAACTGTAACCTATGCACGTGCCCCGCCTGTGAGTGGTGGATAGGTAGCGGCTGACACAGAGCAGGCGTGTCGTGCACTCTTCCTCTTCTGCCAACTACAGGCTAGGCACGTGGTATGGCAGGAGTTGGTGGGTAGGCGGCGGCTATTGGTCACAGTGCTGTGGCGTGCTGTCTGCCATGCTGCTGTCAGTGAGCTGTCGCATTCTTGGTCAGATCTTTTGTCTGTACCTCGTCAGGTATCACACAAAAGATCCTCCATCATACGGACTGGCTCATTTAGGCGGGAGTTTTCCCCCTCCCGCCTTTGCTCATTCCTTCAGGTGACACTGGGGAGTTAAGTGCCTTGTGCGTGTAGCCATGCTGCGCGGGTGGCCTTCCCTAATGGCTTGTATCCGAGGCTGCGGGGACAGGCGGAGTCCTTCACCATTGGGAGGCATTTCCTGCGGGACCAGCTTGCGTACTGCGCGTAAGGACGTTACGTCTCTGAGCATGGTTGGTCCTGCGGATCCAGTTGGTCTCTGCGCAGACGTCCCTGTTTAAGGTGAGTCTTGCGGGTCCAACTGGGCTCTGCTGGGACCTACCTCTTCACTTTTAGTTATGGAAAAACCCACTAACACACCCTCTCTGTATATATTTGGTTGTAAAAAACGTAAGGCACGGCAACAAAGTCAGTAGTCGTATCGCAAAGCAAAGCCGAGCCAAGGCAATAGACTTTTCGTACACGAGCTGCAAAATATTATAGAAATATTATAGACACAAATAAGCTTTTATATATGTTTTAATATATAAATTGCATACGTGTACAACCTAACAGGTTTGTTTTCCAACACCCTGATGCATAAAATATACAATGTACAAGAGGTGTGTGCTTCACATGTGCCTTTAGCACACATCGCACCCTAGGTTACAAGAGGTGTGCGCCTCACGTGTGCCTTTAGTACACAACACACCCTAAGTCGTTTGAAGCACGGGTGAAACTTACTAGTTAAATTTAAAATCACAATAATAATAACTAATTTTCTAAATCGTAGTTATATATATAGAATATTTCAAGGCTTTTAAAAAATAACTTATTGAAAAAATCACCTTAAGGCTAATAAAAGTTAAGTTCATGTTTGACCATTAAACAAATTTATATAACTAAAAGAGGGACACACGAATATAACCATTTCAAAGTAATTATGATGCAAATCTTTATTAACATATTAGGTTGGAGGGAGAATATTTGTCGTGGATCCTCGGTATCAATAACATACTATGAAATCTTAAGTTAAAAGTTTCCTCTTTGGCCTTTAACTTCTGGGCATTTTATGAATCATGACAAAACAGAGTACTTTTATTTTTAACTGTTTAGACGTTTCTATTTGATTTTTATGTTGTAGCAAATGGTATCCGAGGAATATGCACAAAAGTATATCAATCAAGATTTGAAACATTACATAGATTTGAACCATTACATAAGCACTTGCCATTTTACCAAAACAAGATCAACAACCTCCTAATTCCCTCTTCACAGGCCAACCCACATTTTATTTCTCAAGCTTAAACATAGTAGTAATACTAAAAATAATAACACCTACTTAATAGTAAATATTCTAAGGACACTTGGGCCTGCCGCCGTGAGTTGTCATATTGGTGTAGCAAGTACCGCAAACCTCCCGGTTGCCAGACTGACCTGGTGGAACACATTTGCACCGGTCACAACATGTCACACAAGCTCTCAAGCATACATTCTGCCTTGAATGAAGTTTGCACCGAACCAAACACAGTGGGTAACATTCTACACAAAATACATAAATAACACACGTGTTAAATGGAAATATAATAATATATTCATATTAAAAACTTGGGTTATTTAAAAAAAAAACAAAGATATTATACCTTTAGTGTTTCTTGGTGGTGTTGGTGGTGCGGCGGTGGGTGGTGGTGTAGGGGTTGGTGGTTTAGCCACCGGTGGTGTTGGGGTGGGTGGTTTTGTAACCGGTGGTGTAGGTGTAGGTGTAGGAGTTGGTGGTGTAGGGGTGGGTGGCTTGGCCACCGGCGGTGGTGGTGGCTTTACGGCGGTTGGTGGTGGTGATGGGGTTTTGGATGGGGCTGGGGTGGTGGCAACATATGCAGCCTGTATACATTAAACAAAATCCAAGATTATATATTATATCTAGAATGCCCTACCTTAACTTAAATAAAATGATTTGATTTTGGTTTTAGAGTGTTTAAATTATTGCATATATGATATATCCATTTTCTCTAAGGTGGATCTGAAGATATAATTAAGAAGACAAATATCTTTTGGCTACCATTAAATAAGGACATATTTGGAAAGAGTTTGAAGCTGATGAAGTCTAGCTTCATTTACCCATCTGATTGTGACCACTCATTTCTCAAGGTTTATTTTAAAAAATAATAATAATATTAATAATTTTGTAAATCAAGCATAGCTACTTGTTTAAAATATTGTGTATATTCTTGGTTTCTTTGTTCTCTTCAAGATCTAGAATAATAACCAAAAAATATATGTACTTGAAGATCATGACAAACATTTGCAGAGAGATCTGATTTCATACCTCTTGCTCATTGGATGTAATCTGAAAGTAGAAAATAATAACATTAATAATACTAACAAGAAAAAATGTGAAGTGTTATTTTTTAAAAAGGAAGTGATTCAAGTAAAGATGAAGCTTACAGAAGTATTGACAAGCAGAAAAAAAGCCAGAAGGAAGAGATGAATCTTTATGGCCATATTTAGAAGCTTCAACTTGTGGTGTTTTCACTTGCTGCTGGGGTGACTATACTTGGTATAAATAGAGCTGGTGAGGAACAAGTTTCATCATAAATTAAGAATATTATTTTCCTTATATAAACTATAGTATTTTGAGATTCGTATAAACGGGTTTAGATTTTTCTTTCTTATTTTTTAACATTTTAAAATAATTATAAATATCATAGTGAGTTATCTTTATATGGAAGGTTAACCGTTCATTAATTTTAACGCTATAGGCCTGAGTTACTTGAAATGCTATCAAGAAGCATACTTCATACATTGAACCAAAAGATTAACTACAGTCTAGCTGATGTTTTAGTCCTAATACATAGCACAACTGTATTAGCATATATATTGTCAAAACTATACATTAATTAAATAATAGACGAAAGTGCTTATATATCTAATTATTATTTGGATGTACTTCATATATATATAGCTTGCATACAAATTACACGTGCGAAACACGTCTTAATCATAATAGACCACGGACCCCCTAAACGTAACATATTGCTACCAATGGAAAAAATAATTTTAAGAAACAAAGTTGATAATTTATGTTTCACTATAAATCTTGCTATTAAGTTATACAAAATACTTGAACTTTGTACTAAGATTCATTGTATGAAAAACAAACTAAATAATTATTAATATTTAATAATACACTAGAGTATTTTTTTTTTTACCTAAAATATTACTTTTTGGATCACCCTAGGTCCACACATAACCTCACTCTTAGCCTCTTAGGCTAGACACGAGTCATGGGATACTGGCCATGTGACAAGGCTAGCTGGATATACATCCCGAGCAACATCGACCTAATATGCCACACATACGTATCCTCTTCGAGCCATTTCCTATAAACATGATATTCGTTATAACACCTATACAAATGTTATTATGCCTTAGATATCACCATCACGTTTTACGCTTGATGACGGGGTAGTCCAAAGTCTAGTAAAATGGCTTTCACATATTAACGCTAAAAAGGTTAGAATGTTAAAAGGTTCGTTTCCCGCCCAATTTAGGTAGACAAGTACATGAACAGTAAGCACATGCAACAATACCATGTCAAATCACTGTTCACATCATTGTTCCCTCTGAACAAGGGACATGCTCAGAAAAAGTAATATTATTATAATCGTTAACCAACGGTCAAAAGCTTCCCGCCCATAAATGGTCAACCCTCTAGCAAACCAGAGGTTAACTAGTTTATTCACTGGACAAAAGGCTTGCGTTTCTCCCTCTATAAAAGGATGACCAAACAATAAACAAGAACACACCAGATTGGAGAGTTAACATATACTCTCTAATCTTCTCTTCTTCCTTGAGAAGCATGCACCTTGCTTGCTTCTTTCTTACTTCAAGAACATCATAGCTTCACCAAGAACTTCATCCAAAAACCGATTCCAAACATCACGGTCTTGGATCTTCGGTGAACTATAACAAATAACAACAAACTAGTGAACCTCTCTCTACGTTTTGCAAACGTAGAGGGACACCACGACCCGCGTTAGGTTAACTGGAACCCTTGAAGCTTGTTAGCCTAACCAGTCCATTCACTATCATTGGTCTTATAATTGTTGTAGCAACAAGTTGGCGCCCACCGTGGGGCTACGCCGCTTACTTTATCTTAAAGACCAGTAGTGTAGCTCCATTTTCATCAAAATAATCATGTTGGAAAGTGAATCTCCCGAAGAAGTTGACCAAGTGTCAAGAACGGCGACACCGAGCGCCGGCCGCAATTACGCCTCTTTCCACTCCGGGAAGTACTCCGACGGGACCCTTGTTCCTCGAGTTTTCACCCTTTCGAACTCCAACCCCTTCACGATCCGGAGTTCCTTCTCTTCATATAGGAACCTCAAACATCCCGGAGCAAGTCGACTTGACACCGGAAGGGGTATCAAGACATTTCTTACAACTAAGACATCTACTTAACCAACGCGTGAGCCAAGAAAGAGAAAAGGGGATAAGAATAAGGCTGGAGTATGACGATCCAGAGCCCTCACTATCACTCGGACGTCCACCTTCCCCTTTAACTAGCTCACGACCGGCTGCTTCCCATTTAGAAGCTAGTCCAAGTATAACCTGCCAACCTTTTAACCCAGCTCTGTATACCTACGGGAGGCCAAGCCCAACGACCTTCTCCTTGTTTACTTCACAACCCCTTGGGCACGAGACCACTCTCGACCAAATATGGCAGTCACCAGCTTCAAGTGTTCCTCCTACAGCCACTACGTGGGAGCAAGCCATGACGGTCTTGCCATTGGCTCGGAGTGCAACAATGAGCACCCCCATGGGAACAAACTAGATAGCAGCAACATCTGAAAGCCTTCAAGGCTTTAACCTCATGCCTCAGATGATGGCTCAAATGATGACACACTTTCCTTGGACCCAGCTCATCAACCAAGCGCTGAGTACTCACCAAGGAGCAACGAGTCATAATCTCGCTACAAGGGTAGAAGAAGACCTTGCAAAACCTTACAAGCCCGGGAACCTATCCTGTTTCTCTCAACAAATCACCGATTATGACTCTCAAACAAAAATCAAGATGCCACCCCATATAAAAACATATGATGGGACCGAGGATCCCGAGGACCACCTCCAAGTCTTTACCGGTGCTGCCAGAATTGAAAAGTGGTCCCACGCTGAATGTTGTTTAATGTTCATGCAAACACTTGTCGGATCAGCCAGGATATGGTTCAACGACCTTCCTGCCCGTTCGAAGCTTCGTGATATGAGCAAAGGATTCTTGGCCAACTTTTCACAACAAAGGAGGTACGTCAAGGATGTCACGGTCATTTTTCAAATAAAACAAAAAGATGATGAAAGGCTTCGAGATTTCATCGAAAGGTATAAGAAAGAAGGGTTAACATATGTGGGGGCTGGCGAAAAAATGAGGGTGGCAGGCTTCATGAATGCCATCACCTCTAAACACCTCACAAGGGACTTTAACAAGTACCTACCAAAAACCCTTGAAGAAGCTCTTGAACGAGCTAAGGCTCATATTCGAGGCGAAGAGGCCGTTGATTTCAAAGAAAAAAGAAAAAAGAGCTCCTAGTTGGCGAGGCACTAGCCACAACCGAAAGAGAGGGAACTTCAGTCCCTATGATAGATATTCAAGAAGCTCAGATCAACGAATGCCTGAAGGTCGGAACCTTCCAAGCAAGGAAAAGACTGTGAACTTCACGGATTTAACCAAAACCCCTCAAGAAATCCTTACCACCGAAGAAGTGAAACATAGCTTCCGACCTCCTCGACCCTTGCCCAAAAGCAAGAAAAACGAAAGCTCCACCCAGTTCTGTGATTTCCACGAAGAAAAAGGTCACCACACAAACGATTGCTTTCAACTCAAGAGAAGAATTGAGGAAGTTGTTAAGTCTGGAGAATTGGCCCATTTGGTGAAAGGGGTCAAAGACAAGATGGCCGAAAGAAAAAGCAAAGAAGTGAATATGGTGAATATAGACGAAGGTGTTCCCCACAAACGATAACCCTTAGAGGCTTGGGAGCTTCAATGCGTCTGCTTCATACCACCTCAAGATAACTTACTCTCAAACCCTTTGATGGTAGAAGCGAACATGGGAACACTCAAAACAAACAAAGCCTACATCGACACAGGGGCGGCCACAGAGATCATGTATGAAAGGTTCTTCAACCGGCTAAGTAAGGAAGAGCGTTCAAGGATTCAACCCTCCGGGTCATCTATAAAAGGTATCGCCGATATAACCTTGAAGCCTTTGAGCCAACTAACTCTTGATGTCTGTTTTAGTGATGGAAAGATGAAGAAAACCAAACCACTCACTTTTGTGGTTATCAACATACCTTCCAACTATGATGTAATCATAGGAAGGCCAGGAAAATGTGCGTTCAACATGGCTGTCTTGGTTGGTCAAGGTGCTGTAAAGTTTCCCACCGACAGGGGAATTGCAACCCTTCAACCTACCCAAGAGGTTTACACGGTTGAAGGGGAAAGTTCAAAAAGCGAAGACGAGGAACAAGGCTTGATCATAAACCCCAAGTATCCTGAACAAAAGGTACGGGTAAACACAAGCATTTCCAAAGAAACTCTCTCACACCTTAAAAAGTTGTTGATACACTATAGCGATGTCTTTGCTTGGTGCCCGGAAGACATGACAGAAATCTTTCGAAGCATTGCGGAGCATGAGCTAAAAATACCTCCCGATGTCACGCATGTTGTCCAAAAGAAACGAATCCTAGCTCATGAAAGAAGCTTGGCAGCATGCCAAGAGGTTGAAAAGCTTGTCCTAGCTAGGATCCTACGTGAGGTCAAATATCAATCTTGGGTGGCCAATCCATTCATGGTTCGAAAGTCTGACAAGTCTTGGAGGATGTGCATCGACTTCAAAGACTTGAACAAAGCATGCCCGAAAGATTGTTATCCCTTACCCGAGATGGACCTCAAGGTTGACTCTTTTACAGGCCATCCCTTTAAGTGTTTTCTTGACGCTTACAAGGGATATCATCAAATTCTCTTGAAAGTGGAAAATGAAGAAAAAACTGCATTCCACGCGGACAAGGGTATTTTTTGTTATCAAAAGATGCCTTTTGGCCTACGAAATGTTGGGGCAACCTACCAACGTTTGATCAATAAAGCATTTTCCAGCCAAATTAGCATAAACCTGGAAGCTTATGTTGATGATCTGGTAATCAAAAGCAAGACCAGCATCAAATGCTCGATAACATACAAGAAACCTTCCAAAACCTGAGAAAGATCAACATGAAACTCAATCCCGTAAAATGTTCATTCGGGTTTGAAGAAGGCAAGTTTTTTGGACACATCGTGGGGAAACAAAGCATAAAAGCCAATCCCAACAAAGTCCGGGCTGTTCTTGAAACCAAATCCGCATAAAGCAAAAAAAAAGTGGAAAGTCTGAATGGAAGGCTTGCAGCCTTGAAGCGTTTTACCTCCAAGCTCGCTGAGAAATCCATACCCTTCTTCAAAACACTAAAGGATTGCACCAATAAAAAAGATTTCAGGTGGACGGAAGAAGCATAAGAAGCCTTCAATTAAATGAAGCAACACTTGGCTTCACTTCCAGCTATTGCAGCCCCCGAAACGGGAGAACTAATCTCTGTCTATCTCTCGGTCGCTGAAGAAGCATTAAGCGCGGTTCTAACCATCGAACGAGACAAAGTTCAGGTACCCGTTTATTTCTTTAGTAAAACGCTAAAACTGGTAGAGATCAAATATCCTCCTTTGCAAAAACTTGCTCTGGCCTTAATTCAAACGGCCAGAAGGCTTCGAATGTACTTTCAAGCATACCCTATACAAGTGGTCACTGACCAACCCATCAAGAGTGTGCTTGAAAAACCAGAAAATTCAAGCCGATTGGCCAAATGGGCCATGGAACTAGGTGAACATAACATCACCTATGTCCCAAGAAAAGCTGTCAAAGCCCAAGTCTTGGAGGATTTCATTGTAGAAATCCCGAAGCAAGTCATTCCTGAAATACATGCAACTGCCACTGAACCTTCTGACCCTGAAGCTTAGAAGCTTTTTACCGATGGTGCTTCCAGCATTGAAGGGTCAGGAGTTGGGCTCATTTTAATCAACTCCGAAGGGTTATAATTTACATATGATCTCCGACTTGAATTTAAGACCACCAACAACGAAGCTGAATATGAAGCATTGATCGTTGGTCTGAAAATCGCCAAAGAGATGAAGATCCAAAAGCTACAAGTCTTCACAGACTCGTTGCTTGTTTCAAGTCAAGTCAATAATAACTATGTAGCAAAAGAGCCCAACATGAAGAAGTATCGTGAAAAGGCAAAAGAGTTGATGAACACGTTTCAGGAGTTCACTATCAAGCAAGTCCCAAGATCACAAAACAAAAGAGCCGATACCCTGAGCAAACTGGCATCCCTCACATTTGCACACCTCACCAAGAAAGTATTGGTGGAAGTGTTGAAAACTCCTTCAATTCAAGAATTGGAGGTTCAAGATGTAATCACCGAAGAAGGTCCCAATTCGATGACTCCCATAGAAAATTTCCTCGAACTGGTGAGTTACCTCTGGACCAGACAGAGGCTGAAAGGGTTCGAATGAAATCCCGACAGTATGTGTTGCAAGGGGAAAACCTTTTTAAGAAAGCTTACCTTGCACCACTACTAAGATGTGTGGGCCCTGAACAAAGTCAATATCTGATCAAAGAGGTTCACAAGGGGATATGCGGAGCTCATTTTGGGCCAAGGACGGTGGTTGCAAAATTGATGAACCTTGGATACTTCTGGCCCACGATGCACCGAGATGCAACAGAACAACTCAAGAAATGTGAAGCTTGTCAAATTCATGCACCTGTTCCAAAAGCCCAAAACACGATCTAGTCCCCATCTCCTCGGCTTGGCCATTCCACAAGTGGGGAATGGATATCGTTGGTCCATTCCCACCAGCTAAGGGTGGGGTAAAATTTTTTCTAGTAGCCATTGACTACTTCACCAAGTGGCCTGAAGTCAAGCCACTTGCAAAAATAACGGGCAAACAAGTCATCGACTTTGTATGGGAAAGCATCATTTGTCGCTATGGGCTGCCAGGAGTGTTGGTCACGGATAATGGGAAACAATTTGCTGAGAAGCCGTTTAGCACATGGTGCAAAGAATTCAGAATCACCCAAGTGTTCAGCTCAGTTGCATACCCTCAATCCAATGGCCAAGTTGAAAGAACAAATAGAACCATCGTGGAAGGAATCAACACAAGGCTGGGAAGACACGGCAACAATTGGCTTGAAGAACTCCCAAATGTTCTATGGGCAATAAGAACAACTGAAAAGCCAAGCCACAAGCGAACACCTTACAGCCTAGTGTTCGGATCAGAAGCTGTAATCCCAGTAGAAGTCGGATTTGTGACTCAAATAACACTCAACATGGATCTCGAATCAAACAACAATGAGACCATATTGAATTTGCAACTCCTCGAAGAAATTCGTGATCAAGCCGCAATACAAGAGGCTAAGTACAAACAGAAAATGGAAGCTTATTACAATGCAAGAGTAAAACATGAACGTTTCAGGCCTGAAGATTTTGTACTCCGAAACAACGAGGCCAGAAAGAAAGAAAATCAAGGAAAGCTCGGCCCAAAGTGGGAAGGCCCATATACAATCCTTGAAGCTCACAAGGGTGGATCCTACAAACTGACCGACACAGAAGACAAAAAGCTACCAAGACACTGGAACGGCAAAACCCTTAAAAGGTTCCTTGCCTAGTTAAGATCTTAAAATGTATTTCAAGAGATGTACAGCTCTCCTTTTTGTAAACAACAACCTCTTGAATGAATGATGAAGTCTTTATCATAACTTGTCTTTACTATCCTATAATCAGGTTGAGAACCTAGCAAGAAACTCCATGGCAAGGGCCATGTAAGGGGATGAGCTCCCAGGCCACATCCTCAATAGGTTCAAGGGTTAAATGAACCTATATAAGGGGTGAGTTCCTATATCAATCCAACTCTATGAGACTTAGAAAATCTTTTCAACCAAAACTTGTCTCATAGACGGGTCTGAACAGCCTGCATCAATACGTTCCTTAAGATTTGAAAAAAGTTTACGAAACAAATATACACTAAGTAATGATATAAAGGATAGAAAACATGTGCTTTTTACCTAATGAAGCCTTGAAGCTAATGTGACTGCAGCACTAAAACTTCTTAAGGAAAGTTAGCTAAAAACACATTAAACAAACAAGACAAGCAACAAAATACAAAACACCAAACATTACGATTCATAAAAAGGCCCTTTAAGGCCATAACTAGCATCATTCATAATAAAGCCATCTAGGCTAAACAAGGAAATCATAAAGATTCCCATAAAGAGTGTCCAAACAGCCAACAAGGCCAACAACAACCATAAAGCAGAAACCTTAAGGGTTTCATGCTTAACCTAAATTGTTTAAGATACACAACATTGTTTAAAGGTGCTAAGAAAGCTAAGAATAAAGTGTTTCAACATCAGAAACAGGCTTTGAAGTACTAGCCTCACCACCCTTAGCTTTCTTGGACTTCTTCACTTCTGGGCCACCACCAGCAACGGCTGAACCTTCGAGGCTAGCCACATGAGACCTGTCGCTATCTCCAGATATGGTCTCATCGCTATCACCAGAACGGGAACGCTTCTTGGACAAGGACTCAAGCACTTCAGAGCACACCTTCACATCAATCCCAGCTAGTTTCAAGCCCTGCAAAACGGAAAGAGGTTTACCGAAGCAAGAGGAAACTTCACCCACGTAGGGGTAAGTAAGCCTTTCCATCGCATAAACGGAATCTGAGAAGAGCTTGGAAGCTTCACGGTTGAACATAGGCGATTGCTCCAATGATTGACCAGCCTCGTGATGTTTAAAGCCAGCAACAAAGCTCAAGTGTTTTCCATAATTCAGTAGGTTCGTGTAAAAACCACCCAACACTGAGTTGAATTCAGAAGAGTGAAGCAGGTAAGTCACAACCTGAAGAAACCCATGCTCAGTCAGCCATCAATTGTCATTAGTAGCCTGGGTGACCAAAGCCTTCAAGCCTTCTTTCTCCATATCAAAGGTTTTCTTCTGAACCTCCAAGGCTTCCCTATCAGCCTCCAGCTTAGCTCTATCAGCTTCCATCGCTTTCCTCAACCCGACAATCTCAACCTCGTGGCTACGGGACAACTCATCAATCTTCTTCACATAACCCTCCTCCTTTTTTGAAAAACCATCAACCTCTTTCTTCATGACTGTCATAGAAGCCTTCATCTTTTCCTTCTTCTTAGAAAATTCCTCATACTCTTGCATCCCCTTCCGAAAACGAGTAACGCCCTCAGCTAAAAGGGCAGAAAGGTTGCAAGAGCTAAGGATTAACCTTGAAAGCGTGGCATCACCTTCCATCTTAGAAATGGTATTACGAACCCCATGGGGAGCAAAGTTAGCCAGAACATCGGCACAAACCTCCTGATCTTTAAAGCTATCACCAACCTTAACATTCCACTCAGGAACATAAACATCATCTCCACTCAAACCTTGAACTGTGGCCATCGCAACCTTTTTACCAGTTGATTTCTTCTTCTTGGAAACAACCAAGCCCTGCTCCTTCTCCACCTCCACACTAGGACCTTGATCCTCAGCAACATGAACATCATCACTAACATCCACTGGTTCATGAGAAGATGATGGACCAGAAGACTTCAACAAACGCTGTGTGGAACGGCGGGTAGAAGCCTTAGAAGCAGCAGCCTTGGTAAAACCCTTAACGTTTGGAACTCCCACATACCCAGAACCTTCGAACCTACCCTCTTTCCCTCGAACCACAACATTCTCCCCAGCAGTAGTCGCAACATCCGTAAACCCAACATCTGAAGTGTCATCACTCATCAAAAAATCCAAAGCCGACATAACTACAAAAACAAAGGAAACCTATCAATAAACATATCAGGGAAATGAAACAAGTGCAGGATAAACAAACGCATACCCTTATCATATCTCATAAGCACGGAATCCCGATTAGGCTTATCCCACAACTTTCTAATACCTAACAAAACGAGAAGATGTTCGGGAAGAGGACGAAGACGCGATGGACACTTCCTAATCGATTTCAAAAACACATCATTCAACTCTGATTCAGCCGGCTCCGGTTCATTCAAAACAACCTCGGGTTGTCTCCAAACAGGTTTAAAAGGAAGAATGGAATCGGAAACAAAGAAAAAATGATCCTTCCAAGAACCAAGGGTCGTAACCGTCGAAGAAACTAAACATGTATCAACCTGAGTATGTTCAAAGGTATACCAATCCCCGTTCTTCGCTAGACGGAAGAAACGGCGAAAACTTAACAACGACGGATCATACCCTAAAGCCCTACATAAAACCTCAAAATGCAAAACCCTAGCAAGCCCTAAGGGGTGAATCTGACTAAAGACACACGATAATACTCTAACACGCTCAAAACAAAAACCGAAAATGGATGGCGAAGGTTCGAAAACTCAAAATGGCGACAATAAAGAGCAATGGAACCCGCCGAACAACGATCGATAGAGGCGTCGGCCGGCGGAGCAACCGGTTTAAACTCTAAACCTATACCCTAATCGAGACAGAACGATTCAACCTCCTCTTGGGTTAATCGGGAATAACTCACCAATAGATCCTTACGAGCACCCATAATTTCGAAAGAAAGGGAAGGATTTAAACTAACCTGGTGAAGGAATGAAAGGAACTTGATGAATGTTTGAAGGAATATTGTGGAATTGTAAAAGAAAAACTGAAGAAAATGAACAGTTATCACTATTAATAAGAGCAGTTACTGGAAACCGCAACCTGCAGTAACCATCACATCAACTGTCTTGTCAGAAATTCAAAAAATAACCAAAACCGTTTGAAGCCTCTAAGCCTTTAAGTAATAACAAAATGTGTGCAAAAGTCAGAAGCCTTTGAGCTTACTTCTCAAACACTTCTGACTTGGGAGCTGATGACGGGGGTAGCCCAAAGCCTAGTAAAATGGTTTTCACATATTAACGCTAAAAAGGTTAGAAGGTTAAAAGGTTCGTTTCCCGCCCAATTTAGGTAAACAAGTACATGAACAGTAAGCACATGCAACAGTACAACGTCAAATCACTGTTCACATCATTGTTCCCTCTGAACAAGGGACATGCTCAGAAAAAGTAATATTATTATAATCGTTAACCAACGGTCAAAAGCTTCCCGCCCATAAATGGTCAACCCTTCAGCAAACCAGAGGTTAACTAGTTTATTCACTGGACAAAAGGCTTGCTTTTCTCCCTCTATAAAAGGATGACCAAGCCATAAACAAGAACACACCAGATTGGAGAGTTAACATATACTCTCTAATTTTCTCTTCTTCCTTGAGAAGCATGCACCTTGCTTGCTTCTTTCTTACTTCAAGAACATCATAACTTCACCAAGAACTTCATCCAAAAACTGATTCCAAACATCACGGTCTTGGATCTTCGGTGAACTATAACAAATAACAACAAAATAGTGAACCTCTCTCTACGTTTTGCAACGTAGAGGGACACCACGATCTGCGTTAGGTTAACCGGAACCCTTGAAGCCTGTTTGCCTAACCAGTCCATTCACTATCATTGATCTTATAATTGTTGTAGCAACAACGCTTGATGGTAATGTATAACATTAAAAACTCCAAAGTTAAGTTAGTTCAAGTGGAACTAGTAGCCATGGGGTTGCATAATGAGAAGTCTCCACATAGGCATCATAAAACAAACATATAAGCAAACCGGCAACATTGGTGATACAATGGGTTGGATGCTACATTCGTTGATGATGAGTCTCTCGAACGGTAGACCATGCGCGTATGGTGTGTATAATGTCACGTGTTAGCCCAAGCTCAGCAATGCATGCGTGTTGTTTGATAATTTGCCAACGTAGTGCATCAATTAATATAAAGACTTTTAAAAAACAGTTTGATAAATTTCATGTATATAGCAAATAAAGCATAAGAGTAAGCAAAGGCTCAAAGTATATAGAGAAAAAAACAAGAGGTATTTGCAACTTCACAATTCAAAATAGATTTTTCAAATAGTTCAATATTGTTTACGGGTACTCGGGTAGGCGGGTAAAACCTTTACCCTTTTTTATTATTGTTCTTTTGTTTTTTAACAACTATTTTTTTTTTTTTTTTTTGTGTTTTCTTATCACAAGATTGATCTCACCTAAACAAGTATATCTATAGTTTTTTTTCGTTTTCTATAGCGAGTACATTAAACCGAAGAGCTCCTGTCATTGCAACGCACGAGTTTAATCCTGCAGTTAATATAACGAAACAACTTGAACTTCAAGTTTACTAGTAAAGTTATTAGTTTTAATTCAAAATCAGAATTTTTTTTAATTAAAAGTTATATTACATCGATTATTTTTCACTAAAGATGAATATGGATGTGACAGATTAGCCCAATGTACTAGACTGCTAATTCGTCTATTCTGTGAACTCTTATCAATAAATTGAATTACAGACAAAGAAAAAACATAAAAAGAAGCTTTATTAAAATCATTTATTTCATATTCTTAGTTTTATTTCTATCTCAAAATTTACCATCCGTCTTTTTTGAATTTAGAACTGTCAGAAAAGAAAATTAAAATATAAACAAACAAAGAAATAAAGTCATGTCTCAAATAAGTGGGTTGGTTTTACAAGTGTAAGGTTAAAAAGAATTTAGGTCAAAATTTAAAAAGGTAAAAAATAAAAAGAAATATAATATCTGCTATGATTTTATTCATGTTTTTAGATGACCATTTTTTTCAAAGCAATCATATACGTTTGTTCCTCAAATAGTCACCTCAATAGTAGTTTGCACTATAAATATCAACGCGTGTAATGTATATCAACAAAAACTTACTGAATTCTATATTCAATCTTCTCTTATTACATAAATAATATTGTTACAGATAGTGGTGACTTCTTTGTTATCTTCAAGTTCTCACATTACCCTAATAATCTTGTTATAGTTTGGGCTAATATTATAACACGTTATCAGCACGAGCCGCTTATATCCTAATCAAGAAAGGTAAGACACAAAGGTATCCACATAAGCATCATAAACACTTCTTTAATTATGTATATTAGAAATATATATATATGCATATACATATACTAAGTAACAACAGTAATGTGTATAAACATTGTTATTAAAATTTGATAACTATTCTAACTTTTATTTATATATGCACACTAACATTTCATTTAGAAGTTAGATTTATGTACACTAACAATTCTATTCTTATTATTATTATGAATACTAATTATATTTTATAAAATAAACTTTATTTAATATCTTACTTTAAAATAATTAATATTATATATACACACACACATACAAACGGTAATGTTACCGTTATAAAACTGTAATATAACCGTTGTAAAACGGTTATAAATTTTCGATATAAATAACCAATTATCAACTCCATTTCATTTACAACAAACATTCTTCTTCTTAAGTTTATCCAAGATAAAGCTTTCAAGATGATTCATCCAGTTTTAATATTAACTACCATAATGCTGATAATCTTATTGTTCTTAATTTGTAATCTCCCACCTAGAGAGTTTAATCTTTTCTTTTTTCTTTATCTGTTTATAGCTTTGCCATTGTATTTTCTTTCAATTTTAATAAGTATGTAATTCTGATATTTATCTTATTTGTGTTTAGTAATAAACTGGCAAATATCGCAAAATTTGAATTTCCGACTCTCAATATCAACGGAGATAATTATATGTCATGGACGGCACATGTCAAATGACATCTTAAATCAATGGGTGTTTTGGATACGATAACAGTGAGAAATAATTGCGGGGATCAAGATAAGGCAAAAGCCGATGTCTTCCTCCACAAACACATTGATGAGATGTTATAATTTGAGTATTCAAATTGTGAGGATCCATGCATTTTGTGGGGGGGATTTAAAAAGCAGATTTGACCATCAAAGGGAAGTTCTACTTCCCACTGCTAGAGATGAATGGAACAATCTCAGGTTCCAAGATTTAAAAAAAAGTAAATGAGTACACCTCTGCCTTGTTTAGAATATGCTCAACGCTCTGATTTTGTGGGCAAACTGTTACCGAGGGAGATATGTTGGAGAAAACTTTCTCCACATTTCATGCAACAAATATGACCTTGCAAACGCATTATCGATTGCAGAATTTTAGGAGATACTCTGAACTAAATGCATTTCTGCTTGTAGCAGAAAAGAATAATGAATTATTGATGAAAAATCATCAATCTCGTCCCACGGGATCATTAGCAATACCAAAAGCAAATGTTGCTCACAAAAATTCACATAAAAATTCTGGTAATAAATGGGAACAAGGTCGTGGTTGAGGCCATGGACGTGGCCGTGGTCATTTTGACAAAAGGCATTTTAATGATCGTAAGCATTCATTCAAATGGAACACTAATTCTTAAGGTCGTGGTCGTAACCAGAGAGCCAATTTATCATGTCCCATAAAATACCAATTCCAACCACCACAATAAATGGAATGAAGCTGGTAGGTCTGAGAACAATGGCACACCCTGTTTTAGATATGGAAGTACAAACCACTGGGCAAAGGCTTGTCGCACAGCCCCACATCTGTGTGAATTGTATCAAGCCTCTCTTAAAGGAAAAGAGAAAGAAGTTAACAATGTTGGTAACTTTGATGATCTCAATGCTGATCTGAGCATTGCAGATTTTGATGTGGATCTCTGAAATAAATATTGTTTGACAAGAATAACTATGTGCAATAATTAAGTGTGCTTCTCATTATCTTTAGTTATGTAGTTTCCTTCATGTACTGTCTTTTTTTCAATTAAATAAAGTTATTATTAAAATATCATAATGTCTTTGTTATACACTTATTATTTTTCTTAATACTTTCAAGATTTAAAATGAAAATCACTGGAGCACAAGATCAAACAAATGAAGAAGATATATGTATAGCGGATAGTGGAGCCACGCATACTATACTTAGATCTAAAAAATATTTTTATAAACTGAAACCAACAAAAGGGATCATCAATACAATATCAGGTCCTACAAAATTGATAGAAGGAGTGGGAAAAGCTAATTTAGCATTACCAAATGGTACAAAACTCAAAATAGAAAATGCTCTATTTTCCCCAAAATCAACAAGAAATTTGTTGAGTTTCAAAAACATATATCATAATGGATATGATACTCAGTCAAGGACTGTTAGTAATGAAAAATATTTGCATATCATAAGCAAAGATAAGATATTGGAAAAACTGTCAATGCTTCATTCTGGTTTACATTATACATATATAAATGTGCCTCAAGCACATATGGCAGTCAAAGAAAATTGTTACGATTCTTGTATCATAAACTTATGGCATGACAGATTAGGCCATCCAGGATCCATAATGATGAAAATGATCATTGAAAATACACATGGGCATCCACTGAAAAATCAAAAGATCCACAAAATAGATAAAATGTCTCAATGTACATCTTGTTTTCTTGGCAAATTAATTACAAGGCTTTCGCCATTAAAAGTCGATAAATAAACACCAATATTTCTTGAAAGAATTCAAGGTGACATATGTGGACCAATTCAATCACCATGCGGCCATTTAGATACTTCATGGTTTTAACAGACGCATCAAACAGATGGTCTAATATCTCTTTATTATCGACTCGTAATGTTGCTTTTGCAAAATTTCTTGCTCAAATTATCAAATTACGTGCACATTTTCCTGATTATACAATTAAGTAAGTAAGGCTTGATAACGCGGGAGAATTTACATCACATGCTTTTGATGATTATTGCATGTCTGTGGGGATTGTTGTAGAACACCTTGTTGCTCATGTACACACACAAAATGGCTTAGCCGAGTCATTGATCAAACGCCTACAGCTAATAGCTAGACCATTAATAATGAGGACAAAACTCCCTGTTTATATTTGGGGTCATGCAATTATGCATGTTGGATCATTAATTCATGTGAGACCAAGTGCAAATCATAAATACTCTCCCACACAACTTGTTTCTGGAAATGAGCCAAATATCTCTTACCTTAGAATTTTTGGGTGTGCTGTGTATGTCCCTATTGCACCACCACAACGCACAAAAATGGGTCCCCAAAGAAGGTTGGGAATATATGTTGGATATGAAACGTCTTACATCATAAGATACCTTGAACCTTTAACAGGTGATGTATTTACAGCACGTTTTGCTGATTGCCATTTTAACTAGACAATATTCCTGGAATTAGGGGGAGAAATGAAAAAGCATGAAAGAGATATATCATGCTGTGTACCATCATTGTTACACCTAGACCCAAGATCAAAACAAAGTGAGACAGAGGTTCAAAAAATAATACATCTACAAGAAATTGCCAATCAGTTACCTGATGCATTTACTGATATAAACAGGGTCACTAAATCTCATATATCAACTGCTAATGCTCCAGCTCGAGTTGAGATTCCAAGCAAGCAAAACCATAATAATGCACCTCATGAATCCCAAAAACGTTTAAAACGTGGAAGGCCAATCGGTTCAAAGGATAAAAATCCTCGAAAAGAAAGGGCTCTGAAAAGGATAATGACCCTAAGGAAACCTTCCCTCAGGAAAGAATAAATGATTCCAATAAAGAATTGTCAATCAACTATGGTCAATCACATATAATGTGGGATCGAGATGAAATGGAAAATATTGATGATATATTTTCTTATTCTGTGGCAAGTGATATCATGGAAGAAAATGATGACCCTGAACCAAAATCTGTAGATAATTGTAAAAATCGACAAGATTGGAACAAATGGAAAGATGTCATGCAAGCTGAATTAAATTCCCTAAATAATCGAAAGGTTTTGGGACCTATTATCATTACACCAAAGTCAATGAAACCTGTAGGATATAAATGGGTTTTTGTGAGAAAACGAAATGAGAAAAATGAAGTTACAAGATATAAAGCAAGACTTGTAGCTCAAGGTTTTTCTCAAAGGCCAGGAATTGACTATGAAGAAACGTATTCTCCTGTTATGGATGCTATTACGTTTAGATATTTAATCAGCTTAGCAGTCTCTAAAAATTCAGAGATGCGTCTTATGGATGTTGTCACAGCTTACTTGTATGGATAACTAGACAGTGACATATATATGAAAATTCCCGAAGGATTTAAATTCCCCGAAGCAATAAGCTCAAAGCCTAAGGAAATGTATTCCATAAAGTTACAAAGATCCTTGTATGGACTAAAAAAATCTGGAAGGATGTGGTACAATCGTTTGAGTGATTATTTGGTAAGCAAAGGATATACAAATAATCTTATTTGTCCATGCGTCTTCATCAAGAAGACAACATCAGGATATGTGATCATAGCTGTGTATATTGATGATCTAAATTTAATTCGGACACAAAAAGAAATTAATGAAGCAATTGCTCTTTTAAAGAAAGAGTTTGAAATGAAAGACCTTGGAAAAACCAAATATTGTCTTGGTTTACAAATTGAGCATATGCATAATGGGATACTTGTGCATCAGTCAACTTATACTGAGAAATTCTTAAAGCGTTTCAATATGGACAAAGCAAATCCTTTAAGCACACCAATGGTTGTTAGATCACTCAATGTTGACAATGATCCATTTCGTCCTTCCGAAGATAATGAAGAGATTCTTGGTCCCGAAGTACCATACCTCAGCGCAATTGGAGCACTTATGTATCTTACTAACTGTACAAGACCTGACATTTCTTTTGCAGTTAATTTATTGGCAAGATTCAGTTCATCCCCTACTAAAATACATTGGAATGGCATTAAACATATTTTTCGGTATTTAAAAGGTACTGCTGATTTAGTTCATTTTATCCTAACGATTCAAAAGAAGGGTTAGTTGGTTATGCAGATGCAGGTTATTTATCTGATCCCCATAAAGCAAAATCTCAAACTGGGTACGTATTTAAGAATGGAGGAACTGCGATTTCATGGCGTTCTCAGAAACAAACACTCATTGCAACATCTTCAAATCATGCTGAAGTCATTGCATTGCATGAATCTTCAAGAGAATGTGTATGGTTAAGATCTATGTCACGACACATATTGATTTCCTGTGGACTAGAGAAAGATCGAATCCCAACTCCTATCTATGAAGATAATGCAGCTTGTGTCTCACAAATGAAGGAACAAAATCACCAAGATACTTTGAGTATACCCGGGACCTTATTAAAGACAATCAGGTTGGATGATATATGTCCAATCGAACAACAACTCAGCTGATTTTTTCACAAAAGCACTTCCCACAGCAACATTCAGAAAGCATGTCCATGATATTGGCATGCGCCATGTACGGGCGATGTAACGACCTGCAACTTGAGAGGGAGCTATATACTGCACTCTTTTTTCCTTAGCTAAAGTTTTTTCCCATTGGGTTTTTCTTTAACAAGGTTTTTAATGAGGCAGTATTGCAAGTCTCCGAAGTTTTGAAAAGTGTCATCCATGAGGGAGTGTTATGATTTTATCCATGTTTTTGGATGACTACTTTTGCAACGTATGATTTTATCCATGTTTTTGGATGACCATTTTTTTCAAAGCAATTATAAACGTTTGCTCCCCAAATAGTCACCTCAATAGTAGTTTGCAATAGTAAAGTTTGTACTATAAATATCAACGCATGTAATGTATATCATCAACAAAAAGTTACTGAATTCTATATTCAATCTTCTCTTATTACATAAATAATATTGTTACAGATAGTGGTGACTTCTTTGTTATCTTCAAGTTCTCACATTACCCTAATAATCTTGTTATAGTTTGGGCTAATATTATAACAATATCAATATAATTTAAATGCAATGTCAATGTACTAAGAACTCCGTAGTATAGAGTTTGATAGAAACAATTACAAAGTAGATAGTTTTTACTTTTTTTTCCAACGGCAAAGATGGTTTTTATTTAAGAATAACAAACCTTGTTTGCAATTCCAGGATCTATGACCTTCTAAAACATTATTATACAAAATAATTACAAACATTGACAACATAATTACATATTTAAGTTAATTTACTACAAAGGATCCATAATAATACAATATTATTAAGGTGTGTAGCCACTTGAAGGTTCTAGTCTCGTATTAGGAAAAAGGATGCAGTTTAAAAAAAAAGTTACAGATGGAGATGAGATGAGATGATCGGATAGATAAGTAGTTTTTAGCGACTGAAATTAATGTTAAAAAAAAGTTGTATGAATAGAAATAGGATGCAATTAGTTTGGAGTGGGTAGAAACAGCAAGCAGTTCAGTCCAGCTGGAGTTGTGGTGTAGGCCAATAATGCCAGCTTTCTTTAGGAGACATGGTCATTTTTTATGACCTTGGAACCTGCGCTTGGACTAAATCTCACTCAATATTATTATTTTACCTGCAAACTATGTCCCTCAAAACTTATCTATTTGTACCACTTGACCTCACCATCTCAATATTTTCAAAATCAGTACCATATTGTTTGGTTTTATTCATTTTTTACTTTCTACAGAAAAATAATATCAAATATTATTAATTATTAGTTAATTAGTTTAAGTGTTAATCAGCGGCGGATCTATAGTGGGCTCATGGGTTGCCCGGGTTACCCCTCAACTTTCTTTGTGAAGTGAAAAATTAGTGGAAAATTCATTTTTTGCTTCTTCGTATTATACGTTAGGTTATCCCTGAGCTAATATTAGGATACCCTTAAAGATTTCCGCAAAATAATAATTTCATCAAATTTTAGTTTTTTTCCGGCAAGGAGAGATTGGAGCAGCTAAGTTGAGGTAGGAGATGATAGGATGAATTAAACCTGCCCGCTACCGTTGTTGTTGTTGTTGTTGTTGTGATTCTGAGTGTTGAAACTCCGAGTAAATTCGGGCTTACGGTAGTGGTGTTGCGGTGGGAGGTTTGAGGATGAAGATCTGGTGTTGTCAAACTTTCTCTTCCTGCTGTTCGGGTTGCTGTTGTTGTTACTGTTGCTGACGTGGTCATTACTCGGGTTGTCACGGGCTTTAACAGTCGAACCCCTCGGTGGTAACGCACCCTGGGTCACAGCCTGATCCGTCAGTTTGTGAGCCAAACGGATCGCTTGTTGGATCGTGGCTGGTCTGGAAGACGTCACCATACCCTGAATCTGTGGTGCTAACCCATCAATGTACATCTCTATTCTCTTGCTCGGCGGATCCACCATCCGCGGACACATCACTGCCAACTCGTGCGAACGAGTAGTGTAGGCTTCAATCTCTGAACCCACCATTTTCAACGACCAAAACTCCGACTCTAACTTCGAAATTTCTTCCCTCGGACAGTACTCCTCTCGCATCATGTTTTTGAACTCCTCCCAGTTCATCGCGTTAGCCAGTTCCAATCCAAGGATCTGGACGTTCGAATTCCACCAAGTGAGGGCGGAATCCTCAAGTGTCCCAGCAGCGAATTTGACCCTACTGGCAGGGGGACAGTTACACATCTCAAAAGCCGACTCGGCCTTCTCAGCCCAACGCAGGAAGCCTATAGCTCCCTCAGTGCCCTTAAACGTACTGGGCTTGCAGTCTAAGTAGTTCTTGAAGGTACATGTTCCATTTGGACCCCCAGTTTGATTCTGAACGTGTGCGGCTAAAGCGGCCGCCACATGGTCATTCAGCAGAGTTTGGAGTTCAGCTGCAGTCATGCTGATGTTACCACGTCCGTGTCCAGCGTTTCTTCCAGCCATCTAGGTATTATCATCCCGAGATGTCGTCGCCTGAGGACACATCCGAGTGTGCCTCTGGCTCAGCCGGTTCTTCCTCCGGTTCCTCTTCGGGTTCCTCCTCGGGATCTTCCTCAGGTTTCTCCTCAGGCTCCTCTTCGCTATCTTCTTCATCATAACCTTCATTTGTTGATCACTAGCCCCTTGCATATCTTTCATTGCCGCTGCCATGCGGGCAATCTCCTCCTGAGTCTCGGTTCCGTCTTTAAACAGTCTGGAAACATTTTCTCTCGTGTAGCGCATGTAACCCACATCACGCTCCAAACAAGAAACGATAGCTGCGAGAACTCGCTCTACAGGTTCGGTTATAAGTGGTAGGGTGTTAGGGTAAGCAGGGTGGTTCGGGTGAGGCAATGGGGGAACTTGTTCACGGTAGACCATACGTCTGATCATGTTGGGGTACCACTCCCAGCTAACGTCGTTGTCATACTAGCCTCCGGATAGGCGGTACCTCTTCGGTGTAGGAGCTTCGAGTTCCGGGACTACACGGGGTGGCGAGGCAGTAGGTAACTGCGGTTCCTTCCCGTGAGCATGCGTCATCGAATCGGATGATGATGAGGGTGGCGTCGACATTTCTACAGGTAAGCCGTGTATATGCGCGCGTATGAGTGAAGGAGATAAGGAAATAAGATTTCAAGACTACACAAACCTATGCAGTGCGTATCATTATAACTAATGGGTCGTCGCGGTTATAGTCTAGTATGCATGCAGTTTCTAGTTCGCTATAACCAATGGCTCTGATACCAATCTGTCACACCCTCAAAATCCACTAACGGAGTTTTACCGTCAGAGGGTGTGAACTGGCAGGATCGGAATCATTAGTTATAACCAAACCAAAGAAAAACGTTTAAATGAAAGTAAGTGCGGAAGCGTAAAACCTTAATACAAAAGTTGCGTCACGCAGGACGACTTAAAACCAAATGTAAATGTTAAAATTAAGTTTGCAGAGTAAAGATGTTTTCAATTAATGCATGCTCCTAAACCGCGCGCCCGCCTCGGCTACCTGAGAATAACATACTAAAAGTGTCAACACAAGGTTGGTGAGTTCACAAGTAAATAAGATAAATCGTTTAGCGTTTTGCGTAACCTCGTTACGACGTTTAAATGTTGCGTAACCCCGTTACGACGTTTGAGTGTGTAACCACGTTACAACGTTTAAGTGTTGCGTAACCCCGTTACGACGTTTGAGTGTGTAACCACGTTACAGCGTTTAAGTGTTGCGTAACCCCGTTACGACGTTTGAGTGTGTAACCACGTTACAGCGTTTAAGTGTTGCGTAACCCCGTTACGACGTTTGAGTGTGTAACCTCGTTACAGCGTTTAAGTGTTTTGCATTACCAGATAGTGTTATGTCAAATTATATATCGATAGGTAGCTAATCTATACAACAAGTATCGCTAAGTGGTTCGCGACCGAAGCTGACTGTTTATCAAGTGCCCGTCACCAGGTCCTCCAGACCATGGTAAGTGTTAGCCAAAATTTACACCCACTCAACCTCCAGTTGAGCTTAGCGTCGGGTGGGGTTTGTCAAACCCAGTAGTACTACCCAAAAGTGACTCGCTATTCCAAATATTAACCGGTCCGATGTGTGGGACTTCAAATGTTACGTATGCCGCTTAGCCTTTACAAGTGATATATAATTTATAACAAAATCTTTCATATGCGTTTATCTCAGAAAATATGTTTATCGGAGTATGTTATCTCCCCCAATTGAAAAACGTTTGAAAGCAGTTTAAGAGTGGGGTAAGTGAACTCACTGTTTGCGAAGAATATCCGATCTAGATCACCAAGTGACGCGCGTCGTAGAAAACTCTCTAGCGTTCTAAAATAACAAAGAGATTTTCTAAGTATCGGAACGTTTAACGAGTCTCTAGACTCGGCACATAATACCTATGCACGTAACAGATTTCGTGTTTCGTTTGTGAATCGTGTGTGACTTAAACAAGTACAATTGTGATACGATACGTGGGTGAGCAATTACTTTCGTATCATGTATTAATAACATACTTATTAGCAATTATTCCCCATAAGGGCAATTTGGTCAATTCATGGCAATCAACTAGCAACTATTCCCCGCAAGAGTATTTTGGTCAAAATACAACAATTATATAAAAACTATCATATTTCATGCATTCCTATACAACTCAGCAGCTAGTTTCGTTATGACAGAATTTCTACTTGAAAGATTGCACTAGTTCACCGATTATAACGTCTCAATTAATTCACCAAAAATTACCACAGAAGCATACATATCTTAGGTTTCCAGAACATATTTTATCTTATTTTTATTCCATATAGATTGCTCATAATGATCAAAACACTACAGTAAACTCATATCAGTCAGATTCATGCGCAACAGAATGTTATTTGAAATTCCCGTTAAACGAAAAATCCAATAAATGCAAGACCACTTGGGTTTGGTTCCTAACTCAGTGAGTCAACTTCCAGAAGTGGAACCAACCCAATTGGTCTCGTAGTTCATGAGATATAATATTTACAACATAACCTAACTGCAGGTCTAACAGCTCAGCTTTGCATCACATTTTTGTAAAATCATAAAAGTATACTTCCACTTATCCAAAAATTACGAATTTATACTTTATAGAAACTAGACTCAACCTAGTTTACTGCAGTACCCACAATCTCAATCAATTTTCACGTTTACACTTCGTTACAGTCAGTTAAACATCGTATATATATTCTGTCCAGAATCTGTTCACATCAAAACTCAACATAATAACAATCTATGAACTATCATGCATCCATATAACCCTCTAGACACTATAACTACTATCCATGCATATCAATCACACCATACATACAAGATTAGGGTTTGTGTTCTAATTCAAATCAAGGACAACAATCAATCAAGCAACAACATCAATACTAGTTATCAATCATCATGAATTTAACAACCATCATGTTAACTCATACATACTCATGAAAATCGGCTGCCTAGGGTTTTTAATTAACCCATTAAACATCAAAATCAAACAACAAGAAGGTAAAGGATGATCAAATATACCTTCCTAGCACTTAGTTCTTCAATCAAAGGCTTGAATTGATGGTGTATATGTGTGTGAAAGTGGACGGCAGCCAAGAAGAGCAAGGGGAGGGCCGATTAGAGTTGTAGGTTTATAATAATAAGTTAGGGTTTAGTGTTAAGGTTATATTTATAGATAATCAAGTTACATTCTAGTCCCTAATCTTTCAAGTGTTACATCTCTAGCCTAAACTAATTAGTTCTTGTTTCTTGTTTAACATTCCACATAACAATCAAGTAACACACATATACCTAACACATAATAATCACATAATTAGTGTTTTGACGTTTGTCGTTTATTTATCAATCGCTTGCGTCAACTCGTTTGCGTTTCGGTGCAAATCCCGAAAGACTACACATGTAGTAAGTGTTAAGCGTCATTTAAACCCTAGTTTAAATGTAATGAAGTGTGCGTTATAGATTCAACGATCTTAAAGTTCGAATTTACGGAGTTGAGTTAACGAGGTTAACCTGAAATTGACGATTGTCACATCATTCCCATGTTAAAGAATTTTTGTCCCGAAAATTTGAGTCAAGTCGTGATGAGTGTCTGAAAAAGTAAGAAAAATTTTCAGTTTGTCATATCATCCCCTAGTAGAAAGAAATTTCGTCCCGAAATTTAGTTCATACCTCCGGTGATGTTTGACGGTTTGCCGGGTTTCGCGGTTTCCGGTGTTTGGTTAGCCCTTCAAAAAGGTGAGGATACTTTTTCATCATTTGATCCTCGCGTTCCCACGTGAACTCCGGTCCACGTCTCGAGTTCCAACGAACCTTAACGATTGGAATTTTGCTGTGTTTGAGCGTTTTGGTTTCCCAATCCAAAACCTCGACTGGTTCCTCAATGAACCGTAACTGTTCATCAACTTGTAGTTCCTCCAAAGGGACTACTTGGGTTTCATCAGATAGGCATTTCTTCAAATTTGATACGTGGAATACATCGTGTACGCCACTGAGTTCTGTTGGTAGGTCCAGTCGGTACGCCACCAGACCAATGCGCTCAGTTATCCGGTACGGACCAACATACCGTGGGTTGAGTTTGTTTCGCTTACCAAAGCGAACCACACCTTTCCAAGGTGAGACTTTGAGTAACACTCGATCGTTTACTTGAAATTCGAGAGGTTTTCGGCGCTTGTCGGCGTAACTCTTTTGGCGATCTCGTGCTGCTGCCATGCGATTTCGGATTTGAACAATCTTTTCCGAGGTTTCGAGTACCAGTTCCGGACCAGTGATTTGGCTGTCACCCACCTCTGCCCAGCAGAGTGGTGATCGACACTTCCGTCCGTACAGCGCTTCAAACGGCGCTGCCTTAATACTTGCGTGGTAGCTGTTATTATACGAAAACTCTACCAAGGGTAAGTGGGGTTCCCAACTTTTTCCGAAATCTAAGACGCATGCACGCAACATATCCTCCAGGGTCTGAATAGTCCGTTCACTTTGCCCATCCGTCTGAGGATGGTATGCGGTACTCATATCGAGACGTGTGCCCAGTGCGCTTTGCAGCGACTTCCAAAAGTGTGAGGTAAAACGAGAATCTTGATCGGAAATGATCGAGGCAGGCACTCCGTGTCTCGACACTACTTCCTTCATGTAGACACGAGACAGTCTTTCCATTTTGTCTGTTTCCTTAATCGCTAGGAAGTGCGCCGATTTAGTCAACCGGTCAACGATCACCCAGATGGTATCGCATCCCGTCGGTGTCTTAGGCAAACCCGTAATAAAGTCCATTGAGATGTGTTCCCATTTCCACATTGGGAGTTCCGGTTGTTGCAGTAGACCAGATGGTTTCTGGTATTCTATCTTGACTCTGGCACAAGTCAAGCATTTGCTCACGTAGGTGGCAATGTCGGCTTTCATGTTCGGCCACCAGTAAAGTTCCTTTAAATCATGATACATTTTATCTGAGCCAGGGTGGATAGAATATCGGGACTTGTGAGCTTCGTCCATCACTAGAGTTCTCAACTCTCCGTATCGTGGAACCCAAATCCGGTTCTCAAAATATCGGACCCCGTCCGATCTGGTTTCAAGTTGCTCGCTCATGCCCCGCATGAGTTCCGATGGAAGATTATCATCTTTCAAAGCTTCCAGTTGCGCATCGCGAATCTGATCGGGTAAGCTGGCATGAATCGTGAGTTGCAATGCTCTCACCCGTCTGGGTTTATCCGTTTCTTTTCTGCTGAGGGCGTCGGCCACCACATTGGCCTTGCCAGGGTGGTACTTGATGGCACAATCATAATCTTTAAGCAGCTCGACCCAACGACGCTGTCGCATGTTCAGCTCCTTCTGATCGTAGATATGTTGGAGACTCTTGTGGTCGGTGTAAATGGTAAACTTGGTACCGTACAAGTAATGCCTCCATATCTTAAGAGCAAACACTACAGCTCCGAGTTCCAAATCGTGGGTCGTGTAGTTCTTCTCGTGAACCCGTAGTTGTCTAGAGGCGTAGGCTATAACCTTCTCGAGTTGCATCAGCACACAACCGAGACCTTGTATAGATGCGTCACAGTGTACCTCAAAATTTTCTGTTCCCTCGGGGAGGGCTAAAATAGGGGCGCTACAAAGCTTGGTTTTCAACAGTTGAAAAGCGGATTCCTGCGCGTCACCCCAGTTGTACTTAGTGCCCTTGTGAGTCAAAGCGGTGAGGGGTTGAGCAATCTTTGAAAATCCCTCGATGAAACGCCGATAGTAGCCGGCCAGTCCTAGAAATTGTCGCACCTCAGTCGGAGTCTTAGGTGCTTCCCAGTTTTTGATGGCCTCTACCTTACCGGGATCGACATGGATACCATTCTCGTTGATCACATGTCCTAAAAAGTGAACCTCGCGAAGCCAAAATTCACATTTCGAGAGTTTAGCATACAGTTGTTCCTTCTTCAGCAGTTCCAGAATTATCCTTAAGTGCTCTTCGTGGTCAGTCTCGTTCTTGGAGTAGACGAGAATATCATCAATGAAAACAATCACGAACTTGTCGAGGTACGCCTTGTATACTCGATTCATGAGATCCATAAATACGGCTGGTGCGTTGGTTAGGCCAAAAGGCATAACCGAAAACTCGTAGTGACCATACCGTGTTCTGAAAGCCGTCTTTGAAATATCTTCTTCGCGCACTCTCAGCTGGTGATAACCGGATCGTAGATCGATCTTCGAGTAGTAACTCGATCCCTGAAGCTGGTCAAACAAATCATCAATTCGGGGTAAAGGATAACGGTTCTTGACCGTCACTTTGTTCAACTCCCGGTAGTCGATGCACATTCGGAAGGTCCCGTCTTTCTTTCGGACAAACAAGACAGGGGCTCCCCATGGCGATGAGCTAGGTCGGATAAAACCTTTATCCAACAAATCTTGCAACTGGGTGGACAACTCCTGAAGTTCCGCCGGTGCGAGCCGATACGGGGCTCGTGCCATGGGTGCTGCACCGGGTGTCAACTCGATTTGGAATTCGACTTGACGAATAGGAGGGAGTCCAGGCAAATCCTTCGGGAAAACTTCCGGGAAGTCTCGCACAACCGGTATGTCTTCAATTCGTTTCTCCTCCGCGGGTTTCTCAACAATCTGCGCCAAAATTGCCGGATGACCCTTTCGTAAATACTTCTGTGCCTTCATAAGGGTAATGACGCTGGTGGTCATGCCGCTTCTCTCGCCTCGGACCGAAATGATCTCGCCGGAAGGGGTGGTAATATGGACTATCTTATCATGGCATATAATCTCCGCTCGGTTCTCGGATAACCAGTCCATGCCGACAACGACATCGAAACTACTAAGCGTAAAAGGAATAAGGTCGATGTCAAAGACATGACCTGACAGTTTCAACTTACATCCCGCAAATATATGAGTTGTTATTATAGTTTTACGGTTAGCTAATTCAACAGGAAACTTAGCGTCTAACGGGGTTGGAGTAAGGTTTAAAAGTTGGCTAAAGGCCTTTGACA
Organism: Bidens hawaiensis; assembly: GCF_021521415.1. Lineage (NCBI taxonomy): Eukaryota > Viridiplantae > Streptophyta > Magnoliopsida > Asterales > Asteraceae > Bidens > Bidens hawaiensis. The sequence continues at coordinate 1,050,192 of NW_027491464.1, read as the reverse complement.
CAAAACTCCTATCAGCTCCAGTGTCAAACAAAACAGAAGCAAAACAATCGTTTACGGGGAACTTACCAGACACCACATGCGGATCTCTGCGGGCTTGACCCGATCCAATCACAAACGCTCTTCCTTTGCCATTTCCTCCACCGTTACTGCCACTTCCATTGCCCCCATTGTTGTCATTATGTTTCAGCTTGGGGCAATCCTTCCGGAAATGGCCTTCCTGTCCACATTCAAAACATCCCTTAGTCGTCATCGGTGGCTTAGGAGCACCCTTCGCCGCAAGGTCTTCTCTACATTCCTTCGCTTGGTGACCTATCTTTCCGCATCTTTGACACTTGACACGGTCACACTGACCAACATGATGAAAGTTGCACCTGTTGCACTTTGGATATTTCCCAGCATATCCGCTCGAAACCTGCCCGCTACCGTTGTTGTTGTTGTTGTTGTTGTGATTCTGAGTGTTGAAACTCCGAGTAAATTCGGGCTTACGGTAGTGGTGTTGCGGTGGGAGGTTTGAGGATGAAGATCTGGTGTTGTCAAACTTTCTCTTCCTGCTGTTCGGGTTGCTGTTGTTGTTACTGTTGCTGACGTGGTCATTACTCGGGTTGTCACGGGCTTTAACAGTCGAACCCCTCGGTGGTAACGCACCCTGGGTCACAGCCTGATCCGTCAGTTTGTGAGCCAAACGGATCGCTTGTTGGATCGTGGCTGGTCTGGAAGACGTCACCATACCCTGAATCTGTGGTGCTAACCCATCAATGTACATCTCTATTCTCTTGCTCGGCGGATCCACCATCCGCGGACACATCACTGCCAACTCGTGCGAACGAGTAGTGTAGGCTTCAATCTCTGAACCCACCATTTTCAACGACCAAAACTCCGACTCTAACTTCGAAATTTCTTCCCTCGGACAGTACTCCTCTCGCATCATGTTTTTGAACTCCTCCCAGTTCATCGCGTTAGCCAGTTCCAATCCAAGGATCTGGACGTTCGAATTCCACCAAGTGAGGGCGGAATCCTCAAGTGTCCCAGCAGCGAATTTGACCCTACTGGCAGGGGGACAGTTACACATCTCAAAAGCCGACTCGGCCTTCTCAGCCCAACGCAGGAAGCCTATAGCTCCCTCAGTGCCCTTAAACGTACTGGGCTTGCAGTCTAAGTAGTTCTTGAAGGTACATGTTCCATTTGGACCCCCAGTTTGATTCTGAACGTGTGCGGCTAAAGCGGCCGCCACATGGTCATTCAGCAGAGTTTGGAGTTCAGCTGCAGTCATGCTGATGTTACCACGTCCGTGTCCAGCGTTTCTTCCAGCCATCTAGGTATTATCATCCCGAGATGTCGTCGCCTGAGGACACATCCGAGTGTGCCTCTGGCTCAGCCGGTTCTTCCTCCGGTTCCTCTTCGGGTTCCTCCTCGGGATCTTCCTCAGGTTTCTCCTCAGGCTCCTCTTCGCTATCTTCTTCATCATAACCTTCATTTGTTGATCACTAGCCCCTTGCATATCTTTCATTGCCGCTGCCATGCGGGCAATCTCCTCCTGAGTCTCGGTTCCGTCTTTAAACAGTCTGGAAACATTTTCTCTCGTGTAGCGCATGTAACCCACATCACGCTCCAAACAAGAAACGATAGCTGCGAGAACTCGCTCTACAGGTTCGGTTATAAGTGGTAGGGTGTTAGGGTAAGCAGGGTGGTTCGGGTGAGGCAATGGGGGAACTTGTTCACGGTAGACCATACGTCTGATCATGTTGGGGTACCACTCCCAGCTAACGTCGTTGTCATACTAGCCTCCGGATAGGCGGTACCTCTTCGGTGTAGGAGCTTCGAGTTCCGGGACTACACGGGGTGGCGAGGCAGTAGGTAACTGCGGTTCCTTCCCGTGAGCATGCGTCATCGAATCGGATGATGATGAGGGTGGCGTCGACATTTCTACAGGTAAGCCGTGTATATGCGCGCGTATGAGTGAAGGAGATAAGGAAATAAGATTTCAAGACTACACAAACCTATGCAGTGCGTATCATTATAACTAATGGGTCGTCGCGGTTATAGTCTAGTATGCATGCAGTTTCTAGTTCGCTATAACCAATGGCTCTGATACCAATCTGTCACACCCTCAAAATCCACTAACGGAGTTTTACCGTCAGAGGGTGTGAACTGGCAGGATCGGAATCATTAGTTATAACCAAACCAAAGAAAAACGTTTAAATGAAAGTAAGTGCGGAAGCGTAAAACCTTAATTCAAAAGTTGCGTCACGCAGGACGACTTAAAACCAAATGTAAATGTTAAAATTAAGTTTGCAGAGTAAAGATGTTTTCAATTAATGCATGCTCCTAAACCGCGCGCCCGCCTCGGCTACCTGAGAATAACATACTAAAAGTGTCAACACAAGGTTGGTGAGTTCACAAGTAAATAAGATAAATCGTTTAGCGTTTTGCGTAACCTCGTTACGACGTTTAAATGTTGCGTAACCCCGTTACGACGTTTGAGTGTGTAACCACGTTACAACGTTTAAGTGTTGCGTAACCCCGTTACGACGTTTGAGTGTGTAACCACGTTACAGCGTTTAAGTGTTGCGTAACCCCGTTACGACGTTTGAGTGTGTAACCACGTTACAGCGTTTAAGTGTTGCGTAACCCCGTTACGACGTTTGAGTGTGTAACCTCGTTACAGCGTTTAAGTGTTTTGCATTACCAGATAGTGTTATGTCAAATTATATATCGATAGGTAGCTAATCTATACAACAAGTATCGCTAAGTGGTTCGCGACCGAAGCTGACTGTTTATCAAGTGCCCGTCACCAGGTCCTCCAGACCATGGTAAGTGTTAGCCAAAATTTACACCCACTCAACCTCCAGTTGAGCTTAGCGTCGGGTGGGGTTTGTCAAACCCAGTAGTACTACCCAAAAGTGACTCGCTATTCCAAATATTAACCGGTCCGATGTGTGGGACTTCAAATGTTACGTATGCCGCTTAGCCTTTACAAGTGATATATAATTTATAACAAAATCTTTCATATGCGTTTATCTCAGAAAATATGTTTATCGGAGTATGTTATCTCCCCCAATTGAAAAACGTTTGAAAGCAGTTTAAGAGTGGGGTAAGTGAACTCACTGTTTGCGAAGAATATCCGATCTAGATCACCAAGTGACGCGCGTCGTAGAAAACTCTCTAGCGTTCTAAAATAACAAAGAGATTTTCTAAGTATCGGAACGTTTAACGAGTCTCTAGACTCGGCACATAATACCTATGCACGTAACAGATTTCGTGTTTCGTTTGTGAATCGTGTGTGACTTAAACAAGTACAATTGTGATACGATACGTGGGTGAGCAATTACTTTCGTATCATGTATTAATAACATACTTATTAGCAATTATTCCCCATAAGGGCAATTTGGTCAATTCATGGCAATCAACTAGCAACTATTCCCCGCAAGAGTATTTTGGTCAAAATACAACAATTATATAAAAACTATCATATTTCATGCATTCCTATACAACTCAGCAGCTAGTTTCGTTATGACAGAATTTCTACTTGAAAGATTGCACTAGTTCACCGATTATAACGTCTCAATTAATTCACCAAAAATTACCACAGAAGCATACATATCTTAGGTTTCCAGAACATATTTTATCTTATTTTTATTCCATATAGATTGCTCATAATGATCAAAACACTACAGTAAACTCATATCAGTCAGATTCATGCGCAACAGAATGTTATTTGAAATTCCCGTTAAACGAAAAATCCAATAAATGCAAGACCACTTGGGTTTGGTTCCTAACTCAGTGAGTCAACTTCCAGAAGTGGAACCAACCCAATTGGTCTCGTAGTTCATGAGATATAATATTTACAACATAACCTAACTGCAGGTCTAACAGCTCAGCTTTGCATCACATTTTTGTAAAATCATAAAAGTATACTTCCACTTATCCAAAAATTACGAATTTATACTTTATAGAAACTAGACTCAACCTAGTTTACTGCAGTACCCACAATCTCAATCAATTTTCACGTTTACACTTCGTTACAGTCAGTTAAACATCGTATATATATTCTGTCCAGAATCTGTTCACATCAAAACTCAACATAATAACAATCTATGAACTATCATGCATCCATATAACCCTCTAGACACTATAACTACTATCCATGCATATCAATCACACCATACATACAAGATTAGGGTTTGTGTTCTAATTCAAATCAAGGACAACAATCAATCAAGCAACAACATCAATACTAGTTATCAATCATCATGAATTTAACAACCATCATGTTAACTCATACATACTCATGAAAATCGGCTGCCTAGGGTTTTTAATTAACCCATTAAACATCAAAATCAAACAACAAGAAGGTAAAGGATGATCAAATATACCTTCCTAGCACTTAGTTCTTCAATCAAAGGCTTGAATTGATGGTGTATATGTGTGTGAAAGTGGACGGCAGCCAAGAAGAGCAAGGGGAGGGCCGATTAGAGTTGTAGGTTTATAATAATAAGTTAGGGTTTAGTGTTAAGGTTATATTTATAGATAATCAAGTTACATTCTAGTCCCTAATCTTTCAAGTGTTACATCTCTAGCCTAAACTAATTAGTTCTTGTTTCTTGTTTAACATTCCACATAACAATCAAGTAACACACATATACCTAACACATAATAATCACATAATTAGTGTTTTGACGTTTGTCGTTTATTTATCAATCGCTTGCGTCAACTCGTTTGCGTTTCGGTGCAAATCCCGAAAGACTACACATGTAGTAAGTGTTAAGCGTCATTTAAACCCTAGTTTAAATGTAATGAAGTGTGCGTTATAGATTCAACGATCTTAAAGTTCGAATTTACGGAGTTGAGTTAACGAGGTTAACCTGAAATTGACGATTGTCACACACCCAACTATCGGATGCAAGTTGGCAGGGTTGTCTCCAAGATTTCGAGTGCCCTAATCGGGTACTAAAAAATCGGCCACATTTAAAACAAGATCATTTTTTTTTTTACCAAAATGACCTATTTTAGGTAGTTAACGGATCACGTCCTAACATTTTTCAAAGCAAAATCAGCGCTCAAATTCAATAATCAAAATTCAAAAATAGCATTCGTTCATTCAAGACTAAATTAACTAATTATGTTGCAATAAAGCAAACACATGACTGGCCTTCAGTCTTATTAAAAAAAATAAAAATAAAGACAACACAAGTTCTTTAAGACAACCTTTGATTTACAAATAAAAAAATTTTGAGTAAAGGATTCAAACTCGCGTCAAAAATGGCAGCAACAATCTAGTTTTGAAAAGCCTGTTTCAACCTGTTACACTAAAACAATACTATTGTTTTGTTTGGTTTTGCATATTATATAATATATAACCACGTATATACTTTTTTAAAATAATTATGTGCCCTTTGTCAAGACGGTGCCCTAGACGGTGGCCGAGCCCGTATGGGGTCTAGGCCGGCCCTGAAAGTTGGTAGCAACAATGTTATTGAGCATCAGTGGCCAAATGTTCCTATAATTAGTTATACACAATTGTTACATCTTTAACAAAGGGTTGTAACAGTTTAATGGAATCATTCTAATTATCATTACACAAAAAGAACATTTTATTTTTTTTAAATCATTTTCTGTATTATCCAATTATTAATTTTATGTATCAATGGCATACTTTAATTTGATATTCACGATTCAAAAAGATAGCAAAGACATTCTAAATTCAAAGCTTACAATAATTTGTCTATGGTGTTACAATCGATGATGTAAGCACCATGATTCATGAGGATATCAACGCAATGCTACCATCAAACATAGAGTTTTTACACGTAATACTTTTCCTTTCAACTTTAGTTGATTTTTAAAGAAAATAATAGAAATCGTCACAGTAACATTCTCACATTTTGATCATCAAACAACCCGACACGACATATGAACTCCAGTGTTTAAAAATTAAATTAACGTATTAAAACAGGATAGTAAAATAAATCAGTTAAAACAATGAACTAATTTAAAAGAAAAGAAGACAAATAATATTCTTGGAAGTAGATATAATTACTTATATCCACTTGATCCATTATATATATTTGTTTTAAGGTGTTACGGTCCAATTAAAAATTAAAATATGTCGATCTCCAACGAAATCTAAGCATAAATCTTGATGCTTAAGACATATTGTCCGACCATTTTCAAAACGTAACATGGGGTAATGTTTTCTTATTATTTTATAAGGGATTTTGAGATTCGAAGTTGATTTTGATTCCCTTCATTCACCAAACGTAACTGCATAGGTCAATCGAATATATGCTTACACACTAATGATGCTATACTTAAGTACATCACAATACATATATTTAATAATATACTACATTAACATTTTATACATGATAGTTTTAATAAACTCAATAAACAAACAAACGTATTGGTAAGGTAATGAAGGGTGGATGAGGGAAGACATTACTCTTACAGTGAAACAGATAGATTGATCTAAACATTATTTTAACAAATTCACTAAAGAAAACCTAAAATAAAAATAAAACAGAATTATATTGTTTCATGATATTTACAAATTATGTAAAAAATTAAAAGAGAAATTTTGAAACAAGACAAAACACTTGGATGACTTTAAGCCTATTAGATCCATTTTATATTTCACTAGCGTTTTAAACTTTATCAGATTCGAGGGCGAGTCAAGCTAATCATGACCTACTTGAGCTTGACTTGTTAAAGTTTGACATGGTTCGAGCTCAAGTTTTGAGCTAGAAATCATTTAAAAAACAAATTACTAACAAAAACTTGTGCTCAAAAGAGCAAGGTTGTACAATGCATGCTACTACTAGCCTCATCATTCATCAACACATAACTCATATTTTCAAGCTTGTTGACTAACCACTTTACAAGGGGAAAGTTTGACCTGTCTCCTATTTACTATCAACTTCCTCTTGAATCTCACCATCTGCACACACATAAAAAATTTTAGAAACACTTCAAATCATACAAAAACCATAAAAAAAGCATGTATTTTTTACTCTGAAGATGTACACCTAGGTTGGCCTGAGTGTCAGCTTCTGAGTTGTATGCCTTCAATAATTTACAAAAATAATAATAATAATAATAAAATAAATTAAATCCAATAAAAATATTAAAGAAACATAATTGTATTAAAGAAAAGTGCAGTTAAATATATCTATATATATATATATATAATTACATAATTACTCTACTTGATTCTCACGTTTAGAAAGAAAAGTAGAAAAGCATACCCTTTCAATATGACAGATCTGAAAAGATTGAAACTTCTCCTTAAGCTCCTTTGCCACATTGCACAACTCAGCCATGTTCTGGTTTTTGGTTTTCCACAATCCATTAACCTAATTGTCAAAATTTTGTTCATTAATATATTAAAACATCAATATTGGAAAAAAAATATAAAGAAAATAAATACCTGCATACAAACAAGTTTAGAGTCACCATGCACGCGAGCATGTTTAAATCCTCTATCAAGAGCGTAACGCAACCCTAAAATCACAGCTCGATATTCAGCCACATTATTAGTTGCTACACCAAGACCTTGGCGCAAACGATAAACCTACAAAATTCATGATCACAAAGATTAACGCTGCGAAATATTAATTATTAAACGATAATAAGTATATTTTATTTATTATTTGAGTTGAGTAACTCATACCAGACTTCCATCTACTGCACGTAGAATGACCCCTGCACCAGCCGGTCCCGGGTTACCTTTTGAAGCACCATCAAACTCGATGGCACATGAGATCTGGTAAGCAAGTAGAAAAAAAACACATATTTTAAATTTTAAAAGATTATTACAATTAATGATATAAAAAAACTCACACAATGAGCAGAAACTGGTAAAGCTTCAATAAGGCTTTCGGTTTCAGGAATACTTCTTTGAGAATTTTCTGACAGAGAAGTTGATCCAACATCTTTCTGTACAAAGAAAAATGTTATACACAAATAACAAATCAGAATAAGCATCCAACACACAAAAAGAAAAAAAAAGAATAATATTTTTATTTAATATCTTTCATAAAGACCGTGTAATACAGTACAATTTCCTTTAATGTATTACCTTTATGTTCATATCAACAGGAGCTTTGCTACCAAGGGGTTGCTGAAACATGGAGATAAATGTTATAAACTAAAAACATACTAATATTGAGTCTATATGGATTTCTTGATGCATTGTTCAACATCTACTATTAGATAAATAATAGGAGAAACATGCAAAGGGGTTTAATGTCACTTTCATTTTAAATATGGTGGCAAATCTTAAAAGTTCCTACAACTATGAAGCTACTAAAAGGAAGATAAAGTACCATAACTTAATTCATTTTCTTTTGTTCTTAAGCAACGTGCGTGTACTGTCTGAAAGCAAATGCGCAAGTTTACCATGCAAAAGGGTTGTTAAGTTTTTAATGTTTTTCAAACCTACATTTCTAATATACTTCCATATACATGTTTACACATATGAATACAAAGTTATGCATATGCAGACATATATATTGCATACATATACACAAACAAGACACATACATATATAATGTAAATAGGGGCACGCTCATTACAATCCCAATTGTAACTTTTATGTTGAGAACCACATAAAAACTTGTACCTTTTGCTTTAAATGTTACGCATAAGATGGTTATACTTTTGCCAAACACTGTATACAAGTCTATTATGCAATTCTCATGGTTCTCTACTTAAAATCTACAAGCATATATGTACAATATGTATAAGTTGGCATTGGTGAAACAACAGTTCCATATCTTCTCAAACGCCATATCGAAGTCTTCCCAGTTTTGTATGTCATGAACAAGTAATACTAGAAATAAAAAGTATCAAAAGAATTCAAGTAAGCAAAGTAGTCTAACCTGAAAAGGACAGGGACAAGCTGACCAAAAAATTCACTTTGCAAATTGTCAACACCAACAGAATATACTGCACTACTGAGCCCATGTTTAGCAAGGTACTTCTCGGCAACATTCGATAACCGATAGCCTTTAAACACAGAAACATCTGGACCACACAGCTAAACAACACTCCAAACATTTAATAAATAAAACAATCAAAATTCAACAATTTCATAAGAAAGATTGTTCCCCTTTTCACATTTATTTGTTTTCAATGGACCCTCGATAAAAAAAACTTAACGAATGATGTTTTAGGGCTTTTGATCGACGAGTCAAATTATGTAAAACTTATCTTGAAACAATACTCCAAAGTCCAAACGACTTGAATTTTGTTAATTGGAAGTTTAAACACCCAAATTAAAACACCGTTTCGAGTTAACTTTTACATCAATTAACTCGTATACTCTTTCGTATCAAAAGCCCTAAAACATCAGTTTGAAATTCGGAAGAACCGTTAACTTTTGTTTAACAGGGTCCAACAAAAACAAATAGTTTGAAAAGTGGGACCGGTGGAAGCAATTTTTGAGATGAGATTATTATCGGTTAATCTCCAATTTTCCATTTTATAACATGTGTAAATAATAAATTGCATATAAAAACATACAAAGATAGGGTTGATGTAAATTCAAACAAAGGTTAATTAAGCTGACCAGAGATTGACAATCAGTGAAGCTTCTGTAAACACCAACAATGTCTCCTTTCCTTACGACGTAATACGCGTCTTTCTCGTCCTCCATTGATTGTTGAATGCGGATATCAATAGTTTGCCCTAGTGTATGTGTATGTATCTTACAACTGAAACTGCTGTGTAAGTAGATGAATTGATCAGCTCAAAATTAGCAGTGAATGATATGATATGAGGAGTGCAAGGGTTTTGTTTTGGGTTATTGGCGCCAAAATATCGGACTTATTATTAATGAACCTTTCATTTCCCTTTGGTCCATGGCGAACCACCATGCCCAACTCTCCACCAACTTCGGTTAGGTTAGGTTCGGTTATTAGCATCAATCAAATTAATCAATTAGTTTTTGATTAATTGGCTTGGTTTGTTTGGTTATCTTTTGATTTTCGGTTCAGTTTGGTTAATAATCGAAATTAAATTTCAGCTAAACTTTTTTACTAAATATATGTTTGGTAGTCTCTTAAGGATTCCATTAAAAGACTACATTTGAATCGGTCATAGGTAGTATGTGTTTAGTTGCATTGGCTCATAGCGTCTCTTAATAGCTAAGAGAGTTAAGTTTCAAAAACATGTTGAATCATTCAAAGGTTACCTCTTAATTGTGTGGTGGTGGTGGTGGTGGTGCGGGGGGAGGGGGGGGGGGGGGGGTTGGAATCAATTCGTATAGTTATATATCTCTATTTAATGTATTTATACCATCATTTCATGTATTCTAAGGAGTTGTGTGACAATTAAGTGATGAATCAATTCTAAGAGGTTGATTAAGCACTTAATTGTCACACAACTCCTTAGAATACATTAAATGATGGTATAAATACATTAAATAGAGATATATAACTATACGAATTGATTCCAACCCCACCCCCAACCAACACACACACACACGCACCCACCCCACCACCCCCGGTTGTCCAAGTTTCACCATTGTCTCCATCACTACAACCACCACCGCCAATTACTCAAAATCAAAAACATGGATTAAAACGGACCAAGCTAGTATGATTTGCAACACTTTTTTCTGTAAGATTTATTCAATTATGTACATTATTTAGTTTTTCCAAACATGGTTAAAAGTTTATATTTTATCTTTTATTGAAAACCCGTTTATTACACGGGCACACGAGGTTCTAGTGAGTATCTGAAAAAGTTGAGCATTCAAGCCTCGCCTATCGCTCTATTTGTTTGCCCCCTATGATGGGCTAAACAAGGTTCTCAATGATGGCCCAGAATGGGCTAATAATAAGTTTACAAATTATATCTATCTAAACTGGCTGATTCACATATAAGCTAGGCAAATGGTTTTAAAATATGAAAATCAAATTGCTTATAAATTACATTAATAATAAACAAATCTGAATACATAATAAAATGAACTAACACAAATTAACATGCATAAACAAGCTAAACAAGTTGATGAAAGAACGAGCATAAACGACGTAAATGAATTAACCTAAATAAACATTAACGAAGACATGTGTTTAATTGTTTATATTCATTTGCTTAATTAAATGAACAAAAACTTATGTTTATGTGAACATAATTATCATATAAATAACCTTCAACTGACTGATCGATGTGTTTAAACTTTAAAGGACCACAAACGAGGAACGCTAGAGATTATTGCAACATCTTAAATATGAGATGTTGTAGCCATGTTACGTCCTGCTTACCAAACAATTTTTCTGGTATTTTTAATCTTTTTTATTTCTTTCTAAAATGACACATGTCAGATCTGAACCAAAGTAATACTTTTTAAAACTATAACTTTTTACTGGAACCTAGTTTGACCGGACCCCGTTTTAACACATTAACTAACTCTGCCGACCCAACTGTTTTGGCGATCTTATGTTCTGTTTTGTAGTCATTTTTTGTAAGTTAACTACCTATGGCCCGTTTAGAAATCGCGTAAGCAATCCATCTATTTCACAACTTCCAATCTTATTATTCGAATTCCTGCAATATAGCAAACATAGAATGAATATTTTTCGGGTCCGCTTATTATGTGGCTCCTCTTATCGAATTCAAGAATGTGAATCTTCACATTGTTGTTATGACCTTGCTGGCACAACTTGTAAAGCCACCAATACCTTGTTTCAGTAACCTAGAAGGCATAACTAACTATTACGAATACGTGAAATTTCAGCTCGCGGATCAGAATCTTTTTGAAACTGTAAAGACGAACATCAACAAAAATCCTACCCACACACAAAAGGTAATGGCGTATCAGTTTGGGCCAGCCTTGAGCTCAAACCGAATCTAAAACCAAAAATTTGGCTTATGGAGTTTTGAAAACCTTTTGGTTTCGATTTTTTCGGTTTTAGTTTTCACTGTGGATTTGGTTCACTTTTCGGTTTTAACATCTGGGCTTCAAATTTTGGGCTGACAAAAGAATCCCAAAATAATAAAACTGGGCCTCACTTTGGGTTTTGGTTGAGAGCAAACCTGACTGAATATCGAGTTTTTGAAAAACATAAACCGAATCATCAGTTTTTTATTGGGTTTGAATATTTCGATTCGGTTACATCACTTATTCCAGTTTAGGACCGGTTATATTTTGGTTTCGTGCACACCCTAAATTATGCATGTTCACACTTGCAGCAACAACCAGACCATCTCTCTTGGACATTACAACGAACACGAAATGAATGTTTATATAATCACTGTTTAAGTTAAGTATCAACTGCTATTAACCGAACAACGAATTTAAGAATCAAGAACACTTATAATTATTTATACAACAAAACCAAAAAATTCAACTCACATATCATATCCTTTCACGTATATCGTTCTATATCCAACGCGATAATCCCCTTATTAAATCATCCGTATGTACCGACACTAAATCCACGTAATCCAAAACCGACCCGACTTCAATTTACCTGCTCCCCGATCAAGTCCAGCCCGACAACAAGAAACGACAAGCCTTGAAACAACAAGAAATAGAAATGAATCCCATGAGCCGATAAAAGACTTCTCGCTGCAGCAGTAAGTAGCAAAAATGCAAGTGCGAGTTCCCTCCGATAAATCTTGTTTTTCTTCTTATTGTTATTATCGATGGCTGGAGCTTCCTTCAACTTCCCGAGCATTTCAAGCCCGGATTCAGACAACCGTCGTTGAATCTTGTCCTCGCCTTTTGACTCTCGTTCTGCAAACGCCAACAGGTCTGATTCTGATGACCGACCAGTTTTCTTGGTGACAACCCATTCGTATGCGCTTCCGAGCTGGAACAGGCCCGAGATCATGGCGTTAAATTTGGTTACTGACATTGTGTTTTCGAATAATAGGTATGGCATTAGGAATGGGAATGATTTGGGTGATGGGAGGATGTTTAATACTGACATTGTGACCGGGACGTAACAGATGACCCAGATTGGTAACTCGGCTTCGGGTATGAACATTGTTAGTGGTAGGATCACGCAGAAGAGAGTGAAGGAGTAGAAGGGTAGGATCATTTTTCGGAGGAGGAAGAATAAGAAGATCAAGTTAATCTTTTTCCATTTGGATATCTGCAAGAACATCAAAAGTTGAATAATTTTTCAAGATTTTGAAAAGGGTGTGCAAGAAATCGAAATAATGAACTCATTAGTGAAGTGATAGACATAAGAGAACCGAACCTAACCCAAAACCAACGGTTTGGTTTTGCATATGAAAACCGAAATTTAATTTGATCATTTAATCATTAATCAATTAAAAGAAATTTAGGCCCGAAGTTTCAGGCTCACTTTCATTATTTTGGCATATTTTTTCAGCGCAAAAAATCCAAGCTCACGTGGCAAAACTGAAAAAAATGAAACTGAGTCGAACCCACTGTGAAAACATAATCGAACAGCAGCATCAGCATCAGCATCATACTCAGTATATCCCACCAATAGCAAAGCTATGGTAGGGTCTAAGGAGGGTAAGATGTAGACAGCCTTACCTCTATCCCATAGGGATAGAGAGGCTGCTTCCGGTGAGACCCCCGGCTCGATAGTAGTTTCAAAAACCACATAGATATTAAACAATTAAACAAACAAACTCTAGAACAGTATGCTAGGGCTAAGTTAGATTCCGAAAAATCTCCCAATTTTAATCCCTAAAACGGAAAATCATATTCTAAAACAGAAATACAACATTTTACCTTGTTCGCATGAAAATTGTTGATAATACCAATCTCAGAGATCAATTTAGGATCATATTCATCAGCTAAAAGAAAACTGTAACACATAATTAATAAGAAAAACCTAATGAAGCTTGTAAAGTAGAGTCACCACCAATGATGGTTACAAAAAGCACAAGAGATTAAACAAACAAAGAAAGAAACCCTAGCCTAGAAGAGTAAAAGATGGCAGGGGTAAGTTAGAATAATAAATATTCTAAAAGCACAATTATATATATAACATTCCACCACTGCTCAATTGCTAACCCTAGAGCATCAGAAATTGATCAACATTTTGCAGAATTGAAAATGTGAGGAGGAAAAGTAATTTGAAAGATGAAAATTGGATAACCTAAAATAATAAAATTAGGTAACGAGAAACGGAGGAAGAGTAAATGAAGAGGAACTTATGGATCTATCTAGGTCAACAATATGATTGAAATGTTGAAGAATTATTGAGGGTTTAATGAAGATTCAATCGAATCGAAGAATAATAATAATAATAATAATAATAATAATAATAATAATAATAATGGCGGGATGAATGAAACAAACCAACCGTTCGTTCGTCGTTGGAATATTATTATTAGTATTATATTTAGGTTTTGAAAACATAATCGAACGATTTTTATAAACTCAAAAACCAAATTTGACTTAAATTAGGTGAGGCCAGTGAAACATACATGAACCTTTGATACTGTTTACTGTGATTATTTATTTTCAATGTGACTTAAATTGATCAGTTATGAAACTTGAGTATCATTTACTGAATTTTTCACCTCATGTTTAAAACAAAACAAATAAAAAAAACTTTAGAAAACTTATTAGTTGTTGAATTTAGAAGAAAAAAAAGAATTAATGATTTCAGTGAAACAGTTGGAAACTTAAAGGTGGTTAAATTTAACAAACCTTGGAAGAAAGGATTGCAGGGAGGCAGAGTCGAAACAACTGCATCGGGCCCGAATGCCATCGATGTTGTTGTTTCTTATAAGCTTCATAAGACTCGGGCAACTCACAAAGAACTCGCACATCATTAAGATAAATAAACTTCCAACCGTTCAAATGTGCTCTAACCGCAATATCCATATCTTCAACTGTTGTCCTTTCAAGCCACCCACCTGATTCTTCCAATGCTTTAATCCTCCACACGCCCGCAGTCCCATTGAACCCAAAGAAGTTGAGAAAGTGACCGTTCACTTGCTGCTCCACTTCAAAATGAAAACACAAGTTGATGTTTTGTAGCCTCGTGAGTAAGTTTTCATCTTTGTTCACAAATGACCACCTCGCTTGAACCAGACCCAAGTCGGGTTTCCCCTAAAACCACACGAAAATTACAAATCTTTAGACAATGTACAATGTACCAAAAATTACAGCCTTGACCAAAAGTTATAAAGTTCTTGTGAATCAATGTACCAAAAATAACAATAGTAAACAAAACTTGTGAAAAGTGAAAATAATTAACCTTTAAATGATTTTACTTAATCATCAAGAAGGAAAAATAATACAAAATAAAATAAAAGGTGAACTAGTTGCTCAATATAGAGTGTGTGTGCATATCATACAGCACACCTATTATCAATTATTGGTGAGAGGTACATACACAGATAGTAGATTAGGTTAGTAAGTTAGTTAAGTTTGTTACCTTAAAGTGAGGAACTGTGAGTTTAAGGAAATCAGGATTAGGCTGAAAATCTGCATCCAAGATGGCAACAAACTCATAGTTTTTAACATAATCACAACACATAGCTGAATGAAGATTGCCAGCTTTATATCCTGTCCTAACAAATCTGTGTCGGTAGATTATATTCACCCCTTTTTCCTTCCATAAATCCACTTCATTTCTTATCAAAATCTGTAATATTTCATCACTTGAGTCATCCAACACTTGAATCAAGATCCTATCTTTTGGCCAGTCTAACTGGCAAGCAGCTGCAATTGATTGTTGGTACACCTTCAATATTAACAAAAAAATATTAGCAAAAAAAAAAATTAAACAAAAATTTATTTTTTTCATATATTAAGAGATTTGGTAATTGGTACCTCTCTTTCATTGCACATGGGGATCTGAACAAGAACCATAGGGAAAGTGGCAGGATCTTCAAGATCAACACTTTGATCATGAATGTCAATCATTGGCTTAATTTTCTTGAACTTGATCCAAAAGAATCCAATCCCAAGTATGAATCTATCAAGAGACTGGATCAAGAACAGTAAGACACAAAACTGTGACAGCATAGTGACAGATGGAGCAATATAGTCAGCTCTGAATGAAATCCAACCCATGTAAGACAAGTGTAAAAGCCCCATGGCTTCATTAGGGATAAAATTCAAACTCAAATCCCAGTTTTGAAAATAAGCAAAGACTTCAACCACCAACGCAATAACAGAAATGACAAGAAAGGCCCTTATGAATCTGTACATGATTCTTTCTTTGTACTTGACTTCATCTTTGATTGAATCTGATAAAGCAATCCTTTTTTTAACAGATTTGATTGTTTTGGAAAACCCCATTGTTAGCCATGGAAAGAAAGATAGGATTCTTTGAGCTTTGAGTAAAAGCAGCCAAGAAAACTGCTTTGTGCTTGCTGTTTTCTGCTTTTCAAGAAACACAGGTGTTTCAGAATCATTAACTTCTACTAAAGAGATGCTGCTTGATTTGTCAAGTGTGACTACCACAGAGCTTGGTGCCATTTTCTTGAAGTGAAATTCACAATACCCAGATGGGGTTTTGCAAGATTGGTGAAAAAGATGAGATTTTTATGTTAAAGATTGAAGACCCATGAAGCAATTAGAGGGTTTTATGGTAAAAAAAAACTGGATCTTGATGACTTAAGTATGACAGGATGGAATATGGAGAAGTTGACTAGTCAAAGTATGTATTTTTAGTGAGAGATGTGTTTGTTGTGTGTAAAATGGAAGGTTCAAGGAGATGGGATTTGAAGCCTGCAAAAGAGTTTAAATGTGGAAGAGTGAGGAAGATGCCACGGAGTTTGGGTCAACTCTCTCTATCTTGGTCTAAAATAAATCATGATTCATGTTCTACGACATATATAATATGTAAATTTAGGTTCATTATTACAAATATAGAAGAGCTTTATATTTAGAGGGATATTTTTTTATTTTATTTTGAGATTTTTTATTTTATTCGAAGATCAACATAAAAATAAACTTAAAAACTAAAGATGTTAAAGTATTTTTCTTAATGATACATAGATTTTCAAAGTTAATACACCATAACTTGCCTTTTTCAGAATTTAAACATTTAACCTTTTAAAGTTTTGATTATGAGGCACACATCTTAACTACCGGAATCCTGTGTCTCATTGTGGACATGTAAAACATCTTTAGTAACTAGTTGCGTGCCCGCGCGATGCGGCGAGGTTGCACGCAAACATGACATCGGATGCGTAACCGGTGTTACCGCGTCTGTATGTGCGTAACTTAACAATAATATGCGCGTAACACGACGATAGTATGCTCGTATTGCGGGATTTAAATCTTAACCGGTGTTAGTAAGAACGGCACGCAACGATTGTGCACGCTCAACCAGGTGTTGGTGCGCACGTAACACTACATTGAACTCGTTTTGACCCGCAACCCGTTCCGCTTAACAATGTTCTAACCGAAATCCGTTATGACTTGACCCCTTTCAACCCAAACTCGTCACGACCCAAACCAAATTAACCTTTTTGTATCGACTCATTCCAACCTTAACCTTTTAGACACATGACCCGAACGACCGAAACCGCCCGATTCGTTTGTCGGTCTTTAATGGTAATCACGTAAAACGTTTAGTTTTTAAAATGAAAAAACTATAGCAATACCATACTCAAATTAAAGAGAATAAAATACTCGTTTTTATAGTATAATGTTTTTAAAAAAATATTAACGTGTGAAAAAGTTATAAACGTTTAAACGTCGTCGGGGTAGTTGGTTTAAAATAAGGGGTATATATGTAACTATTATATAAATTAACAAAATGCGATTAAAGTTAATGGATCAAACTTGTAATTATTTTTTTATAATTTAAAAAAAAAACCGCACATGATTTTGGTTATGCTAAAAGACAAAATTGTCAAAATACAAAATTGCCCCTAAAATGCCTTAATCTTGTGCATTGTAGTTTGTACTAAAAGCAACAAGTTTGGTACCTCTTAAAAATTAAAAGGTCCCTCACTCATACTTTATATATAGTATAGATATAGATAAGAGTGAAAAATAAGATTTTTAAGAAACTTGACTATAAACATTTTTTCTAAAATTAGTATACCTTTTTTTCTTCAATATTGTCATTTACAAATCCCAACTTACATGTATAAAAAGTACTCCATCCTAAGTAGCCTTGAAATCTCAATAATAGCTTAATCAATCGAGCGAAAAAGAAACAATCGGAGTGTAAGGAGTATATTGAAGTGAAAAAGCAAGTACGCGAGGCGACCGACGAGTTCTTAGAGAAACAAACAAAGATGATAAGCACGGTTATGTATGACAATAAGATGAAGGTCTTTACTTGCCCCCCACTACTAATTCACCGGTGAAATGTTGGAAGCGACTCTAGATCGAAAACGCCAAGTAAGGAAAAGTTATGATTAGACATAACTTTTACATTCTTCATGCATGGGTTTGTAATATTTATTTTTAAATATTAATTGAATGTTTTTATTTAAAAATGTTAATATGGTTTTATATGTAATATTTGGTTTTATACAAAAAAAAATAAATAAAAAAAAAATTTGGGGTAGTTGATTAGTGGAGTGCCCCCTTATGTTTAAGTGAATTATGGACCTATGGTAGTATATGAGGTGTCATCATGAGATTTGTGGGTATTAGGGTAACTTAGCAGAGCACCCCTCCCTTATAATTTTAGTTTACCCAAGCATCAAGCTTGATTTCCAGCTTAACCACATGCTCGAACTCTATAAAGGCACGTCTTAACTGAGCTTGATTTCAAGTTAAACGTAAGTAACTCAGTAAATCTCTTGGCATATTTACAACACTAACTTTAACTTTATTTAGTTATACGTGTAATTTTTAACTTGATTATTGTATTATGTTGATCTAGTTAAAGCCTTAATCTCCTTGGAATCCAATGAGTGGGAGCGGCATGACAACTCAAGGCACATGTGGAATCACGGTGCCAAGCGGTATAATCACCCCACCTCCTAGTGGTGTTTCATTTCACGCATATAAAGGGTTGTTTGGTAGCCTCTTTACAGTTATTAAGAGGCTATCTTTAAGAGGTAACCTTAAGTCTGAATGGTTAAGAGGCTATCTCTTAATGATTACATCTTAACCATTGGGCTGTTTGGTTCATTCAGATCTGAATGAGTCAGATCTGAATGAGTCTCTGTCCCATTCAGCAGCAACAATAAGTCTTAATGATTCAGACATAATTTTAACCATTCAGATATTTTTCTGTTTGGAATCAAACAGTCGAAAGAATGAATGAATCAGATGTTTACATCTAAATGATTCCATTCAGATGTAAACAAACAGCCCCTTAAGACTACTTTTTAATCATTAAAAAGTCTTTTTATGAACCACTAAAACAAATCATCAAATTTGAAGTTCAAATTTCCACTTTCTCGAGTCAAACTTGAAAAACAAACAACATAGATAAACATAAAAAGTTTATTACGATTTGAAGTTTTAGAAACCACTATATATAACCTTATTTCCTATATAGATAGCGGGGGGTCTTTTCAAATCCATTTTGTTCCACCAAAACTTAATTGTTTCTTTATTTCGTTTCTCTTTCAATATTTTTTTTTGTCTAACACCTTTTCTACAATTATTGTTCAAAATAATCATTAAGATTTGAAGTTGCAAATTGCAATAAAAACTTTATCGGCATTGTGCCATTGGGGTGCCTTTGTTATATCCATATTGTCCAACCTAAAAACTTGCTACTTTTTAAACCTTTTCTTTTTTACTCATAGCTTTTTTTCTTTTAAATTTTAAAACATTTGTTAGAGCATTCTCAAAGTCTCATTGCGAGCTATGCGGATGACGAATGTCGAATGATGGAGGGTGGCGGACTATAACACACTAACTTTGCATTGCGGGGGTCTTTATTCATGGGCATTTTTTGGGTATGGTTCGTAGGAATGAATAATAACAAGTCATAAGACATGGAAATAATAATTATGAATGAAATAAATGCAAAAAATAATAAGGTGAATAATAGTGTTGCATCATGTCCTTGAGTGAAGACACAATTATGTTAAAGTGTCTGCTTTTATTATAATTACGAATTTACAAAATAGTAATTACATAATACTAAATTATTACGAGAGAGAAAGAAACTAATGTAAATCTTTTAACTTTTCTGTCCATGATATTTTTTTAAAAAAATTGTCCATTTTACATACAATTATATATGCTCATGCACATAAAAACAATCAAACAAACATTTCCATATGATTCTTTTTTCACTTTTAACCTGTTTATATACACATCACCTATGCACGTCCAAGTTATTAGCTTCATCCTATTTGTTCTATTTGGTGTTACACGCATATTCTCTCCAAATGTTTATTACTTTTTAAGGGTTGATGTCTAATACTACTAAATAATTGTCAAAGTCTAAGTGAAAGTACACTTTTGAATTAAATATTACTACAATATTTAAATCACCGGCAAACAATAGTTGGTTTTTAAAGCGTGGTTTTTGTGTCTGACGCGCTGAGCAAAGCAAAGTCCAGTTGAGTTTATAGTCAAGAAATGCTAACCAACCAACCAACGCGCAAACCGAACCATCAATTGCGGCCAATCACTAAATAATATAATATAATATAATATAATATAAGTTTTCAGTTTTTATTTCACAGCAACATAACGGTATGGTACTATGGCATATACAAGGTCCAAAACGGAAGAGCATTAACTCAATCTAGCCAGGAAGGACCACGCTAAACCTAAAGAAAAGCATGAAGACAAGACGGAGACATAAAGGTGCAAATATTGGTTGGCCGGTTTTGAAAATATCTATCACCGATTGTAATTGGTTATTTGTTAAACATTAAAAACACGTTATGAAGAAACGTGGATCGACTCACTGGTAGACGATCTACTTTCCTCGGGTGTGATTATGCTATTTCACCGATGGTTCTCTGGGATCTGGATTCTTCCACCTACAAAATGAACAGCACCGTAAACTTACCCCTCAGAAAGGGACAGAGGGGTCCTCTTTGGGGTAACCCTCCGGTGTGAGAATAAGAGTTTGTAGGAGAAGATAATATGAGAGTAAGGAAAATGGAGTGTATTGCTTAATATAGCTGAATACTGTGTAATTAGATGTCCCTCTCCTTGTGGAGTTGATGTTGTATTTATAGTGCTAGGGTTTCCAATGATTGGGCTCAGACCCAATTAGGGCCTTTTTGGCCTCCTCCTATTGCTTCGCGCCACGTGTCCTTGGGACACCTGGTGCTTTTTCATTGGTTATTGCACATAGGTTTTGCTGAGTTGTCCACCTTTCATTGGCAGCTGTCAACATCAGCATATTCTTATTCCTTAAAAATATACATTCTGGAAGGTTGTCTGACGTGCACAATCAAGGTTGCCCTAATCCTGATTTGGATAAGGACGAGGTTGATTATGTGCATGTGTGAAATGCGCCTATCCTGAGGATGCGCGAGGTCTTCTCTTTATTCTCACGCGCAGATGTTTCATGCGCGGATGTGATATGCACAAGCATGTGATATGCGCCACGCGCGGATGTGCCACGCGCAGATGTGATATGCGTGAGCATGTGATACGCGTGAGCATATGTGATGCCTGAGCATATGTGATGCTTGAGCGTATGTGATATGCGTGAGCATGTGATACGCGTGAGCATATGTGATGCCTGAGCATATGTGATGCCTGAGCATGTGATGCATGAGTATATGTAATATGCGTGAGCATATGTGATATGCGCCATGCGTATAGGTTTTGGCTTTGCGCCTTCATAATGTCTTGATTTCAAGCGTCTTGTCTATATCTTGTGGGTTGACCCGCCTCGCTCGGTGTTGAGGCGGGTACATACCTCTTCAAGCCCCCCCAGTCTAATGTGTGTCTTGTCTCGCGCGAGCGAGGTAAGATAGATATTAGACTTAATAGTTTGCTCTTTTAGTAGGGGTTTGTCTTTTTCTTCTTATTACTCATCGTTGCACGAAATTCTATCCTTTTTGTTGAAAACGAATCGTCCCTGTACGTGGTTGGTTGTTGCTGACATGCGTCAGTGATGGAGACGTGTCAGACCTTTCGTGTGCTCGAGGTGCTACAGTTGCCTTTTATGTCCCCTCACATAGTGTCAGGAACACGTGTCGCGCTCGCGTTGGTCCGTACCTGCGAGTGGTGGCGCGTGAACTCTGGCAGCACCTGTATAGTTTCTTTTCGTGTCCCCTCACACAGTGTCAGGGACACGTGTCGCGCTCGCGTTGGCTTACACCTGCGAGTGGGGGCGCGTGAAGTCCGATCAGCACCAATTTTTCTCTCTCCTGGGCCTATAAAAGCCAGCCCTTTTGAGTTTTTTATCCTTCATCTTCTTTGTTGTTTATTCAGAGCTTTTCTTTCTATTCCGATTGTCTATCTTCTGCTTCCAGATCTCTGTTCTTCAGAAGCATCCTTTGTCCGATTTTACAGTTGTATGTCTGATAGCTCAGACAACACAACCTCCCCCAGCCATCGCCGTGTGAAATCATTAGTAATGTCTACGTTGAAGAAGACCGGCAAGGGGAAGAGGGCTGCTGAGGCCTCATCGGAGGACGTGGGGAAAACCAAGGCAGTGAAGAAGTGGGATGAGATCCCCTGTAAACTGAGGCAGTCTGACTTTGACAGCCTTATCGCCTCTCAGGGTTTTCTCCCTGAGTATGGCTGCATGCTGCCGGCGGCCGGGCAAACGGCGGCGGACCCGCCCACCGGCTATATATCCCTTTATTGCCATTTTTTCACCCACTGCAACCTTCGTCTCCCGATGACAAGGTTTGTGGGTGCGCTGCTTAAGTTTTATGGGATTCATATATCCCAAGTCCATCCGTTTGGACTCGTGCGCATGACTCATTTTGAGTTCATGTGCAAATCTCAGCGCGAGGAGCCCACCCCTCGGCGCTTTCAGTTTTTTTATAAGCCCAAGATCCAAGATTCTTGGTTCTCATTTATTCCTCGCAGTCAGAAGGTCAAGTGCTGCACTGTTTCATTCAAGAGCCTTCATGACTGGTCCGAGAGATTTTTCTATATCAGGGCTGGTGTGATCCCCATCCGCATGACCATGCGCGCGATTTCTTCTGCGCCTGCGGATGTGGGTGTCTTCAAGAACCCAACTGGCGCCTGGGTAAAAAAGTTGACTGCCGAACCATCCCCCGCCAAGAACATTTGCGAGGAGGTGCTGGTGGGGGTTGGCATGAGCAGGAGGTGGGATGACAGCGCGACTGAGCCCGTTATCCAAGTTGACGGCTTGTGTAAGTTAACTCATTGCATTACTTCTGCGCGAATATAATTCGTTTTGCTGATATCATTTGACTTGTTTGGTGCAGTCAGCAAGGAGTATGTCCACGCCGCCTATGATGAGCATATGGAGGGTGGCTCCGTCGCGCTGGGCGCTGGGGAGGTTGGCTTCCCCGATCGCTTCGATGACATGTTCATCCCTGTTGATCTGGGATTTCTCTTTGACAGCGATGCGCCTGGTAGCCTTTATAATACCAAATTTGGCTAACACTTAAGTTGCACGTATTGTAGACGCGCTTGAGAACTACGAGCTGGAGCTCGCGGAAGAGGAGGAGGAGGAGGCTGAGGCGCCCCAACTAAAGCGTAAGGCTAAAGGGAAAACTGGCGCAGGGGCCAGTAAGAAACAGAAGAAAGATGATGCCCCTGTTGTTCAGGATCCTCCTACTCAGGCGAAGGGACTTGAGAAAACCCAGGTGTTTACCACCAAGTTTTCCTTGTCTTCCCTGCCTCAAAAAGTGGGCAGACCTCCTGTCCACACGAGGTATGGTGTCACTACCTCCTCCCTTCGCGCGGCGGAAAAGGGGAGCGGCGTTGCGCCTGCCGTTTCCTCTTCGACAGGTATACTTTGCTTATCCTTTATGGTTCTATGTGCGCGATTCTGATAGAATTACTAATGAATCTTTGCTCACTCAAATGTTTGTAGAGCCGGCGACCTTGGTGGATCAACCTCAGGCCCAACAAGGTGCCGAGCCTGCGCCGGAGGTCGCTTCGAAGTCCCCTGTTTTACCCTCAAAAAAGGGGAGAATGGACTTCATGGCGATGTTTGACTCGCGAACGGAGTTGCGCCAAGGTATGTATTGCGTTTTTATTTTCTGATTTTTTTCTTTTAGATCAAGTCATGAACCATATCTTTTTGTTGATTTTTTCATAGGAGTCATAGCTGGCGTACAAGCTGCTGGCGGCACTTCTGGCGCCGGTGCCAGCGCCGTTGGTTCTGCTCCTGCTCCTGCAAGCGCTGAATCTCCCCTCATCGGGATTACTAAGGAGCAGGAGGCCGTTTTACGCGCCGATCTGGCGACGTCGAGACCTCCCTCACCTCCTCCTGCGCGCAGCCCTCCTCGCGAGACTGATTTTGGTTCTCGGTCGCAGGAGAAAAGGCCTGTTTCACAGGAGGATGAGGAGGTTCAAGTTGAAGGCTCCGACAGCGGCCGCGCCAGCCCTGCAGCGCCACGAGGTTTCGTGGCGCAGTCTTCTCGTGGGGCTGGCGCTGACTTTTCTGCTTCATCCCCGCAGGTATAGGTTCGTTTTTGCTCCGCTGCGCGGACTTCCATATTAGTGTTTTGATGACTTAGATCATTACTTTGTGCTTGCAGGAAGCCGATCACATTTACTGCCCAAGATGGAATATTATTGAGGACAGCTCATTTCAGTCCATGGGTGTGTGTGCGGACTTCTGGGCTCATTCTGTGCCTCCAGCTGAAAGGAGGTTTCAGGAGGGCCGCGCTCGCGATGACTTGCTCAACGATCATCTGTTTGCTGGGTCGGCTTTCTTTTCTGCCTCCCAAGAGCTTCGCTATGATTACGTAAAGGTACGTGATGCTCTTGCGGAAGCCAAGCAAGAGGCTAAAGTGTCTGCTTGGCATCTTTCTGATGCTCGAGAGAGAGCTGAGAAACTCCAAGCAGAGCTCAGCGAGAACAGAGCAAGTGCCAACACCGCCTTCGTGAAGCGCGGGCATGAGCTACAGGCTGCGCGGGAGAAGCTACAGGCGGCCGAGGAGGACGCGGCCAAGTACGCGCGTAGAGTGCGCGACTTGGAGCTTGACGCGGAGGCGCGTGACCAAGCTCTTGTCCAGTCTATAACTGAAAAATCATCATTGGAGAGTGAGGTTGCGCGCCTGAAGAAGGAGCTGGCGGCCGCGCGGGCCGAGAAAGATGAAGCCTTGGCGACGGCAGCGTCTAGCCAGGAAGCACTCGAGCTTGCGCGAGCGGAAAAGGAAGAAGCCTTGGCGGCAGCAGCGTCCGACAAAGAGGAGCTGAAACAGACTAAGGAAACTGTTGAGTTGTTAAACTCTCAGATTCCTGCTCTTGAGACGTCTGTTGCTTCCCTCGCGCAGGATCGCCAATGGCTAATCTCACAGGGTATGACTCGTTGCGCTTACGCGATGAAATACTCAGACGAGTTTCAGGCCCTTGTGATGGATTGCAACGCTGCCGCGCGCTTGGTGGGTCGAGCTGAAGGGTTTAAGGATGGCTATGAATATGGCATGCTGAAGAAGAACCCATCCGACTACCCTTATCAGAGCGACGTTGCCTGCGCGGACATGGCCGCGATGGGGGAGAAGTATTTGAATACTCCCATCCCCATCCTTGCGCAGGTATTTTAACCTTAATGAGATTACCTTGACTTATTTTCCAAGTCTTTTTGTACTCATATTTTTCCTTATGATTTGCAGATATCCGCGCTTGCTGACCAGCCCGATCTCTGCGCGCTAAAGAAATTACTTGACGAGTGCGAAGGGGCTGGTGGCGGCGATGATGGCGCGGGGAATGCTGCCCCTGCTAGCGGCTCTGGCGCGGCCAAAGGACCCGCTCCTGACACTATTGTGACAGAAGGCGACTCCATTCAGGACGAACATCTTGACTATAGTCAGTTTGGAGATGACGAGGAGTGGGCTGCGCTAGATGCTGAGGGCGGTGATGAGGACGATGAAGAGGTTGACGTCGACGTGGAGACTTGAGAAACCCTTCATGTTTTTTGTTTTTTATTTGTAGTTTTGTGTCTCATCATCTTGTAAACTTGTAAATTTCAATGCTTTGGAATGAAATTTTGTTTTTCCCTTATTCGCATCTTGCGCATTCCCCATTCATCTCTTTATATTGCATGTTTGCTTGTTGAATATAAGATATGCTTGCACGTTGAAATAAGAACAAGGTTGTAAGGAAATCATTAAACTTAATCCTTGTCATTTTGTAAGTGATTTTGCAATATCCTGACTATGTTGACACGTGCTTTGGCGCTTCATTATTCCTCTTTTGCGCGACGTTATCGCGCATTTATTATAGGGAATTATGAGTTTTTTAGCCTTTACGTGTCAGTATGTGTTACTCTGATATCCATTACAATTTCATGCGCGACCTCGACCTGAGACCTTAACAACTATGTTTTGGCATTTGCTTTGCCTTAGTTGTGCTTAGGTATTTTTATGGTCAGGCTGCGCAGCATGTAGGATGGATGTTGTGAGTGATTTGAGCTAAGGCTCACATTATTGGGCTAAGGCCTTGAGCTAAGGCTCATATTATTGGGCTAAGGCCCTGACGTTTTAGAGTTAAGACTCGTTAACGCGTTTGAGCTTGAAGCTCGCGCATGTATGTTTTACTTCGTTTTATTTTTTGTTTTGATGTCAATACAATGTTGTCATATTGCTCAAAATTAATAAAGGGAAGTGTGAAACATGTATGCAAAAGGTAATAGAATCCACATTAAGAGAAGATAGCGCGTATCATTATTCATAATGGCTTAAAGAGCCTTGATTACAAATTTTACATGAAACATTTTCTAAGCTGTGCCGCGTTCCATGCGCGTGGGATCTTCTTTCCATTCAAATCTTTTAAAGCGTATGCGCCTTTTCCCAATTCTTCCGAGACTTGATAAGGTCCCTCCCAATTGGGGGACATCTTTCCCGGGGGTATCGCGCGGCTAGCTTCATTGTTTCGAAGGACAAAATCATTCTTCTTGAAGTGGCATTCTTTCACGCGCTGATTGTAATATTTTTCCAGTTTTTTCTTGTACTTGGCTTCACTGATGATAGCCGCCTCTCTGCGCCCTTCAAGTAAGTTGAGATCCAACCTCCTTTCGCGCTCGTTATCAATCTTGTTCATCATGAGCACTCTATGGGATGGGCATCCAATTTCTGCTGGAATCATAGCCTCCGTTCCATAGGTTAGGCTGAACGGGGATTCGCCATTGCTGGTTTTGCTTAATGTCCTGTGTGCCCACAGGACATTAGGTAGCTCTTCGACCCAAGAATGGGATTCTCCCTCCAACCTTTTCTTCAGCCCATTTAACAAGCTTTGGTTCGCGCGCTCCACTTGGCCATTCCCCTGAGGGTGGTATACTGAAGTGAAGATTTGGTTGATGCGCAATTCCTTAAGCCAGCTGGATATCTTCCTGTCAGTGAATTGCTTGCCATTATCACTCACAATTTCCATGGGCAAGCCAAAACGGCATATGATGTGGCTCCAGATAAACTGCTTCATCGCTTCGGCTGTGATTTTTGCTAATGGCTTGGCTTCAACCCATTTTGTGAAATAGTCTACTGCCACTACCAGAAATTTTACTCGCCCTTGCGCTTGCGGTAGGGGGCCCACAATATCGATGGCCCATTTGTGAAAAGGCCATGCGGAGGTCACCGGAATCAAGTTGTTCTTTGGCCGCATGGTGTTTGGCGCATAGCTCTGACACGCTTTGCATTTTTGGATCTCTTTTAAAGCGTCCAAGTACATGCCTGGCCAATAGTAACCTGCGCTCATTGCCTTGTAACCACCATGCGCGGGCCAGCATGTATTCCACAGATTCCTTCGTGTATCTCTCTGATCACGTAGCTTGCTTCCTCAGCATCTAGGCATTTCATGAGCGGTCCAAGATAAGAGCGTCGATATAGTGTACCATCAAGCAGTTCATAGTTCTGCGACTTGTGTCTTATCTTCCTCGCCTGTGCGCGATCGTCCGGTACTTTTCCCTCTTTCAAGAATTCCATTACTGGAGTTATCCATGATGAAGGGGTTGTATGAGTTACAAGGACAGACTTCGCTCCCACCGACGGGTTGCTCAATACTTCCACCCTGACATCTTTGCCAAAGTGATCGAAGCTGGTTGATGCCATCTTGCTCAGCGCGTCAGCAGACTTGTTTTCGCTGCGTGGGATATGAATGATTCTGAAGCAGTCAAATTGCTCGATGAGCTTTTTCGCCTGCTCTAGATACAGAGGCATGGTGTTCTCCTTGGCATCATAAAGGCCATTGACCTGTGCCGCTACCAAGTATGAATCAACATGGGCCTCTAGCTTTTTAACTCCGAATTTGTGCGCGATGCGCAGGCCAGCCAGCAAGGCTTCATACTCAGCTTCATTGTTGGTGCTCTTGAAGTCCAACCTGATGGCGTAAGTATATTCATGATTCTCTGGATCCACCAGCTTGAGGCCTGCGCCAGACCCTTCGTTGTTTGAAGCTCCGTCAGTGAACAAACTCCAAACATTTCCTTCATCATTGGCTCGCGGAGGGTCTACCTCGCGCTGAGCCTCTTCAATTTTTCCTTCTGGGACTTCTGCGATGAAATCAGCTAAGACTTGTCCCTTTATTGCTGGACGGGGCTTATAGGCGATCGTGTGTTCTCCTAATTCCAGCGCCCATTTTGTCAGCCTTCCTGAGAGCGCGGGACGCCGCAAGACTTGCTGGATGTTGTAACCAGTCAGAACTTCAATGGGATGACCATTGAAATATCTATGAAGCTTGCGCGACGCGTGTGTTAGTGACAAAACTAACTTTTCCATGATGGAGTAGCGCGTCTCAGGATCTGTCAGCACCCGACTCACATAGTATATTGGCGTTTGGATTCCCTTGCGATCCACCAACAATACTGCGCCGATGGCGCGCTCTCCTGCTGATAGGTACAATGTCAAAGTTTCACCAGGAAGTGGAGCTGTGAGCGCGGGCAGATTTATCAAACATTCTTTTATCTCACTGAAAGCTTGCTCGGCCTCAGGAGTCCATTTGAATTGGGTTTTCTTTAAGCAATTTCTCAATGTGTTGACAAATGGGGTAGATTTGCTTGCATGGTTCGCTAGGAACCTGTTGATTGAAACCAATCTACCATTCAGCTTCTGGACTTCTTTCATGGTGGATGGCGAGGGCATGTCAAGGATGGCCTCCACCTTTTCTGGGTTCACCTTGAAACCATCCTTGGTGACCATTACACCTAGAAATTTTCCCTCTTGTACGCCGAAAGTGCATTTGCTCGGATTGAGCTTCATGTTAACTTCCTTTAGGCGCCCAAGGGTTTCTTCGATGTCTTTGAGCATTTGTTTTTCCTCCCTGCTTTTGATCACCAAATCATCCACGTAGACTTCTAGGTTTCTTCCAATTTGCTCGTTGAAAATAGCATCCATAAGTCTTTGGTAGGTGGCTTCCGCATTCTTCAAACCAAAGGGCATTTTTGTGTAACAAAAAACACCCTTGTCGGTTCTGAAGGCAGTCTTGTCCTCGTCTTGTGGTGCCATTTGAATCTGGTGATAGCCCTTGTAGGCATCCAGGAAGCATTTGAGCTTGAATGGCGCCACGGAGTCCACCTTTGCGTCGATGTTTGGGAGGGGGTAACAATCTTTTGGGCATGCTTTGTTGAGGTCCTTGAAGTCAATGCACATCCTCCACGACCCATTACTTTTCTTTACCATCACAGGATTGGCTACCCATGTCTGGTATCGTATCGGGCGGATGATGTTTGCGCGCAGTAGATCCTCAACTTGCTCATTCATGGCCCTCGCCTTCTCATCCCCCATGACTCTCTTCTTTTGAGCAATTGGCTCTATAGACTTGAACGTGTTGAGAGAATGTTGCGCCAGGTCTAGCGGAACCCCAGTCATATCAGAGTGTTGCCACGCGAAGACCGACATATATGCTCTGAGCAATCTTTTCATTCTCAACCTCGTGTCGTCTGATATCGTAGCGCCAATTGTGATTGTCTGCTCCGGGAATTTTGGGTTGAGAATCCATTCCTCTGGCGCGTTGTCTGCCATTGGAAGTTTCATTCTCCCTTCCCGCGGAGTACTTGTCACTGCACACAAATGATCTCGGTATACAAAAGTTACACCTGTTGGTGTTGGGAACCCCAACGCGCCGTGCGCTGGCGACGGTATGGCGTTGAATTGGGCAATCGTTCCTCTACCCAAGATCATATTATGGCATGAAGTGGTGGGCAAGACCAAGAAGTTGACAACTTCGGCTCGCTTGTGTTTCTCATCCCCCATAGTTAACTCAAATTGTATTTGACCTAGGGGATGAATGATTTCATTTGAAACACCAGAGATTAGTGCATTCACAATTTCGAGCCTTGCTTGGTCTGCCGGATCCAACTTCCAGAAACATTGCTCATACATGATGTCTGATTCGCTGCCAGTGTCCACCAGGACTTTTGACACTTCATAATGAGCAATGTGTGTAGTGATGACAAGAGGACTGCTGATAGAAGGGCCTCCCCTGATTCTTGGGAAGATTACTTGTTGCTCGCGCCAATCTCCTTGGATTTGCGCGCTTCTCTTTCTTGAATTTTGCCCTTGCCTTCCTCCCTCGGCTACACAGATTCTTTTGAACCTTTTGCTGGCAGAGGCACCTTCTGGTTGTTAATTTTCTGGTCTTGAGTTTTTTACCAGGTGAGCCAGCTTGCCTGATTTCACATCTTTTTCAATTGCATCCTTCAAGTGGTGGCATGCATCAGTGTTGTGTCCTGTGGACTTGTGAAACTCACAGTACTTGCCACTGTCTGATGGTCCCTTGTAGTGTAGTGGCTTGGGGCTTTTGAACTGGACATTCTCAGTGCTTAACACTTGTGAGGGCGTTTTAGTGAGGGGAGTCCATATTCTTGGCAGAGGTCTGTTTGGATCTCTGCCGCCTTCCCTCTTGTCACCCTCCCCGCGATTACGAACGTCTTTTTGGGGCTGGGGTGAGCTTGGTTGCGCCTGCTTTTCTGCGGGAGAAAAACTGGTTGGTTGCAACCTGGACCATACAGAGTTCTGTTTGCCCCTTCTTTCGTTGCTGCGCGGTGTCTCAGCTTGATGCGCTCTTTCTCTTGCCCTATCTTGGGCAATTTGTTTTTCATTTCTCGCGAAGACTCGCGATGCTTCCATTAGTTTGGCCCAAGTGGTTGGCATGCCATCTCTGCTTACGAGAGCTCGGCGGAGTTGATCACTGCGCGCGCCTTGTATAAAGGCCACGCGCAAGAGTTGCTCAGTGATACCTCCGATTGCCAGAGACTCCTGATTGAAACGAGTTATGTAGTCTTCAATCGTTTCATCATTCCTGCGCACGCAGTGCATGATGTCATCAGGGTCGCGCGTGTGTCTGCGCTGCTGTACCAAGTGGGCTTGGAACTTTTCCAATAGTTCCTCGAACCCATCGATTCGCCCAGTCGGCAAGCTCTCGAACCAGACACGCGCCGCGCCCGTGAGGCAGCGAGCAAACATGTGACACCATGTTGGCATCGTCCAGCTTTCTAGGTTTCCAGTGTTGTAAAAACCTTGTAAGAAATCGTCTGGATCCGTTGTGCCGTCATATTTGCCCAAACCACTTGGCATCTTGGTTTTGTGCTGAATGGGAGCCTTCGCGATGCGCTCAGTGAATTTTGAATGTTTCACCAAGATGGCTGGCCTGTACGGTGTGGTTACGTCCACTTGCCCTCTCACTGGTGGGCTGTACGGTATGTGCAGATCCAGATCGGCTTTTGCTCCAGGCGCCATGTTCACGTGCGCGCGGAGCTGTGAGCCTCCTGCATGAGTATCTCGCGTCTTCCTCATGCTGTGCACTTCTTCATCACTAAACTCAGCGTTTGCAGTGTGAACAGAATGACCATCTTCCGGCGCGCGCGCCCTTTTTGTTCCATGAACGTTTTGCTTGTCAAACGCTAGCCTTTGTGTTAAGTCGGCTGACTTTTTGTGTTTGACCAGCTCATTGTACTTGTCCATTAGACGTCGTTGCTCGTTTATGAACCATTCTTTGGGGTCATTGGTTTCATCTTCTGGACCCATTGTTCCTTTTTGTTTCGCGCTGGTTTGATTTTGGAATGTGAGATCGTCTGGAGGAGTTTCAGTCTGGCCATGAGGAGTTGTGATGAAAGGATGGTTACTGGTGGTGCGCGTAGAGTCACGCGGCACCCTCAGAAACTGCTGTCCCCCATTAACATCCTCACGCTCAATATCCTCCAGAACTTGATCGACGTTACGAACACCAGAAACCATGGTGAAATTTTTTTTTTTAGAGAACTGAAGATTTTGTTGCCGTTGTAACAGGTGATGGCGCCAATGAAGAAACGTGGATCGACTCACTGGTAGACGATCTACTTTCCTCGGGTGTGATTATGCTGTCCCACGGATGGCGCCAATGAAGAAACGTGGATCGACTCACTGGTAGACGATCTACTTTCCTCGGGTGTGATTATGCTATTTCACCGATGGTTCTCTGGGATCTGGATTCTTCCACCTACAAAATGAACAGCACCGTAAACTTACCCCTCAGAAAGGGACAGAGGGGTCCTCTTTGGGGTAACCCTCCGGTGTGAGAATAAGAGTTTGTAGGAGAAGATAATATGAGAGTAAGGAAAATGGAGTGTATTGCTTAATATAGCTGAATACTGTGTAATTGGATGTCCCTCTCCTTGTGGAGTTGATGTTGTATTTATAGTGCTAGGGTTTCCAATGATTGGGCTCAGACCCAATTAGGGCCTTTTTGGCCTCCTCCTATTGCTTCGCGCCACGTGTCCTTGGGACACATGGTGCTTTTTCATTGGTTATTGCACATAGGTTTTGCTGAGTTGTCCACCTTTCATTGGCAGCTGTCAACATCAGCATATTCTTATTCCTTAAAAAGATACCTTCTGGAAGGTTGTCTGACGTGCACAATCAAGGTTGCCCTAATCCTGATTTGGATAAGGACGAGGTTGATTATGTGCATGTGTGAAATGCGCCTATCCTGAGGATGCGCGAGGTCTTCTCTTTATTCTCACGCTCAGATGTTTCATGCGCGGATGTGATATGCACAAGCATGTGATATGCGCCACGCGCGGATGTGCCACGCGCAGATGTGATATGCGTGAGCATGTGATACGCGTGAGCATATGTGATGCCTGAGCATATGTGATGCTTGAGCGTATGTGATATGCGTGAGCATGTGATACGCGTGAGCATATGTGATGCGTGAGCATATGTGATGCCTGAGCATATGTGATGCCTGAGCATGTGATGCATGAGCATATGTAATATGCATGAGCATATGTGATATGCGCCATGCGTATAGGTTTTGGCTTTGCGCCTTCATAATGTCTTGATTTCAAGCGTCTTGTCTATATCTTGTGGGTTGACCCGCCTCGCTCGGTGTTGAGGCGGGTACATACCTCTTCACGTTACAATTTCTAGATGGTTTTTGAGTGGAAAAAGACTAATTGTTGTAACGGGTTAGGTTCGGTTAATAACTACAGTATATAACTCTATTAGCTAATTGGCATCACTAGCCTTATTAACCTACTGAAATTAACCGGTTTTGGTTAACTGGTTTTTATGTACAAAATTTGTATCCCTCCCGGTTACAAACCAGGTTTTTCACCATGCCGGTTAATAGCTGGTTTCAAAATAAATAAATAAAATAACTAGTTTCAGTTTTGTGTAGTTTATGTTCGATTAACCGCTTAAAATTTACAAATCTAGCTATACACCTTGTCCAATAAAGCGGCTCTATTTTTTTATTTTTTTTGAACGACCAACTAAGTAACGCCGGGTACTCCGTACGCGGCCCCCAATGGCTAAAGGTAGCCCGAGTCGGCAACTAGTCCGGACGGACGGAGCCCCTAGCGGTCCACCTATTGAGGGATTCACTGGATAAAACCCGACCCCTACGCCCGCCAAACGGCACGACAGCGCGGAGCCGGTAAAACCGGGTGAGATCAGGACTCGAACCATGGCAAGCCAGGGTCATCCCTCATATCTCCCATATAAATTGGTGATAGCGAGGTTTGAACTCCCTACCTCTCACTAGTAAAGTGAGTGCTCTACCACTTACCAACTGACAATAATGTCATTGGAAATTAGGTCCATAAATATTGTTTATTAATGTTAGTTGTGTGTATTTGATGTGTGTATAATGATGCTCTCACAACTAAGCTTTAAATTTATTAAACGAAAATCCTAAAGAAACCACACAAAACCGGCAAGTGTACCGATCACTAATAGTATAACACTATGGAAGTCCGAGTATCGAACACAAGGGCACTTGAAAACGTTAATGATACTTAAACCCTTACCAAGACTCACCTAATAATATTTAAATGATTTATTTTAGATAATTAACTACTTAACCTAACTTATTTTAACTAAATTACTAACTAAACTTAACTTAACTAAATGAAACTCTTGACGAAACTTGGAAACTTTACTGCAATCGGAGGAAACGTCTACCTAGGTAAGAATCATATTGAAGGTATAATAAGATAGTGGATTGCAGACTCTCACGACACCGGTTCCTAAGGATGACACAACTAAGGTTCATTCAAGAAAGCTAGATCACCTCTCGGTCTCACCAACAAACTCTAACTTACACTTAGTTGATTTTAAGAACAAACAGGGAAACGAACTGTTAAAGTGCTCTAATGTCGACTCTCCTCTCGGTCTCACCGACACACTACCCTAATGGATACGAATACTACGCAACCAAGGATAGAGGAACAATTTAGTTTAACTTAAACTAGATCAACTAATCGCTCAAAACCCAAACCCGACAAGAACCAAACCCGCTCTCGCGCGATCTTAATCCTAACAAGTAAAAGCTAAGAGACGACCTTACTTCCTATCACCTCTCGGTCTCTAAGAAGGTGTTCACCCGCTGATTATATTCAATTAATACACTCACTTAAACCCTACGGTTGATCACCCCGCAAACAATCTCTAAACACAAAGTAAATAGTTCAAACAAGCTAAAATCAACCAAAACCGATTCAATCAATCTAAGAAATAGGTATATGAGTATAATTAATAAAAACATAGCCAATAAACACAACCTAATTCAATGTTAAACCAAACTTTCATTAACAAATCAAGCCATGATCATCAAACAATCCATATTACTCACTAAAACCTAACAATAATCATCTAACCTAGGTAGAACTAACAGGTTTAGCTACACATTATTTTTTGGACAACAACAAACACTTAATTTAAACATCATAAAACTCAACATAAACATAATTAAACTCATTCAAGAATCAATCTCAATCAAGCACAAGTCAATCCTCAATTTACTTGCAAAACAATTCAAAGTAAAAGATCAAATCAACTAGTTAAGTATCTTGAACAAAAAGACAAAGTTTATGAGAGTAATACTTAATATTATGGCTGAGATTAGTGATGAAAAACCGACCCTAGCTGCTGTACCAAGACTTCCTTAAAGATCTCCTTCCTCTCCTAGCCGCCAATAAGCCTCCACAAAACCTTTTTTCTCCTTCCCTTGCTGCTGCCAATTTCCGATCGGACCAGATGAGGGATTTTTGAGATTTGTAATTTTCTTTGTTACTATAGCCGTGGGATTTAATACCCACAACACAAATCAATTAATTCACTTTTTGGTCTCCTTAATAACTTCAAATCTAGCCGACCCAACTCAAGAACAAAAACCAAACTAATTTCTTTTTTTCTTTGATAATTCCGATCGGCAATATTTAGGTCTTAGGGTTCTTTTAATTTTTCCTTTACTTAATATAATATTGCATGAAAGGCTTGTATCCTGTGGGCTTGGGTCGGGCCTTGACTTGTAGTATTAAAACTTGATCAATTAAGCCCATACAGTCTTCAAACTTTACTTTTTTTTCCATCAACTTTCATAACCTACAAGTAACATTCAATCTTTGTAAAATTAAGCAAAAACCACCCATAACTCTGATTAATTAAACAATTAAGCACGTAAAACATGACAAAATCATACGGAAAGTAAGTGTGTTTTACAACACATCAGTATTTAAGGGTGAAATTGGAAATTGGCTAATAAATTGTGAAAGCAAACACTTTTAATGGGACAGAAGGAGTAATACTTATTTATATGTGTCATGCCACACCCCAACCTAAGGCGGAAATGTCGGGGCGTGAGCTGATTGCTCACAACTCTCAAGGTACTATCATGCAATAATTAAAATGACAATATCTATTTATTTAATTTAAATATTCAACAACATCCAAATAAAGCAAGTACATCATTCATAAATAAAACAACAAGGAAATAAATAGTCCAAATTAAATTTAAGTCTTGAAAATCTTTCTCTAGCATATCAATTCCTAAGTTCTCCAGTAAATCTTGATAAATCAATTCAAACGGCAACTTGCATATGCGTACAAAATAAAAATAATTTTGTCAACATGAGGTTGAGTTAGTAAAACACCAGTAAAGTGAGATATAATATAATATAATATATAATGAAAGTGCAAATTGTTTCTGTGAGGTAACAATTAAGCCATAGCATGTACACAATTCAAACAAATAATAAAGAAATGGCTAAACTGTTGCCATGCGAATCGGGTATTGATTACCAAAGTGAGTTGTCGGTGAAACCATTGTCATGCGATTAGACGCCGGCCACTACGACGGTCGTATGATCATACTAAAATATGTTGGACCTCTCCGAATGCATTCAAATAAAGCAAGTAAGCAAATAGCAAGTTAGGAATAAACTGATATACACACAAGGATAAAAGTTGCTAATGTGGATAATAATAATAAGAGAATACTGTAAATACGCATATCTCCCCAAAATATTAAAATGAGTAAAATAGGGGAGTGAAATACTCACCTTATCAAGTGAGCAAAAGGGGACAAAAGATGTTAAGAGAATGAAGCGTCGAGCTCTTTGAGAGTTACCAACGAGGATTTCTAGTTAAAAATGATAACGGGAATTAAATAATAACTCTACAAGACTTATATGGATCCGGGTTTCGTTGATGATTGGGTAAGTTTATAAAAATATTTATTATTTGGAAATATAATTTTACTATTATTTTTTTTATTGTGAGAACCACCATCATTAATCTTATTTGTTTATATCTAATATTATCTTTGTTAATTATTAAATCACTATTTTTTATGTAAGATAATTATATAATAATCAAGTAAAATAATTTAATTAATAAAAATATACTTTATGATAAAATACGTAGGTAGATATGTAAATAATTTAATCTAAGTCATATTTTTAAATAAAATCCTAAGATAAGTACAAATATTCCTAGTTAAAATAATATATATATATATATATATAATATTTACTTTAAATATTTATTTTTGTTATTTACAAACCTTTGATTTGATAAAATAAGATTATTTTATTTATCGAGATTTTTATATATGGTTTCCACAATCGTAATACATGTTCAAAAGACCGGAAAAATTGAATCTAGAGTGTCGATTTTATAAAAATGGTGTTTAGTTATTAATTATATTAATACATTGATTTAAATCATAACTTAAAAATAAGTAACCAAAAACCGGGCTGGGGAGGGTCGAACCCGCAACCCCAGCCGGTTCACGTGACTGGATAATAACAACACTAACCATCTGGGTTGGTGTGGTGTTTGCGAATTGAACATATTTGAAGAATACAAATATGCAAACCCAAACTTCATCCCTAACCCTAAAGCCCTAGAAATTTAAATTGATCAAATCGTTCAACGTTTGGCCATAACATCATAGTGTTATTCAAATTGAACCCACGACGATCAGAAACATGCAAACAATTAACTTGAACGACGTTTAAACAATAATTAATTGACATATACAGTAGGCGGCCTTAATACGATCACGAACAAGTATTACGAGGTTAAGATAATCAAATTAGTTAAGGGGGTTATGTAGGCGATGGAATAAGGATTGTTTCTGCAAGATTAATTGAATTATGGTGGTTGTTTACATGTATACTATCACACCCCAACTTAAGGCGGAAATGTCGGAGAGTGAGTTGATTGCTCACAGCTCTCAAGGTACTATCATGCAATATTTAAAGTGACAATATTTATTATTTAATTTCAAAAATTTCAACAAGATTCGAATAACAAATACAAAATCCATAATTAACATTAACAAAGACAAAATATAAATCAAGCTCTTGTTATCTTCTCTCTAACATGCAACCCTAAGTTCTTCACCAAATCTTGCAACTAGATCACATAATAACCTGCATATGCGTTAAAAATACAATATGTTTTGTCAACACTAGGTTGAGTGAGTAAAACACCAGACTTTCATGATTATATAATAATAAATAAAAAGAGCAAACTAGGTCACGTGAGATAAACAATTTAACTAATGAGCAAGTAAGTAATGTTGTCGGTAAGCTCGATGCCAGATGAACTGGACGATGGCTAACACGACGGGCGTATGATCATACTAGACTGAGAATATGTTGGACATCTCCGACATGTATTCAAGTAAAGCATATAAGCATATAACACGTTAGGTATAAACTGTTAAACACACAAGACTAACAGTTACAAGTTTGAGTATTAAATAATAGTAAAAATATTTACGAACACATATGTCCCGAAAACAGTTAAAATAAGTAAAAAGATGGGAGTGAGATACTCACCTTAACAGACGAGCAAACTGGAATAAATACGGTAAGACGATAAAATAACGTCATGCTCGAGTTGTATCAATGAACGAATCCTAAGTATTAATGAAAACCGGAGAATACAACGAATCAAAATAATGGACAATATATTAATAATGACTCGAGATTGGGAGTTTTAAAATAATTTATTTTAAAGACTATTTTTATAAATATTGATAAAATAATTACATAATAAATCCTTTTTAATTATAAGCATTTTTTTATTTAAGGTTGTACAAAATAATATAAGTATTTGTTTATAACAATGTATTGACCATATAATTATCATGTAAAAATAAAAAGATATATTTATAAAATTATGTATTTTATATTTAAAAATAAAAACTTTTTAACAATTCTAAATATTGATTATTTATTATATTTATAAATTATTTTAAAAGTTTAATATAATTATTATAGTATAAATAGGAGCTGTCTAAAAAATATACCCAAAAACGGGCCTGGAGGGGCTTGAATCCGCACCCTCCAGCACCCCAACCCTTAACACACACAAGTTGATTATATCATGAATTATAAATTTTAAATACACCCAGACACAAATCCAGTTCTTATACATAAACCCTAAATCGGCCAATCGTTCAACGTTTGGCCGATTAACCATAGGGTTAATGTTACCGGCCTCGAAACGATCTAAAACACATAAACAATTACCTTAATAGATGTTATATGAATGTTAATTAGGTCAAAACGTAGCCGGCTACAACGAGATCAGAATCACGGTACATGAGATGCTAAATTGAGTGAAGGGGTTATGACGGCGATGGTGTATGGATGCTTTTTGCAAGATTAGTTGAGTTATAATGCACGCTAACAGGTATATTAATATCGATTTGGGTCGGCTGAATATATTACGAAAAATGAATAAGTTTTTATTTAATTAACATAATATTTACGTTGGTTAGTGTTAGGGCATGAATTTTATGCTAAGGATCCTTAATCCTTAACTATCTTATGGATAGATTATCCTTGAGATGTGAATCAAGGTATAAAGGATCAACAATCCTCGGTATTATTTATTTACTAATAATTGCGTTTAGTATGGTGGTGTGTTAGACAGGTATAACAACTTTAAGACGTACTTGCATCAATTATCTTCATGGAGTGTTCTTTAGCTGGAGTATGGATCCAGGATCCTAATTCAACGTAGCTGTTAATGGAAAATTTCATATGAAGACTGACGTTTAAATAACTACAACGGTATCTAGACCTGGTCCACCACTTTATTCGCTAGTGAATGGCTATCGGCACGTGGTCAAAGAGCACGTTGGTGAAGAGTGGAAGACTAGCGGATTTGTAGGATGAAGTTGTTAAGTTAGTTAATTACATTTTCTTTATATACCGAGTTGTGATCGACGTTAGGGATATCAGTATTCACACACACTAGCTACTAAGACTACTTGTACACACATAGCATTCGTTGATCAACAACTCCAAGACTTGTAACACCTTTTTGTTATCAATATAATTGACGGTGATAGTTTTCACCGTCTCGGGGTTTTTTGTGCCGGAGATTACTATAATCACGTACTATCCGACCAAAGGTTACCTTGTTAATCCTTGACCGAAGTGATTCGACCAAAGATTACCTCGTTAAGTTTTGACCGAAGTAAGTTTCTCGTAATTAAGGGTTTTTTCCCTCGTGATCAAATCATTGTGTTCATCAAGATTTCGATTACACATTCATTCTTATCGTGTTAGCACTATACCTCACTTAACAGACTTGGATACATTATCCTTAGCAGATTTTTGTCCAAAACTATTTGGCGCCCACCGTGGGGCAATTGGTGCTATAATCCATATTACTCCTATCAATTTGTGGTTTTTTCATACCCATATTACTTTCAATGGTCTCTCAATCAACCTCTGCTTCGTCAACCATGCCCTCATCAATTCCTCTCTCATTGAGGACTTTGCCACCGATGCCTCCGCCAATCACGGGAGCACAACGGCCTACTGCTGCTGGAAGCAAGACACAACTACCAGTCTTCCAGAGCTCAAAAACCGCTACTGTTGCGCCGGTGGTTAATACTAACAATGATGTATCTATGTTTTCGCAGGTTAAAGCATATATGGAGCTGCAGAATAAGACCAACCGGAGGATCCTTTGTGAGATAAAAGATCTCAAGAAGAATAAGAGGCCAACGGAGGTTCACACTCCTTTAATGCCCAGGATGCTGGATTTCACCAGTCCAGGATCCATGGCTCAATTCTCGCATGGATCATCCATCCTTCAACAGGGGTCCATGGGTCCACATGCTCAAGGATCCTCATTATTTCAGCCAGGATCATCGGTCCTTCAACAGGGGTCCATGGGTCCACAGGCTCAAGGATCCTCACTATTTCAACCAGGATCATCGATCCTTCAACAGAGGTCCATGGGTCAACAGACTCAAGGATCCTCACATTACCAACAAGGATCACCCATCCTTCAACCAGGGTCCTCTGGATTGTATCTTCAAGGATCCTATAATTCCCAACCTCAAGAATCCTTCTTTCAGAATCAAGGATCCTCAGGAATCCAACATCAACGATCCTCCGAAATCCATGAAGGAGATTTCATTCCCATGCAGACTATCGCGTCGGGTGGCCCTACTCTTATTGCCGACTCTTCTTATCCCAGATACTCATCCGAGATGCCAATATTCACCCAGAAAATAGGTAATCAATATGATCCTTTATCCTTAGACGCTTACCGTGGTTCCGTGCATGATGCAGGTATTAACCAAGCAATGGCCAAGGAGCTACAGAAGCTCAAGGATATGATATCCAGTGTTCCCGGGGTAATATGACCAATCCCCGAGATACCTGAGGGAAGCGACAAGTTATCCAGATTTGCTCCGCCTATCTGTGATGCTGAAATCCCGAAGCGATTCCAAACTCCCAACATGAAGACTTACGATGGGACCACTGATCCTGAAGAGCATGTGGCACAATATATAGAAAGGATAGAGATCAATTCCATTCCTGAGAGACTCAAGGAAGCCTGCTTATGCAAAGGCTTTGGATCCATCCTGACCGGATCTGCATTAAAATGGCTGCTAAGTCTTCCTCCCTTTTCAATTACTTCTTTTTCTCATTTAGTTAACCTGTTCAACAGCCAATTTTCCTGTAGCAGGAAATTTGAAAAGTTAACTAGTGACTTATACCGAGTTATCCAATCAAGTGACGAATCCCTTAGGGATTATGTTACGAAGTTTGGAAGGGAAGCCTTGGAAATCTCTAATCTTGATATGGCTACGGCTGTTGAGGCCTTCAAGATGGGACTTTAGAGGGGCTCCCCCTTTTATGACGATCTTGTGATGACTCCTTGCAGGTCCTTAGATGAAGTAAGGAACAGGGCGCTTAGATTTATACGGTTAGAAGATGACAAGAGGATCCATGATCGTCTGGGGAATCAAACAAAACAAGAGTCCTCTGACAAGAAGCAAGGATTCTCTTTCAAGAATAACAACGCAAAGCCGTATAACAAGTTCAACAACCAGAACGTACGAGCAGTCGAAGAGGGAGATGATGATGAAGACTATCCATGCATCTCCGACTATTGTCTCTCCGTGGATACTCATGGCTTAATATGTGCCATGAAGGATCTGGGGGAAAAGGCGAGGTGGCCCCGAAAGAATGAGAAGACGACCACCTTCAAGGACAAGTCTAAGTGGTGTGCCTTTCACGAAGATTTTGGCGACATGACAGATGAGTGCATTGGCTTGAGGAGAGAAATTGGATACCTTCTAAGCAAGGGTCACTTCAAAGAACTCTTGGGAAGAAAGAAACCCAAGATCCAGGATCCTGAAGATCTTCCACAAAAAGCAACACCACCACCACCAGATGCTCATATGATCAACTTTGTCTCCAGAGACTACGAAATATTTCGAGATTCTTGTACCATAGCAGAGAATCCCGCAGAAGAATTCGAGTTAGACGATGAAAGAAGACCACTCATCCCCACTACTCGAGTGACTGATCAGAGAATC
Source organism: Bidens hawaiensis (assembly GCF_021521415.1). NCBI lineage: Eukaryota > Viridiplantae > Streptophyta > Magnoliopsida > Asterales > Asteraceae > Bidens > Bidens hawaiensis. The sequence goes on along the minus strand of NW_027491464.1, from coordinate 1,007,636 downwards.
TTCTTCAACTCGAGGATTCAGGATCCTCAGCAGGATGGGCTGGGTGTGCAAACGGTCAATTTCATCTCCGGAGGTTCGGAGATATGTGGGACTTCTTTCTCTGCAGCGAGAAGACTTGCCAAGGAGGTCAAGATGGATAACGGAGACCGACCAATAGTATCGACCACCTTAACAACAGACATAAGAATCTTCTTCGATGAGGAAGACAAACTAAACATCCAGGATCCTCATCACGACGGTTTGATTATTACTTTATTTATCTCTAACCATTATATACGGAGGATCCTAGTTGACGATGGGAGCTCGGTCAACATTATCCAGCATGATGTCCTAAAAAAGATGAACATTCCGGATTCGGAGATCATCCCTAGAACATCGGTGCTAGTCGGTTTCAGTGGTGAAACCAAGAAGACATTGGGGGACATCAACCTCCCAATTTATATCGAAGGGTTAAATTCATATAAAAAAATTTTGTGTTATAGATAACCTTTCCTGTTGCAATGTTATTTTAGGTAGGCCTTGGCTCCATGGGATGAAGGCAGTAGCTTCAACTTATCACCAATGCATCAAGCTACCTACTCCTTGGGGAGTTGTGAAAATAGTTTGTGACCAAGCGGAGGCCAAGAATTATTATTCTTCGTCGATGAAGCCAACAGCCAAGCAAACTATAGCATAGCAACTACAGCAACATCCTAGGGACGTGCTGGAAGCTCGGAAGACCTTAAGGAAGTATCATTGGACCCCGAGGGTCCAGAGATAAAGGTGTTCCTAGGATTCAATATTCCCAGTAAGATTGAGGAGGATTTAGTATCCTTCTTAGGGCGAAGAAGATCTACCTTTGCATTCAAGCATTCTGACATGACAAGTATTTCAAAAGAGGTAATCACTCATAAACTCGGCCTTGATCTATCTGTTAAACCCGTCCATCAGAAGTGAAGAAAATTCACTCCTGAGAGGAACAAGATCATACAAGAAGAAGTTGAAAAACTTCTTAAGGCCGGTATGATCAGAGAGGTTCAATATACTCGATGGCTAGCTAATGTGGTCGTTGTTTCAAAAAAGAATGAAAAGTGGAGGGTGTGTGTGTCGATTTTACCAATTTAAACAAGGCATGCCCTAAGGATCCTTTCCCTTTACCACATATAGATTCCATGGTGGATGCAACGGCAGGACATGAAATTCTTACTTTTATGGATGCTTCCACTGGATTTCAACAAATTCAGATGGAACCATCTGATCAAGAGGATACAACATTCATGACTCCTACCGGCATATACTGTTATAGTGCTATGCCGTTTAGACTAAGAAATGCAAGGGCAGCATACCAAAGACTAGTCAACATGATGTTCAAGGATCAGTTGGGCAAGACTATGGAAGTATACATAGACGATATGGTGGTAAAATCAAAGAAAGCTGAGGATCACCTTAGAGACCTCGAGGAAGCATTCAATATCCTCGACCAATATAACATGAAATTGAACCCGCCAAAATGCCACTTTGGTGTTAAGGCTGGTAAGTTTCTGGGATTCCATGCTGGATGCAACGGCAGGACATGAAATTCTTACTTTTATGGATGCTTCCACTGGATTTCAACAAATTCAGATGGAACCATCTGATCAAGAGGATACAACATTCATGACTCCTACCGGCATATACTGTTATACTGCTATGCCGTTTAGACTAAGAAATGCAGGGGCAGCATACCAAAGACTAGTCAACATGATGTTCAAGGATCAGTTGGGCAAGACTATGGAAGTATACATAGACGATATGGTGGTAAAATCAAAGAAAGCTGAGGATCACCTTAGAGACCTCGAGGAAGCATTCAATATCCTCGACCAATATAACATGAAATTGAACCCGCCAAAATGCCACTTTGGTGTTAAGGCTGGAAAGTTTCTGTGATATATGGTGACAAAAAGAGGAATTGAAGCAAGCCCCGAGCAAATTGAAGCCATCCTCAATATGAAATCTCCTGCAAAACTCAAAGGATGTCCAAAGGCTCACGTGAAGAATAGCTGCTCTCAATAGGTTCATCTCAAGATCCTCCGAAAAGTGCAAGGACTTCTATGACATCCTTATGAAGAGTAAGAAGTTTGAATGGACGGAAAAGCATGAGGCTGCGCTTACAGCCTTGAAGGATTACTTATCCTCAGCTCCAGCTCTAATGAAGCCTGTGGATAGAGAATCCTTATATCTATATTTAGCTGTCTCAGGATATGCAGTAAGTGCCGTCTTGGTAAAGGATCATGAAGGTGAATAACATCCTGTTTACTATGTAAGTAAAAGTCTTTTCTAGATGCGGAAGCCAGGTATTCTCATTTAGAAAAGTTAATTCTTGCACTCATGATGGCCTCCACTAAATTGAGACATTATTTTGAAACTCACCCTATTATTTTGAGAACTAACTATCCTGTGAAGAATGTTCTTAGAAAACCAGAGTTATCAGGTAGGATGGCCAAGTGGGCTATAAATTTAAGTGCATATGATATCCAATACGTGCCAAGAACAGCAATCAAGTCTCAAGCACTAGCGGACTTTGTCGATGAATTCACTAGTGACCTACAAAAAGAAGCTGACTTGGAGGTCCAACAACTAGAAAAGACTCAGGATCCTTGGATCCTCTTCACAGATGGAGCATCCAACGTAAGAGGAACAGGATTAGGGATCCTACTGGAGCGTATTTTTGTCCAAAACAATTTGTCGCCCACCGTGGGGCAATTGGTGCTATAATCCATATTACTCCTTTCAATTTTTGATTTTTTCATACCCATATCACCATCAATGGCCTCTCAATCAACCTCTGCTTCATCAACAATGCCGTCTTCGGTTTCTCTCTCATCAAGGACCTTGCCGCCAATGCCTCCGCCAATCACGGGAGCACAACGAACTGCTGCTGCTGGAAACAAGACGCAACTACCGTCTTCCAGATCTCGAAAACCGCTGCTGCTGCCCCGGTTGTTAATACTAACAGTGATGTTTCATCTATGTTTTCGCAGGTTAAAGCATATATGGAGTAGCAGAACAAGACCAACCAGAGGATCCTACATGAAATTGAAGATCTCAAGAAAAGAAAGAGGCCATCGGAGGATCAGACTCCCTTGATGCCTAGGGTGCTGGATTTCACTACTCCAGGATCCGTGGCTCAACAAACTCAAGGATCCTTGTTCGTTCAGCAAGGATCATCCATCCTTCAACCAGGGTATGTGGGTCAACAAACTCAAGGATCCTCGATCCTTCAGCAAGGATCACCCATCCTTCAACCAGGGTCCGTGGTTCAACAAACTCAAGGATTCTCGTTCTTTCAGCCAGGATCATCTATCCTTCAACAGGGGTCCATGGGTCAACAAACTCAAGGATCCTCATTCGTTCAGCTTGGATCATCTATCCTTCAACAAGGGTCCATCGGTCAGCAAACTCAAGGATCCTCGTTCCTTCAACAAGGATCATCCATCCTTCAACCAGGATCTTCTTGGTTGTATCCTCAAGGATCCTTCGGCTCCCAACCTCAAGGATCCTTCTGGCAGAATCAAGGATCCTCAGGAATTCACCATCAAAGGTCTTCTGAGGGTCCATGAAGGGGACATCATCCCCATGTAGACCATTGCCTCTGGTGGACCTGCTACTGTAGCAGATGGTTCTTATCTTAACTACACTTCTGGGATGCCAACGTTCAACCAACCAAGAGGTAACGCCTATAATCACATATCCTCAGAAACTAACTTTGGCTCTATGCAGGATACAGGTATCAATCAAGCTATGGCTAGGGAACTTCAGAAGCTTAAGGATATGATATCCAGCGTGCCAGGAGTGGTCCGTCCAATTCCTGAAATACCAGAAGGGAGTCACCAGCTGTCCAGATTTGCTCCACCGATATGCGATGCGAAGATCCCGAAACGCTTTCAAACCCCCAACATGAAGGTGTATGATAGGACCACTGACCCGGAAGAACACGTGGCTCAGTATAGGGAAAGGATGGATATCAATCCAATTCCTGAAAGACTCAAGGAAGCTTGTCTATGCAAGGCTTTCGGATCCACACTAACAGGATCTGCACTTAAATGGCTGCTAAGTCTTTCTCCTTATTATGTTACATCTTTTTCACATTTAGTTAACTTGTTCAACAACCAGTTTTCTTGTAGTAGGAAATTTGAGAAGTTAACTAGTGATTTATATAGAGTTGTCCAACCTTATAATGAATCCTTACGGGATTTTGTTACAAGGTTTGGTAGGGAAGCCCTAGAAATACCTAATCTTGATATGGCTACGGCTATTGAAGCATTCAAGATGGGACTTCAAAGGGTCTCCCCATTTTATGACGATCTTGTGATGACTCCGTGCAGGACCTTAGATGAAGTCAGGAACAAGGCGTTAAGATTTATCCGATTAGAAGATGATAAAAGGATCCAGGATCGTCTTGGGGGTCAAACGAAACAAGAATCCCCCGATAAGAATAAAGGATCCTCATACAGGAACAACAATTCGAAGCCGTACACCAAGTTCAACAATTAAAACGTACGAGCAGTTGAAGAAGGAGATGACGATGAAGACTATCCTTGCATCTCTGACTATTGTTTCTCTGTGGACACTCATGGCTTGATCTGTGCCATGAAGGACCTAGGGAAAAACCAAGGTGGCCCCGAAAGAACGAGAAGACAACCGCGTTAAAGGACAAGTCTAAGTGGTGTACTTTTCACGAAGATTTTGGGCACATGACAGACGAGTGCATCGGCTTAAGAAGGGAAATTGGATACCTCTTGATCAAGGGTCACTTTAAAGAACTCTTGGGCAGGAAGAAATCCAAGATCCAGGATCCTGAAGACCTTCCACAGAAAGAGACACCACCACCACAAGATGCTCATGTGATTAAATTTGTGTCCAGAGACTACAAAATATTTCGAGATTCTTGTACCATAGCAGAGAATCCCGCAGAAGAATTCGAGTTGGACGAGGAAAGAAGACCGCTCATCCCCACTAGTCGAATGACTGATCAGAGAATCTTCTTCAACTCGAGGATCCAGGATCCTCAACAGGATGAGCTGGATGTGCAAACGGTCAATTTCATCTCCGGAGGTTCGGACATATGTGGAACTTCTTTCTCAGCAGCAAGGAGACTTGCCAAGGAATTTAAGATGGATAACGGAGACCGACCAATAGTGTCAACTATCTGAACAACAGACAAAAGAATCTTCTTTGACGTGGAAGACAAGCTAAACATCCAGGATCCTCATCACGACGGTTTGATTATTACTTTATTTATCTCTAACCATTATGTACGCAGGATCCTAGTTGACGGTGGGAGCTCGGTCAACATTATCCAACATGATGTCCTCAAGAAAATGAACATTCCTGATTCAAAGATTATTCCTAGAACATCGGTGCTATTCGGTTTTAGTGGTGAAACCAAGAAGACATTAGGGGACATCAACCTCCCAATTTATATCGAAGGGTTAAATTCATACAAAAAATTTTGAGTTATTTTAGGTAGGCCCTGGCTCCATGGGATGAAGGTGTTAGGCCACGATTTTTATACTGAGGATCCTTTATCCCTGACTGTCTTATGGATAGTTTATCCTTGAAATATATATCAGGATATAAAGGATCGACGATCCTTGGTATTGTTTGTTTACTAATAATTGCGTTTAGTATGATGATGTGTTAGATAGGTATATCGACTTCAAGACGAACTTGCATCAATTATCCTCATGGGACATCCTGTAGCTGGAACATGGATCTAGGATCCTAATTCAACATATCTGATTATGGACGAACTCTCTAGAAGATTGACGTTTAAATAACAACAACGGTATCTAGACCTGGTCTACCGCTTTATTCGCTAGTGAGTGGCTATCAGCACGTGGTCAAAGAGCATGTTGGTGAAGAATGGAAGACTAGCGGATTTATAGGATGAAGTCGTTAAGTTTGTTAATTACATTTTCCTTATATATTTGATTATGATCGATAGAAAAAGACACATGTACTTACACACACACTAGAGCAGAAGCAAATACTCTCTCTCTAGACACTAGCTTTCGTTGTAATCTCGATCATATACTCCACAAATACTTGTAATCACTTTTGATTCATTAATAAACTCGACGGTGATAGTTTTCACCGTCCTGGGGTTTTTTGTGCCAGAAATCGAGATAACCATATACTCATCGACCAAAGGTTACCTTGTTGATCATTGACTAAAGTACTTCGACCAAAGATTATATTATAATCATTGACCGGAGCTATTTTACCAACGATTACCTTGATAAGTTTTGACCGAGGTAAGACTATCTTGGTTAAGGGCTTTTTCCCTCGTGATCAAATCATCGTGTTCATCAATATCACGCTTATATACTCGTTATTATTGAATTGGCACCTTACCTCACATAACAGATTTGGATACTTGATCCTTAGCTGATTTTTTTCCAAAACAATTTGGTGCCCACCGTGGGGCAATTGGTGCTATAATCCATATTATTCTCATCAACCTTCATTTTTCCATACCCTAAACACTCGCAATGGCCTCTCAATCAACCTCTGCATCATCAACCATGCCATCATCGGTTTCTCTCTCATCAAGAACCTTGCCACCGATGCCTCCGCCAATCACGGGTGCACAACGAACTGCTACTGCTGGAAGCAAGACGCAACTACCAGTCTTCCAGAGCTCGAAAACCGCTGCTGCTACCCCGGTGGTTAATAATAACAGTGATTTTTCATCTATGTTTTCGCAGGTTAAAGCATATATGGAGCAGCAGAACAAGACCAACCAAAGGATCCTTCGTGAGATAGAAGATCTCAGGAAGAATAAGAGGCTAGCAGAAGATCTCACTCCCTTGGTGCCCAGGATGCTGGATTTCACCAGTCCAGGATCCATGGCTCAGCCTTCGCAGGGATCTTTACTGTTTCAGCCAGGATCCTCTATCCTGCAACCGGGGTCCATGGGTCAACAGGCTCAAGGATCCTCAATGTTTCAGCCAGGATCATCCATCCTTCAACAAGGGTCCATGGGTCAGCAGGCTCAAGGATCCTCACTCTTTCAATCAGGATCACATATCCTTCAACAAGGATCCATGGGTCCTCAGGTTCAAGGGTACTCGGATTCCCAGCAAGGACCACCTAGGTTCAACCATAGGTCAATGGGTCAACCAATGCACAGTTCCTCGATGTTCCAAAGGGGATCAGGGATGCTTCCGCTAGGATCCTCTGGGATTCCTTATCAAGGATCCTTATTTCAAGATCCAGGATCCTTTGGATCCCAACATCAACGTTCTTCCGAAGTCCATGATGGGGACATAATCCCCATGCAGACCATAGCTTCCGGAGGACCCACTCCGATTGCTGACTCCTCTTATCCCAGATAACCGTCTGGAATACCAAACTCCACCCAGCAGAGAGGTAACTGGTACGATCCTATATCTTTAGATACTAACCATGGTTCAATGCAGGATGCAGGTATCAACCAGGTAATGGCCAAGGAGTTACAAAAACTCAAGGATATTATATCTAGTGTTCCTAGGGTGATACGTCCAATTCCCAAGATACCAGAGGGAAGTCACAAATTATCCAGATTTGCTCCGCCCATTTGTGATGCTGAAATCCCGGAGCAGTTCCAAACTCCCAACATGAAGACATATGATGGGAGCACCGATCCAGAGGAGCATGTTACCCAGTATAGGGAAAGGATGGAAATTAATCCTGTTGCTGAAAGACTCAATGAGGCTTTCCTTTGTAAAGGATTTGGAGCCACGCTAACAGGAGCTGCACTTAAATGGCTGCTAAGTCTCCCCCTTTCTCGGTTACATCTTTCTCTCATTTAGTTAATTTGTTTAACACTCAATTTTCCTGTAGTCGGAAATTTGAGAGGTTAACCAGTGATTTATATCGTGTTGTCCAACCTAGTGATGACTCCCTTAGGGATTTCGTTACCAGGTTCGGCAAGGAAGCTCTAGAAATCCCAAACCTTGATATGACTACTGCTGTTGAAGCATTCAAGATGGGAATTCAAAAGAGCTCCCCCTTTTATGATGATTTAGTGATGACTCCATGCAGGACATTAGATGAAGTCAGAAACAGGGCATTAAGATAAATCCGGTTAGAGGAAGATAAGAAGATCCAGGATAGTCTCGGGGGACAAACGAAACAAGAAACTCCTGAGAAGAATAAAGGATCCTGGAATAGGAACAACAATTCGAAGCCATACGCCAAGTTCAACAATCAGAATGTACGGGCAGTTGAAGAAGGAGATGACGATGAAGACTACCCTTGCATCTCCGACTATTGTTTCTCTGTAGATACTCATAGCTTGATTTGTGCCATGAAGGATCTCGGAGAAAAAGCAAGATGGCCCCGAAAGAATGAGAAGGTTGTCGGTTTCAAGGACAATTCTAAGTGGTGCGCCTTCCACGAAGATTTTTGCCATGCAACAGACGAGTGCATGTTGGTGCATGATGTCAGTAGTTCATAGTCTAGTGTCTGTAATCGAGTCTGTAATGTTTAATTATGTTTTGTATGTTTAAGCGAAGTTACTGACAAGTTCGCTTAATAGGCGAACTTGTTAGTCAAGCGAAGTTATGGACAACTTCGCCTGAACATGCCAGGCGAAGTTGTCGTGTATTTATATACCTAGCTTACGGCTTAGTGTGTAAGTCAGAATCAGTTGTTAGTGTTAGTTTGTTCAAGTTGTTACGAGAGCTGTAACGTGTGTCTGTAATAGTGAAATCGTATCACGTGTTTGAGTTATTATATAATGTGTGTTCGTTTCGTGTGTTCGTGTGATTCGTGTTCTATACTCGTAACGATCTACGCAGGGATTCCGCACCTGAGTAGATCGAGATATCTCGTGCGATCCATCCAGGGAACCTACAATTGGTATCAGAGCTTTTGCTCGATTGTGTGGTTCGGGATATTCACGCGGGTGTATAAATCGTCCCGTTTCGACTATTCGCGGGACGTGTTTTCTGTGTTTTTGAGTCAATCTTACCTCCTACCATCGTATTCAAGCCTTTGCACCGTCAAAAACCTCGTAAAATCCAGATTTCAGATCTGCAAAATCGTCCGTGTTCATCAGGCGAAGTTGCCGTCAGGATACGTAGGGTTTCGGCGAAGATATAAGGTTAAGCGGAGTTATCCACAACTTCGCCTACCTTCTCAAGTTCGCCTAACTCAGCGAAGTTCTCTACAACTCCGCCTACCTCCTAAGTTCGCTTACCTTAAGCGAAGTTAATCATCTGCGAAGTTCTTCAGCGAAGTTAATCAGCGGCGAAGTTAAGGCTTAAGCGAAGTTATCCGTAACTTCGCCTACAGTACATTTCAGAAAATTTTTTTGATTTTTTTCGGGTTTCTTTGTTTTCGAGAAAGATGTCGTCAATTAACATCTCTGAGTTAGTAAAGATGGAAGTAGAAGCAGGGTCAGCTACTAAGGCCCCAAGGTTGCTGAAGGGAACCGATTTCGTTGCATGGAAGGATCGGTTCATACAATACGTCAAATACCAGGATGCTAAGATGTGGGTATGCATCCAGGATGGTTATATTCCACCAGTTATGGAGTATGAAGGTCGTGATCAAATCAAAAAGTATAGCAAAATGGAAGAAGAAGAGAAAAAGATGTATGAGGCCGAGAGCAAGGCTCATGCTGCTATTACTATGGCTCTTCCACAAGAGATCCTTCATACTTTTAGAAAGTATACGTCAGCAAGAGAGCTTTGGGAAGCTCTTGAGAACAGATTTGAAGGGAATGTAGGAATCCGTGCTTCAAAGATAAAATTGCTCAAAACCCAGTTCTCAGTCTTCAAGTATTTGAAGAATGAATCTTTAGATGATATTATCAGTCGATATTACCATCTAATGACTGAATTGAGCAACTATTCAATTTCCTACCGAGAAGAAGAAATAGTTGAGAAGCTTCTAGATGCTCTCCCACCAAAATGGGAGATGTACACTGTGCTGATGAGGGAAGACAAAGACTTTCCCACATATGATCTAGAAACAGCAGTCAACAAGCTCAGAACCTTTGAGCTTAACATGGTCAGAAAAGAGACACCTATGGATCAGGTTCAAGATCCAGGTATGTATGGAGCTAAAGTCAACACTAGCTCAGGATCGAATACTGAATCTGCTGCCTACTACTCGAAGGGAGAGTCGGGCGCAAATTCATCACATGAGGGGCATGTGTCAGTCAACATAATTGGTGATGTTTGCTATGTAGCAGGTGGATCGAGTGGTTCTCAAACCCAGGTAAGCCAGAGTAGTTGCTCTCCAAGTATTCCCAGCAACAACTACTCCAAGATGCCTATGAGTGTCAAGTCTGCTGAAGAGCAGTTTGGTCTCTATACTTCTTTTATTGCTTCCTATGAGAACTACATTCAGGGGAAGATTATTGATCCAGCTATGTTGGATGAAGACTATGACCAGATTGATACTGATGATCTGGAAGAAATGGATCTGCAATGGCAGATGGCTATGATCGTGAGAAGAGTAAAACGGTTTATGAGAAAGACCGGAAGGAAGTTTGTCGGTGGAAGGCCAGGGTTTGACAAGACGAAGGTAAGATGCTACAATTGTCAGCAAAACGGTCACTTTGCAAAGGAATGCAGGAATGAGCGTGTGGAACGAAGTCAGGGCAGGTCTACACAGCAAAGTGGGGGTTCTAAAGATTATAGTGCAATGATTTCCAGAGGAGATGGTGAATACAACTGGAACTTGCATTCTGAAGAAACTTTCGAACATGCCAATTTGGCGAAGGTTGAAACTGAAGGAAATGAGAAGGTTACCGGAGAAGAAAAAGCTTTTATGGCAGATGTTAAAGACCAGCTCTCCGAGGTATGTTCTAAACCTACTTGTTCTAAATGCGAAAACTTGTCTGAGCAATTAGCTACTATAACTGATCAGTATGTTAGTTTGGATGCTGAGTTTAAAACTTTAAAAGAAGATCATCACTATACTAAAACAAGAGAAAATAGTTATAAAGTAAAGATAAAAGCTTGTGAAAAAGATATTAAAAGTCTAAAAGCAAAACTTGCTGAAAAAATTGAAGTGATTGATCTAAGCTATGAAGTTTTGGAAGAAAAAACCAAACTAATCGCTGATAGAGAAAAACAGATTGCTGATCACCAGGTGAAAGTGGTGGAATTGAATAGAAAACTTGAGCAGTTCAGAAATTCCTCTGCTATTCTTGATCACCTTGTTAGTGATCAAGGTTCCTCTGCTAAGAGAGGAGGAATCGGTTATCATGAGGTTCCACCACCTTATAATCACAATTACACTTTTAACCCTAGTATTCAGAAATCTGTTGACTTTGAGGTTGCTCAGACAGTACCAGTTAAAGTAACTTGTAAAGAACCAAATGTTAGTGGAGGCGAAACAAGTTCGCCTGTTTCAAGTGTTAAAATTTCTGATCCAAGTCCAGTCTCATCGGATTCGGATAAGTCATCCGAGTCTGGTAAGGCAAAAGAGGAGGTGGTATTACCCAATGGTGGAGAGAAAGATAAGACGAATAAAAAGAGTACTCCACTAAACCCGTACGTCCCACCATATGTGAGACGAACGGGCGGTAATAAAGCCTCGACATCTAAAACACCGGTTGATAAAAAGGTTGAGCATAGGTGTTGTTTTAGGTGTAATCAATTAGGACATCTTGTTGCAGATTGCCCTCTGAAGCAGCGATTCAGAGGTGGGAGGCCTACTAAAACTGAGAATAAGCCTAATAGTAATTATCATACTGCTAAAAATGAAAACCATTCAAAATTCAAAAATGTGACTAATTCAGGTTTTCATAAAAACAAATCTCAGTTTTACACTGCTAATAACCAAACCACAAGCTATAATTCTTTCAATTCACAAAGGTTTGGAAGGCCTCACAATCAATCTACAAGGAGGTATCCTAATAGGACTTACATGAATTATCCAGATACTAACTTTGGAAAGCCAAAGTTTGGGATGTATAGATCCAAGACCAATTGGTCTTGGGTCCCTAGATTCTAATCTTTTGCTTTATCGTGCAGGAACAGTTGAACAGGGCTGCCAATAATCTTTGGGTTGTGGATAGCGGCTGTTCCCGGCACATGACGGGTAACAAAAAATTGTTACACGATTTGAAACCTGTTCAAGGAGGGAGAGTGAGCTTTGCAGGAGAAAGTGGAGGAAAGATTACAGGAATGGAAACGGTGTCTAACGGGAAGATGACATTAGAAAAAGTAAACTTTGTCGAAGAATTGAAGCACAATCTGCTGAGTGTGTCGCAGATTTGTGATAAGGAGTACACCGTACACTTCACAAAGAATGAAGAATTGTGTTACATCCTGGTTTTCAGATACCAGAGGAGTGGATTGTGATGAAGGCTCCACGTGAGAGGAATACGTACATTATAGATATGAGGTCGACTGAAATGGCCACGGAAGAATCATGCCTTATGACAAAAGCGAGCGAATCGGAGTCCGAATTGTGGCATAGGAGAATGGGGCACATTCATCTTCGGAAGATGAACCACATTGTCAAGAATGGACTTGTGCTGGGCGTTCCCTTGAAAAGTTTCAATTTTGAAGACAAATGTCTACCGTGCAAGAAGGGAAAGCAGCACAAGAAATCCCATCACACCAAGAAGGTCAATTCAATTGCCAGTACCCTAGAATTGCTTCACATGGATCTCTTCGGTCCCGTGAATGCAAAAAGTCTAGGAGGTACTTCATACTGCTTGGTGATCACTGATGACTACTCACGATATTCGTGGGTATATTTCCTGAAATCAAAAGATGAAACGGCTCAGATGGTGAAGAATTTAATTACCAAAGTTGAGAACGTTATGGATAAAAGGGTTAAGTTCATCAGAAGTGACAATGGAACGGAGTTCAAGAATTTTAAAATGGAGATCTTCTGCCTTCAGAAAGGGATTGAACACCAGTACAACGCTCCGTATACACCGCAACAGAATGGAGTGGCTGAAAGGAAGAATAGAACGTTAATTGAAGGAGCCAGAACTATGCTGGCTGATTCGAAGCTTCCTGTGGTGTTTTGGGCTGAAGCTGTTGCTACAGCCTGCTATATCCTCAATAGAGTCTTGACGGTTAAACGACTTAATAAAACGTGTTATGAGCTTATGCATGGGAGGAAACCCAACTTGAGTGGTCTTGAACCATTCGGGTCCCCTTGTTCGATTTTAAAGAAAAATTCTAAATTTGGTGAAGTAGCCGATGAAGGAATCTTAGTCGGTTATGTTGTTGGGACACCCAACAGACGTGTCTTTAATACATCGACCAGCAAGGTTGAGGTGGTGTGTAACACCGATATCACAAGTTACCAACCGCCAAAACCAAGCAACGGACCTGCTGAGTTTTTCGACTATGTTAAACTTTTTAAGTCTTTTAACATACCGTATTTGGATATTGCTGAAGAAGAAGAGAGAGTTGCTACGAAGATGATCCTTGATGAGGAAGAAAATCTATTGCAAAGACAGCTGATCGATAAATGTCAACCTTCCTCATCAAATGCTATCGATACCCCTTCTGCCTCGACTGAAGAAGAATTTTTCAATCCGTTTCACTCTCAGCAAGAAACAATCATTGACGAGCTCTCTTCTAACTTGGAAGACAATCTGCATGTCGGTTCTGTTCCGACCACGAGAATTCATAAAGATCACCCTTTGGAGAATGTGATTGGTGATGTGTCCTCCGGTGTACAAACAAGACGTAGCTTGAATGAGCACACCTGTGTTTACACAAGCATTAAGGAGACAAGCATAATCAACGAATGCTTGTACACTTGCTTTATCAGCCAGATTGAACCGAAGAATTATCAAATGGCTCTCAAGGACAGCTCGTGGGTCGAAGCTATGCAAGAAGAGTTGGCTCAATTCAAGAAAATGGAAGTTTGGACTTTGGTTGAAAAACCAAAGAATGTGCATGCGATAGGCACAAAATGGGTGTTTAAGTGCAAGAGAGATGAGAAAGGGATTATTATAAGAAACAAGGCGAGGCTAGTCGTTAAAGGTTTTAATCAACAAGAGGGGATTGATTATAATGAAGTGTTCGCTCCTGTGGCAAGATTGGAAGCCATTAGATTGTTTTTGGCATTTGCTGCTTATAAAAAGATGAAGGTTTTTCAGTTGGACGTAAAGCGTGCATTCCTAAATGGGAAAGTTGATGAGGTTGTGTATGTTAAGCAACCTCCGGGTTTTCTTGACCCAGACTTTCCAGACCATGTGTACAAATTAAGCAAGGCGTTGTATGGACTACATCAGGCACCTCGTGCCTGGTACTCAACTTTATCAGATTACTTGCTTGAAAATGGGTTTGAAAGAGGTCAGATTGATAGAACACTGTTTGTGAAGAGACAAGGAAGCGACTTCTTGCTAGTGCAAGTCTACGTGGATGACATTATTTTTGCTGCATCAAAAGTCTCCATGTGTCAAGATTTTGAGGCCGTCATGAAGAAAAGGTTTGAAATGAGTGCTATGGGTGAACTAACTTTCTTTTTAGGATTGCAGGTTGATCAGAAGAAGGAAGGGATGTTCATTCATCAGACCAAGTATGTCCATGATGTGCTCAAACGCTTCAAGATGGAGGACAGCACTCCATTCGATACTCCAATCTGCGTCAACTATAAATTGGGTGCTGATTCTGACAATGACGCAGATGTGGACCCAACTCAGTATCGGGCTATTATAGGTTCTTTAATGTACTTAACTGCTTCTAGGCCTGATATTATGTTTGCAGTTTGTCTTTGTGCTCGTTTTCAGGCAAACCCAAAAGAATCTCATTTGAAGGGTGCGAAGAGGATACTGCGGTATCTCAAGGGCAAGCCGAAGCTGGGGTTGTGGTACCCGAGAGGAGGAGACTTGGAGCTAGTCGCTTACACAGATTCTGATTATGGAGGGTGCAATCAGAGTCGGAAGTCAACAACTGGAGGATGTCAGTTTCTAGGTGGCAGACTGGTGTCGTGGCAATGCAAGAAGCAGACTTCAGTCGCAATTTCAACATGTGAGGCAAAATACATGGCAGCATCCAACTGCTGCTCCCAGGTTCTGTGGATTCAACAACAGTTACGCGACTATGGTCTGAATTTCTTACTTACTCCTATTTGCATTGATAACACAGCTGCTATCTCAGTAACTAACAATCCCGTGAAGCACAGTAAAACTAAACATATTGACATACGTCATCATTTTATACGGGATTGTGCTGAGAAGAAACTGATTGTGCTTGAAAAGGTGGATACGCTTGATAATTTCGCTGATTTATATACTAAAGCGTTTGACAAATCAAGATTTCAAAACCTTATTGAGTTGAATGGGATGATCAATCCCGAGTAACCATGCTTTTTATGTTTATTAAAAAAAAAAAAAAAAGGTCACTATCGCTTAGAATTATGTCGGTTGCCTCAGTTTGAAGGACATGTCTTAGGATATGTTTGGTCCTCATTTCTACTTGTAGAATATGCGGATAGCCATTAACCAGATGACTGAAAGTGACCGGGGCGGTTTATGATGTGTTTTCATTCTTTCACTTAAAATTAGTCGATCATACTTAGTTAGAAGGACACATACTAGTATGTGGTCGGTCCAGCTGATCCATTGGATCTTCGGGATAGCCGTTTACCTGAAGACTTTGTTTTGGTTGGGGCGATTGATGTTAAAATTTTTCTTTTTGGGAAATGAAATTATTTTTCAAGTCTACTACTTCGTAAGAAGTTCTATTTGCTATGTTTTAACAGAAAATTGATCCAACCTTGGAAAATGATACATATACTGATTCTGTGTGCTTAACTAGTGAAGTTATTAGGCTTAAAAGGCTTTAGAACAGTCATTGTATGTCATGGTAACTTTTTATGGTGCGTAAAAGTAGATGTGATACAAACTAAATCTACTCGATTTTACGTGGAAACTCCTTAAGAGTTTTGCTTGTCTTCATATATATCTTTCCGAATGATAGGCAGAAAAGCGATTACCCAGTCATACACGAGCCCGTGAGTGTTCTGATTTCCGTGAAGATAGCGTTTCAAGAAACTGCAGTGATCCAGATTCGGGACTTGCAGTTGTTTACTACTCTGAAGTCTATGTAAATGTTTATCGTTAAAAAAAAAAAAATACCTTATGAGTTATTGAAACATTTTAGAGCTAACAATGTCAAGACTTCTCAATCATGAAGTATGAAAGAGAGCGGGAAGCAGATGAAGAGTACTTACAAACTTAATCAGACACTATGGGTCGAGGTCAATTCGGGGTGACTTGGGGAAAGCCAAATACGCTTTGAGAATAGATAGGAGGCATCATAATCTCTGAGTTGTTGCCCACTTAAATTTTGAGGCATAATTGAACCTAACTCGTATCACAGAAATGATGAAAACCATTTTAAGTTATTTACCTGCCTACAACCTGTTTCTTTATGTCATAATACAGCTAAACACGGATCTATGTGACAGTCACGTAATTAGTATGATTCCTGTTCGGATCTTTTCTAAAACGTAGTAGTCCCTTGTAAAGACTGAAATTTGATCCCTTAAACTTTAATTGTTAAAAGTTTTCTTTTTATGTAGTTGTATGCTTTTATATCTGGTTACTTGGACTTGATCGTGTTATTTAATTCTTAAAGGGAAGTTTAAAACTTAATTGCAAAATGTTCAAACTATAGGGGTTTATTTAGTAAAATCAGCGAACTTGTGACTAACTTCGCCTGCCCTAGGCGAAGTTATCCACAACTTCGCGTGTGTAACTCCGCCCCTATATAAAGGAATTTTTAAGGTCAACAGTTTCATTATTTTCAAACTCAGCGAACTTATTTATCGGCGAACTTATCCAGTTTTCCGGCGAACTTGTCGTTTATTCCGATTCCTTGTTCTTTTTCTTAGTTTCCGTTACGATTCAAGGTTCGTGGTGTCATTATATCGTATAATCATTGCTCTCCGATGTTAATCAGTGGTCGTTTTGACCCGGTTATGGACCTCCGACCGTCGGATGTTTGAACCCTATTTCAAAACTTGTCTCTACGTGGTCATGAACGAACTTATCGTCCATATTGTCTTAACATCATGTGTTTCGGAACCCTCAATCGTCAAACTAACCTAAAACATCAGATTTTTCGAAGTTTGAATCTGCTTACTGTCGCCGATTCAGATTCAGGCGAACTTAGGGTTTGGGCGAAGTTATCCGTAACTTCGCCTGAGGCTTAACTTCGGCTGAGGCTTAACTTCGCCTGAGGCGATGTTGTGGTGAGGCGAAGTTATCATTAACTTCGCCTGGACCTTTTTACTTATTAGTTATTAGACGAACTTAAAGATGAAGCGAAGTTGATCCCAACTTCGCCCCACCTTTAACTTCGCCTATACAGATTTCATCACAACTTCGCTCATGGTAACAAGCGAACTTGTGTTATGCCTTAACGTTTATCTAACTTAGTTCGTTTGTTGCAGATATGGCTGCTGTTGCTGGTGCTGGAGGTGCTGGTGGCGATGACGGGGGAGATAACAAGAGACAATTCTTCCCTGGGCACAACATGTACATTACCTTAGACCCAGATGCGAGTGGTGTGGAGGATTACCGCGAGATTATTACATTCCTCCTTCGCTCGCGGATATTCCACGCGATCACAACTACTCTGCCGATATCCTTACCCAATATTGAGGATTTTGGCAGACGGTGGAATACGATTGCCGCGTTGAGCCCCCGGTTATGCGAGCAACCGTCAACAATCAAGAAGTTCAGTTCTCGTCTGAACAAATTCGGGTGGCTTTACGTTTTGAAGAGGAGACTAGGGATGACCCTACAGAGTTTGTTGCTCCGTTCCGCGATGGAGCATTTCTACGAATGGGCTATTCTGGTCCATTGGGCGATACACAACGGAGGAAGGGTTTCCTACTTGATCAGTGGCGCTTCCTCATGCACGTAATGATTGTCTGCATGTCTGGGAGGAAGGCGGGCACTGATGGTATGGGTGCGACCATGCAGTCAGCAATGACTGCTCTGACTTATAACAAACGTTATAGCTTTAGTCAGATGGTCTTTTACGAGATCGATAGACAGAGAAGAGCGATGGCCCGTGAAAGGTTCATCATGTATCCAAGATTCATTCAGATGATCTTGAATCATGTTGCTCCCACGTTGCCTCAACGACGTCCAATAAGATACGTGGAGAGTGTGAGCAAACGTATCTTCGCTCAATGCCGAACATCCAGTGCGAGGAGCAAGCCTGAACTGCGTCCAAGGCATACTCCACTCTTTGGGTACTTAATAAACCCAGGGTATGTGCCAGCTCGTGGGGATGAGTTCAGAGACCCGGCACCACAACAGGCAGGAGCATCTCAAGCTATACCTGCTGCTCCTGTTGTGTCACCGGAGGAGGAAGTGGACCTTGATGCAGAATTCGGAGGTCAAGGATTCTTCGATATGGATCGGGTGGATCCAGAGGAGAACGTTCAGATCCCAGTTGAACGTGTCTCGACTGTGCGTATTACTAGAGCAGCTACGACGGTGGCTGACTCAGATCTTGATGATGTTATGGATGAGGCGAGAAGGATGTTGGTGACTCAAGAGAGGACGTTTGGAAAGAGAAAAAGGACAGCTGATGATAGTGAGTCAGAAGAAGAAGAGGATATTCACAAGCTGATTAGACGTTCAAGACGGGAAAGGACAGGTGCAGGTATGGGAGCTGGAGAGACTTCAAGAGTTGTACGTTTCGCTCCGCCCGCACTGTCAGGTATGTCGATTGTTCCTACATCACTACAGGTCACAAGTTTAAGCGCCGCGGATGTTCCCGTGGTGGCTACATCATCAGCTTTCGGCATTCCATCTACTACTTTCCAGAGGACGACTCCGGAGATTGTGTCTTTACCACCTCCAACGCTTACTCCTTCAAAGGTGGTTGCACAATTTGTAGAGTCCACAGTCGTTGCAACTGCAGGGTTGTCGGTCACGATACCACCTGCGGTTACGTCCACAGCTGCTTCTGATGTCCCGGTTTCATTCGAAATCCCTGCTGAGTATACTCAAGACACATCTCACATGAGGTTTGATTTCGATGCAACCCTCTCAGACTCGGAGAGAATAGCTGCACTTGAGCGGGTCGTGGCAGAACAATCAAGGGTGAATCTTGTCCAGACCCAGGCTATTCAACGCCTAGTAGCAGAAAATCAACTACAGTCGTCCCTCCTGGTTGAACATGGGAGAATTATAGATGCTATGAAGGAGTTCTTGGCATCTCAGGGGGAGACAGGCTGTAAAGGCGACGAGTTAAGGACAAAGAAGAGAAATGATAGAGACGATGATCCCAATGCATCGAAAGGTGCAGGTGGTGAGTTGCCAAGAACTACTCAAGCTCTTGGGACTTCCACAGCTCAGGGGGAGTCTGCAGGTGCGGCTGGCGGTTCTGGTGGTGATGAGGTGGTGATGGTTGATGATGAAGAAATGGGAGATGTTGTGATTGATGCTTTGAAAGAATTAGATGATGATATGTTTAGTGATGATGTGTTGTTTGATGATGATGTGCTGCCAATTGAGGAGATTGAGAAGATTGGCGCTCAGATTGTGATTGAAGAAGATGTTGAAGAAGGTGAAATAGTAGAAGAGAATGTGGAGCATGACATTCCAGGTGTGGAGAAAGCAGATATGGGTAATGAGACAGTAATCGATGAGACTGAATGGGAAGAGCAGCCTAGGTGGAAGGAAGGCTATGCTCAGTGGTTCGTCAAAACGAAGAAACCGGCGGTCCCTACAATGTTTAAGAAGAGTTACAATATTAAAGGCTATGCTGAAGCGAAGAAAGGGATTATTTGCTGGATCTATGATGAGCAGTTGAAGCTCTTTGTGATTAAACGGTATGACGGCGTTCAGTATTTTAAAAGAATGTTAAGGTCGTTGAATACACTGCCGGAATGTGAAGTGAAAGACTTAGCCAGATTGGGGTTAATCAATCGGAGTGACGATAATATGGCTAGAGTTATTGGGAAAATTGTATGGAGAGAGAGTATAAAAGAGAAGAAGTTTGAGCTGTTGAAACCGCAGAAGGGAAAACTTGTTGAAGACAAGGATAGAGGTTTGAGAGCTGATGGAAAACCTTGGATGGTCATGAAGCATAAACCGATCCGGTGTTTGAAAGAAGTACCGATGAAGCTTATGCCTAAGGATGTGCTTAAAGACCTAAAGTGGTGTTTTGTGAATTGTGAGACAGCAGAGGCAGTGATGGAAGACGAGGATGAACAAGAGCTCCTAAGAGTTTACGATCCGATGCATTTGGTAAACTTATCGCAAGCTAAATATGCAGGTGCTCAATGAGAAGAAAATCTTTTATATTCCTGCTTGGAAGGACGAAGCGAGGAAGTATCAAAGAGTTGTGTCAGTTTGTGTTAGAGAAGGAGTGCATGCGTGAAGATACAAGGTTGAAGATTACAAGACAAGTGCTTAAAGATCAAGATATGAAGCTACTGCCAAGGGGGAGTCTGTTGGTGCATAATGCCAGTAGTTCATAGTCTAGTGTCTGTAATCGAGTCTGTAATGTTTAATTATGTTTTGTATGTTTAAGCGAAGTTACTGACAAGTTCGCTTAACAGGCGAACTTGTTAGTCAAGCGAAGTTATGGACAACTTCGCCTGAACATGCCAGGCGAAGTTGTCGTGTATTTATATACCTAGCTTACGGCTTAGTGTGTAAGTCAGAATCAGTTGTTAGTGTTAGTTTGTTCAAGTTGTTACGAGAGCTGTAACGTGTGTCTGTAATAGTGATATCGTATCACGTGTTTGAGTTACTATATAACGTGTGTTCGTTTCGTGTGTTCGTGTGATTCGTGTTCTGTACTCGTAACGATCTACGCAGGGATTCCGCACCTGAGTAGATCGAGATATCTCGTGCGATCCATCCAGGGAACCTACAGTGCATCGGATTAAGGAAAGAGATTGGATACCTCCTGAGCAAGGGTCGCTTTAAAGAACTCTTGGGAAGGAAGAAATCCAAGATCCAAGATCCCGAAGATCTTCCACAAAAAGCAACACCACCACCACCGGATGCCCATGTGATCAATTTTGTCTCCAGAGACTACGAATTGTTTAGAGATTCGTGTGCCATAGAAGAAAGTCCCGTAGAAGAATTCGAATTGGGCAATGAGAGAAGACCACTCATCCCCACTACTCGGATGACTGATCAGAGAGTCTTTCTCAATTCAAGGATCCAGGATCCTCAACAAAACAAGCCAGATGTGCCAGCAGTTAATTTTATCTCGGGAGGTTCAGACATATGTGGAACATCTTTCTCCGCAGCAAAAAGATTCGCCAAAGATATCAATATGGATAATGGAGATCACTCAATAGTATAAACCACATTAACAACAGACAGGAGAATCTTTTTCGATGAGGAAGACAAGCTGAACATCCAGGATCCTCATCATGACGGTTTGATTATTACTTTGTTTATATCTAACCATTATGTACGCAGGATCCTGGTGGACGGGGGCAGCTAGGTCAACATTATCCAGCATGATGTCCTCAAAAAGATGAACATCCTGGATTCAGAAATCATCCCAAGAACATCGGTGCTAGTCGGTTACAGTGGCGAAACTAAATAGACATTGGGGGACATCAACCTCCCAATTTATATCGAAGGGTTAAATTCATACAAAAAATTTTGTGTTATAGATAACCTTTCCTGTTGCAATGTTATTTTAGGTAGGCCTTCGCTCCATGGAATGAAGGCCGTAGCTTCAACTTATCACCAATGCATCAAGCTACCAACTCCTTGGGGAGTTGTAAAGATAGTAGGTGACCAAGCGGAGGCTAAGAACTACTATTCATCATCAATGAAGCCAGCAACCAAGCAAACTATAGCATAGCAACTACAGCAACATCCTAGGAACGTGCTGGAATCTCGGGAAAAAGACCTCAAAGAAGTATCAATGGACCTCGAAGATACAGAGATAAAAGTGTTCCTAGGATCCAGTATCCCCATCAAAATCGAGGAGGGTATAATATCCTTCCTAGGGTGAAGAAGATCTACTTTTGCCTTCAAGCACTCAGACATGACAGGTATTTCAAAAGTGGTAATCACTCATAAACTCGGCCTCGATTTATCTATTAAACACGTCCATCAGAAGCGAAGAAAATTCGCTCCTGAGAGGAACAATATCATACAAGAAGAAGTTGAAAAACTTCTTAAGGCCGGTATGATCAGAGAGGTTCAATATCCTCGATGTTTAGCTAATGTGGTCGTTGTTTCAAAAAAGAATGGAAGGTGGAGGGTGTGTGTCGATTTCACGGATTTAAACAAGGCATGCCCCAAGTATCCTTTCCAATTACCACATATAGATGTCATGGTGGATGCAACGGCTGGACATGAAATGCTCACCTTTATGGATGCTTCCTCTGGATTCCAACAAATTCAGATGGAACCATCTGATCAAGAGGACACAGCGTTCATGACTCCAGCCGGCATATATTGTTATACTGCTATGCCGTTCGGACTAAGAAATGCAGGAGCAACATACCAAAGACTAGTCAACATGATGTTCAAGGACCAATTGGGCAAAACTATGGAGGTATATATAGATGATATGGTGGTAAAGTCGAAGAAGGCAGAGGATCACCTCAGAGACCTTGAGGAAGCATTCAATATCCTTGACCATTATAACATGAAACTAAATCCGTCCAAATGCCACTTCGGTGTTAAGGCTGGAAAGTTTCTAGGATATTTGGTCACAAAGAGAGGAATTGAAGCAATCCTGGAGCAGATAGAAGCTATTGTCAATCTCAAATCTCCTGCAAATGCCAAATACGTCCAGAGGCTCCCCGAAAGAATAGCGGCCTTGAATATATTCATCTAAAGATCCTCCGAGAAGTGCAAAGACTTCTATGATATCCTTAGAAAGAACAAGAAATTTGAGTGGACTGAAAAGCATGAAGCTGCGCTTACAGCCCTGAAGGATTACTTATCCTCAGCTCCAGCTCTAATGAAGCATGTGGATGGAGAATCCTTGTATCTTTATCTTGCTGTCTCAGGAAATGCAGTGAGTGCAGTCTTGGTAAAGGATCATGAAGGTGAACAACATCCTGTATATTATGTAAGTAAAAGTCTTCTAGATGCGGAGTCCAGGTATTCTCATTTAGAAAAGCTAATTCTTGCACTTATTATGGCTTCTACTAAACTAAGACATTATTTTGAAACTCACCATATTATTTTGAGAACTAACTATCCTGTAAAGAATGTTCTTAGAAAACCAGAGTTGTCAGGTAGAATGGCTAAGTGGGCTGTAAAATTGAGTGCATATGATGTCCAATACGAGCCAAGAACAGCAATCAAGTCTCAAGCGCTAGCGGACTTTGTGGCTAATTTCACTAATGATCTACAAAAAGAGGCTGACTTGGAAGTCCAACAACTAGAAAAGACCAAGGATCCTTGGATACTCTTCACGGATGGAGCATCCAACATAAGAGGAACAGGATTAGGGATCCTACTGAAATCGCCACAGGTGACATATTACCCCAGTCCATAGCTTGTGAGTTTTAGGCAACAAACAATGAAGCAGAATACAAAGCTTTAATCGCAGGTTTGCAATTAGCCAAAAGCATGAGGATCAGGTATCTTCAAGTTTATGTAGATTCTTTGTTGATAACTAACCACTTTAATGGCTTGTATGCTGTTAAAGGTGAGAAACTAATGAAATATTTAGATGTTGTGAAGGAATTGTCGAAATCCTTCGAAATATTTAATATCACACAGGTACCGAGGGAAGAAAACGATGGGGCAGATGCCTTAGCAAACTTAGCCTCATCTCTGAAGATCCCTGAGGATTTGAAAATCCCAATAATCCACATTCTCGCGCCAGCAATAGGAGAATAGGAAGTTGGGAAGATAACAAAAGACAAAGAAATCGTGCTCTGGAATCCTTTATCCTCAAATAACAAAGGATCATGGATCCATCCTATCAAGAACTATATTCAAACTGGAGAAATTCCAGCCACAGAAAATCCCAAGTCCTTCAAGCTCAAGGTATCCCAATATATTTTATTAGATAATATGTTATATAGAAAATCTCTTGCAGGTCCATATCTGAGATGCATCGAAGATCCTGAGACCCAAGAAGTACTAAAGGATTTTCACGAAGGAGATTGCGGCAATCACACAGGTGGAAGAGCATTATTTTCCAGGATACTCAGAACTGGATACTTCTGGCCAACAATGAAGAAAGATGCAGTGGAGTATTCAAAGAAGTGTGATGCTTGCCAAAGACACGCGAACATCCTTCATCAACCAGCGAAGCCTCTATATCCTATATCCTCCCCATGGCCTTTCATGAAATAGGGTATGGATATTGTAGGCAAACTACCAAAAGCACCAGGTGGAAAAGTCTTTATTCTTGCTATGACTGACTACTTCTCCAAGTGGATTGAGGCAGAAGCATTTGTACAAGTCCGAGAAAAGGAAGTAATATCTTTTATTAAACGAAATATTATAACTAGATTTGGTATTCCCGCTGAAATTGTTTGTGACAATGGTTCCCAGTTTATCGGGAAGAGAACCACTAACTTTTGTGACAGTTGGGGCATCAAAATGATCACTTCGACTCCGGTTCATCCTCAAGCCAATGGTCAAGTAGAGTCCAGTAACAATATCATCATCAACAATCTAAAGAAGAAGCTAGGATCCAAGAAGGGAAAATGGGCTGAAGAACTTCCTTATGTTCTCTGGGCAGACAGAACTACACCCAAAAATGCGACAGGCCACACACCCTTCTCCTTGGTGTTTGGATCAGAAGCAGTGATTCCCACAGAAATGGTGGTTCCTACTGTGAGAACCAGCATTCGTGATCCTGAAGCCAATAAAGAAATCCTTCTTGAAGACTTGGATACTATAGAGGAACTCAGAGATCTAGCAAAAATTAGAATGGCAGCTTATCAACAAAGGGTAGCTGGGGCATATAACAAAAATATCAGAATCAGGAGATTTCAAGAAGGAGATCTAGTATTGAGGAAAGCCTTCCAAAACACAACAAATCCAGCTGATTGGAAGCTAGCACCCAAATGGGAAGGACCTTATCAAATTGAGTCGGGAGCAGGAAAGAGGGCATATTATTTGCTCACAATGGAAGGCAACAGGTTACCAAGAGCATGGAATGCCATCCACCTCAAGAAATATTTTTTCTGATCGGGATCTACTATCCTGAGAGGATATATTATCCAGAAAAGGATCTAGGATCCTTAAATCAGTAACATCTTTCTGATCTATTATTTCTTTTGAATTATTATTAATTTAAGGATATTATATTCTTAATACTTTATCTTTTCCAAGTTTTGAGTAACCATGCAGGATTGTAGTGACTCATTTGATGTTCAAGAGGTTGGCCACCTCTCCTTTGCGTTTAAGGTACTTTACTATTTCCCTTGGCCTTGCCCACGTTTGGATATGACCCCCGATGGTCATATCCCCTATGGTTTAAAGGTTTTCACCTTTCTCACGATCGCCAGTTGCGTACGCTATACAACATATAGTTCGGGGCAGCGGGACCAGTACACGCTTAGTGGCTGACAATTTCGTTGTCTCCGGCTATATGGAGGATCCTACGAAATATGGTAGACGTACCATACCTCCGGTTTATAACGTTTTCACGTTATCACGTTTGGGCTAAATCCCGGTTCGGGCGAGACCCCAGTTAACATCCGTATCTTTGGGCCAGTCCCCAGTTTGGGCTTGTCCCCAGATTATTTTATGGGCTTGTCCCTAGATTAAACGGGCTTGTCCCAGTTGCACAGGCTTGTCCCCAGTCTAATGGGTTTGATCCCAGTTAATAATATGAATTATTTGCAGTGAACTTTCTAAGTTATTATTGAATATCAAGAAACTAAGGATCCCGAATCCTAAAGCTACTCTAGTAAGGAACATTAGGGTTCAATACTTCTAGTAACCTAGGTCTATCTAGACCTTCTGGTATGATCTTTATTGATTAACTTAAGTTTGATACTTATTGCAATAACTTTAGATATTCTAGTTAGAAAGGCTAATCTTTTAAGAGGTTATTTGATTACTAAAGTCTTTAGCTATTTTCAGGATGCTTTATCCTAAAATTTTCTTTAAAGATGTTTTATCCTAAAATCTATGATTTAATGATATTCTATCCTAGACAATTTTTAAGGATCTTTTATCCTAAAAAAACCAAAAAAAAAAAAAAAATCTTTTACTCAAAATTATTTGTTAAACTATTAACAACGCCAAACTTATATTTAACAAGTTTTTGAAACTAAATGACAAGTAAATAGTCAAAATATTTATATATTAATTAAAATAAGCCCCAAGGACTTATCCAAAATCCTTAACCCGGACTTCACCATACGAAAAGATGGACCATCCATCCGGGTTAAGTAAAAGTTACTAATAGTTCATAAAGTGTAGGGAAATTAAAAACAGGGGAAACAAAGGCTTCATCCCCACAAACAGAGGATCCTTCCACCTTTGTCACCCCCGCAGATTGTCTTAAGGATCATGGATCCTTTATCCTAAATAACTATTGTTTATTACAGACCCTATAAATTGTTCGTAAAAACATCAACACCAAATAAAAAAGTGGGCTTGGGCCTTGTCTTTAATATCCTTCATCACTCAATTAAGTTGTATCTTCAACCGCAGCATCACCTTCCCCTTTGCCAGCTTCAACCGCCTCCTTAACGCCGCCGGTCCCAGCCTGGGTGTTCTCAATCATCTCTTCATCATCCTCACCACCAAGGTCGTCAAGAGCAGCCTTCCATTTCTCCACTTCCCAGGCTGACTTGTCCAAGGCAGGATCACAGGCCTCCATCGTCATCTTGATCCGCGCCTGAAATACCGACCTGGCAGCCCACACCTTGGCCTCATTAGTCGCCTGCTCCACTGCCTCTTGACGTTGGGCTTCGGCTGAGGATATCTGATCCTCCAATTGTTTCTTGAGTTGGATCATAGCTTTATCCTTAGCAACCGCAGCTTTCCCTAACCCGGACATTTTCTCACTCATATGGAGGATAGTCTTTTCATAATGGTCCCTCATAGAAATCACAGCCTACCAATAAATTTCGTGTCAAAATTGGGACAATGTTGGATCCTAAATCAATAAAGGGGAAAATACGGTATACTTACAAAGCAGACAATGTCACAGTGAGTCTCGGGATCAGAGGATTTTTTCCTCTTGGAAGCTGCAGATTTAGCCCTGGTAGTGGCGGTCTTGGGCTCGGAGCTTGTGCCAGCCTTTGAAGCCTCCTTCTTGACAGCAGGAGAAGTAACCATACAGTCGATGTCGTCAAGGGAGAACTTGAGAGCGGACTTTCCAGCTTTCTTGGTGCCTGTAGAGGAGAAATCAACAGATAAGTATTCTATTTTATTTTATTTACTTTAAAATGATTAACTTACTTGACATGTCTAAACTTGAGGAGATGTCACAAAAACCTTTAACAAACCGAGCTTGAAAGGTCCTAACTTCGGTATCCAGTGCTAGGAACCGTTTTGCCATTTCTTCTGTTCTAGGTAGCTTGCTCAATGAAGTGAAGTTCTCAACTGCAAACAACAGAAAAGAATAAGCATTAAAACTGATGAATAAAGGATCCTGCTATTCCATAAGGATCCAGGATCCTACCCTTCGTGACCCACGTTGAAGGAAGATCAGTCCCCCCTGGTATCGAGTCGTGTTTAACGAAGAAAAATTGATTCCTCCACACGGAATCATTTAGCGTGGCTTTGGAGATCGGATGGGGCTGTCGGGGCTTGGATTTGAAGATAAAACGGGCAGAACCGAAGGTAGTAAGGGTATACAGATATGACAACTCCGGAAGGCCAAAAACGATTTTTTCCTCCTTGATGATTTTTTTGATAGTGCTAAGAACCCTCCAGATCATCGGCATGGCTTGTATGTAAGATATGCCAATAGAATCGAAAAAACTTTGGGTAAAAGGCGGAATAGGGGTATTTATAGCCGATAAGAAAGGGAGTTGCCGGAAAGCAGACCCAAACCTTGGAGTAAACATCGCATCTAATGCTGGATTCGTAGGGTCGGAACAGGGTATCTGGAGGAAATAATGTATGATAACTGTCGACCTTGGGATCCGTGAGCTTACAAATTTCAGAAGATGGGTTGGAAAGCAGACCTTGGGATTCCATTTCGACTAGTTCGGAACCACCGGATGACTATTCAGAAGGTTTAGAAGGGGCCGGAAAAGAAGAAGCGGCGGACATGATTAAAGAAAATAAGAAACAAGGGTTAGAAGAATACCTGATGCGTCGGATGAAGGTGTATATAATCAAAGATATAGGGCGGCATATATAGACGGTTATAATTAACCTTGGGGGCGAAATGGTAAATTTTCTGGCAAAACCGTCCCATCCAGCAGTTTTCACAGTGATTTTGAATTTCAAAAAGACAGCTGTATTCCACTGTCACCCGCCATTTTGGGGGCAATTGTTAGGCCACGATTTTTATACTGAGGATCCTTTATCTTTGACTGTCTTGTGGATAGTTTATCCTTGAAATATATATCAGGATATAAAAGATCGACGATCCTCGGTATTGTTTGTTTACTAATAATTGCGTTTAGTATGATGATGTGTTAGACAGGTATATCGACTTCAAGACGAACTTGCATCAATTATCCTCATGGGACATCCTGTAGCTGGAACATGGATCTAGGATCCTAATTCAACATATCTGATTATGGACGAACTCTCTAGAAGATTGACGTTTAAATAACAACAACGGTATCTAGACCTGGTCTACCGCTTTATTCGCTAGTGAGTGGCTATCAGCACGTGGTCAAAGAGCACGTTGGTGAAGAATGGAAGACTAGCGGATTTATAAGATGAAGTCGTTAAGTTTGTTAATTACTTTTTCCTTATATATTTGAGTATGATCGATAGGAAAAGACACATGTACTTACACACACACACACTAGAGCAGAAGCAAATACTCTCTCTAGACACTAGCTTTCGTTGTTTACTAATAATTGCGTTTAGTATGATGATGTGTTAGACAGGTATATCGACTTCAAGACGAACTTGCATCAATTATCCTCATGGGACATCCTGTAGCTGGAACATGGATCTAGGATCCTAATTCAACATATCTGATTATGGACGAACTCTCTAGAAGATTGACGTTTAAATAACAACAACGGTATCTAGACCTGGTCTACCGCTTTATTCGCTAGTGAGTGGCTATCAGCACGTGGTCAAAGAGCACGTTGGTGAAGAATGGAAGACTAGCGGATTTATAGGATGAAGTCGTTAAGTTTGTTAATTACTTTTTCCTTATATATTTGAGTATGATCGATAGGAAAAGACACATGTACTTACACACACACACACTAGAGCAGAAGAAAATACTCTCTCTAGACACTAGTTT
The DNA here is from genome assembly GCF_021521415.1 of Bidens hawaiensis. Classification (NCBI taxonomy): domain Eukaryota; kingdom Viridiplantae; phylum Streptophyta; class Magnoliopsida; order Asterales; family Asteraceae; genus Bidens; species Bidens hawaiensis. The sequence goes on along the minus strand of NW_027491464.1, from coordinate 978,321 downwards.
TCGTTGTTTACTAATAATTGCGTTTAGTATGATGATGTGTTAGACAGGTATATCGACTTCAAGACGAACTTGCATCAATTATCCTTATGGGACATCCTGTAGCTGGAACATGGATCTAGGATCCAAATTCAACATATCTGATTATGGACGAACTCTTTAGAAGATTGCCGTTTAAATAACAACAACGGTATCTAGACCTGGTCTACCGCTTTATTCGCTAGTGAGTGGCTATCAGCACGTGGTCAAAGAGCACGTTGGTGAAGAATGGAAGACTAGCGGATTTATAGGATGAAGTCGTCAAGTTTGTTAATTACTTTTTCCTTATATATTTGAGTATGATCGATAGGAAAAGACACATGTACTTACACACACACACACTAGAGCAGAAGAAAATACTCTCTCTAGACACTAGCTTTCGTTGTTTACTAATAATTGCGTTTAGTATGATGATGTGTTAGACAGGTATATCGACTTCAAGACGAACTTGCATAAATTATCCTCATGGGACATCCTGTAGCTAGAACATGGATCTAGGATCCTAATTCAACATATCTGATTATGGACGAACTCTCTAGAAGATTGACGTTTAAATAACAACAACGGTATCTAGACCTGGTCTACCGCTTTATTCGCTAGTGAGTGGCTATCAGCACATGGTCAAAGAGCACGTTGGTGAAGAATGGAAGACTAGCGGATTTATAGGATGAAGTCGTTAAGTTTGTTAATTACTTTTTCCTTATATATTTGAGTATGATCGAGAGGAAAAGACACATGTACTTACACACACACACACACTAGAGCAGAAGCAAATACTCTCTCTAGACACTAGCTTTCGTTGTTTACTAATAATTGCGTTTAGTATGATGATGTGTTAGACAGGTATATCGACTTCAAGACGAACTTGCATCAATTATCCTCATGGGACATCCTGTAGCTGGAACATGGATCTAGGATCCTAATTCAACATATCTGATTATGGACGAACTCTCTAGAAGATTGCCGTTTAAATAACAACAACGGTATCTAGACCTGGTCTACCGCTTTATTCGCTAGTGAGTGGCTATCAGCACGTGGTCAAAGAGCACGTTGGTGAAGAATGGAAGACTAGCGGATTTATAGGATGAAGTCGTCAAGTTTGTTAATTACTTTTTCCTTATATATTTGAGTATGATCGATAGGAAAAGACACATGTACTTACACACACACACACTAGAGCAGAAGAAAATACTCTCTCTAGACACTAGCTTTCGTTGTTTACTAATAATTGCGTTTAGTATGATGATGTGTTAGACAGGTATATCGACTTCAAGACGAACTTGCATAAATTATCCTCATGGGACATCCTGTAGCTAGAACATGGATCTAGGATCCTAATTCAACATATCTGATTATGGACGAACTCTCTAGAAGATTGACGTTTAAATAACAACAACGGTATCTAGACCTGGTCTACCGCTTTATTCGCTAGTGAGTGGCTATCAGCACATGGTCAAAGAGCACGTTGGTGAAGAATGGAAGACTAGCGGATTTATAGGATGAAGTCGTTAAGTTTGTTAATTACTTTTTCCTTATATATTTGAGTATGATCGAGAGGAAAAGACACATGTACTTACACACACACACACACTAGAGCAGAAGCAAATACTCTCTCTAGACACTAGCTTTCGTTGTTTACTAATAATTGCGTTTAGTATGATGATGTGTTAGACAGGTATATCGACTTCAAGACGAACTTGCATCAATTATCCTCATGGGACATCCTGTAGCTGGAACATGGATCTAGGATCCTAATTCAACATATCTGATTATGGACGAACTCTCTAGAAGATTGACGTTTAAATAACAATAACGGTATCTAGACCTGGTCTACCGCTTTATTCGCTAGTGAGTGGCTATCAGCACGTGGTCAAAGAGCACGTTGGTGAAGAATGGAAGACTAGCGGATTTATAGGATGAAGTCGTTAAGTTTGTTAATTACTTTTTCCTTATATATTTGAGTATGATCGAGAAGAAAAGACACATGTACTTACACACACACACACACACTAGAGCAGAATCAAATACTCTCTCTAGACACTAGATTTCGTTGTTTACTAATAATTGCGTTTAGTATGATGATGTGTTAGACAGGTATATCGACTTCAAGACGAACTTGCATCAATTATCCTTATGGGACATCCTGTAGCTGGAACATGGATCTAGGATCCAAATTCAACATATCTGATTATGGACGAACTCTTTAAAAGATTGACGTTTAAATAACAACAACGGTATCTAGACCTGGTCTACCGCTTTATTCGCTAGTGAGTGGCTATCAGCACGTGGTCAAAGAGCACGTTGGTGAAGAATGGAAGACTAGCGGATTTATAGGATGAAGTCGTTAATTTTGTTAATTACTTTTTCCTTATATATTTGAGTATGATCGATAGGAAAAGACACATGTACTTACACACACACACTAGAGCAGAAGCAAATACTCTCTCTAGACACTAGCTTTCGTTGTAATCTCGATCATATACTCCACAAACACTTGTAACCACTTTTGATTCATTAATAAACTCGACGGTGATAGTTTTCACCGTCCGGGGGTTTTTTGTGCCGCGCACCGGGATAACCATATGCTCATCGACCAAAGGTTACCTTGTTGATCATTGACTAAAGTACTTCGACCAAAGATTATATTATTAATCATTGACCGGAGCTATTTTACCAACGATTACCTTGATATGTTTCGACCGAGGTAAAACTATCTTGGTTAAGGGCTTTTTCCCTCGTGATCAAATCATTGTGTTCATCAATATCACGCTTATATACTCGTTATTATTGAATTGGCACTTTACCTCACATAACAGATTTGGATACTTGATCCTTAGCTGATTTTTGTCCAAAACAGAAGGCAGTAGCCTCAACTTATCACCAATGCATCAAGCTACCTACACCTTGGGGAGTTGTAAAGATAGTCGGTGACCAAGCGGAGGCCAAGAACTATTATTCTTCATCAATGAAGCCAGCAGCCAAGCAAACTATAGCATAGCAACTACAGCAACATCCTAGGGACGTGCTGGAAGCTCGGAAGAAAGACCTTAATGAAGTGTCATTGGACCCCGAGGGTCCAGAGATAAAGGTGTTCCTAGGATCCAATATTCCCAGTAAGATTGAGGAGGATTTAGTATCCTTCTTAGGGCGAAGAAGATCTACCTTTGCCTTCAAGCATTCTGACATGACAGGTATTTCAAAAGAAGTAATCACTCATAAACTCGGCCTTGATTTATCTATTAAACCCGTCCATCAGAAGCGAAGAAAATTCGTTCCTGAAAGGAACAAGATCATACAAGAAGAAGTTGAAAAACTTCTTAAGGCCGGTAAGATCAGAGAGGTTCAATATCCACGATGGCTAGCTAATGTAGTCGTTGTTTCAAAAAAGAATGGAAAGTGGAGGGTGTGTGTCGATTTTACCAATTTAAACAAAGCATGCCCCAAGGATCCTTTCCCTTTACCACATATAGATTCCATGGTGGATGCAACGGCAGGACATGAAATTCTTACTTTTATGGATGCCTCCACTGGATTTCAACAAATTCAAATGGAACCATCTGATCAAGAGGATACAACATTCATGACTCCTACCGGCATATACTGTTATACTGCTATGCCGTTTAGACTAAGAAATGCAGGGGCAGCATACCAAAGACTAGTCAACATGATGTTCAAGGATCAGTTAGGCAAGACTATGGAAGTATACATAGACGATATGGTGGTAAAATCAAAGAAAGCTGAGGATCACCTTAGAGACCTCGAGGAAGCATTCAATATCCTCGGCCAATATAACATGAAATTGAACCCGTCAAAATGCCACTTTAGCGTTAAGGCTGGAAAGTTTCTGGGATATATGGTGACTAAAAGAGGAATTGAAGCAAGCCCTGAGCAAATTGAAGCCATCCTCAATTTGAAATCTCCTGCAAACGCAAAGGATATCCAAAGGCTCACGGGAAGAATAGCTGCTCTCAATAGGTTCATCTCAAGATCCTCCGAAAAGTGAAATGACTTCTATGACATCCTTTGGAAGAATAAGAAGTTTGAATGGATGGAAAAGCATGAGGATGCGCTTACAGCCTTGAAGGATTACTTATCCTCAGCTCCAGCTCTAATGAAGCCCGTGGATAGAGAATCCTTATATCTATATTTAGTTGTCTCAGGATATGCAGTAAGTGTCGTCTTGGTAAAGGATCATGAAGGTGAACAACATCCCGTTTATTATGTAAGTAAAAGCCTCTTAGACGCAGAGGTCAGGTATTCTCACCTTGAAAAATTAATTCTTGCTTTGATTATGGCCTCAACCAAGTTGAGACACTATTTTGAAACACATACTATTATTTTGAGAACTAACTATCCTGTTAAGAATGTGCTTAGAAAACCAGAAATGTCAGGTAGAATGGCCAAGTGGGCTGTGAAGCTGAGTGCATATGATATTCAGTATGAGCCTAGAACAGCCATTAAATCACAAGCGCTTGCAGACTTTGTGGCTGATTTCAGTAGTGACATGCAAAATGAAGCTGATCTAGAAGTCCAACAACTTGAAGAAACCAAGGATCCTTGGATCCTCTTCACAGATGGAGCATCCAATGTAAGAGGAACGGATTTGGCATACTACTAAAATCGCCACAGGGGGACATAATACCCCAGTCCATTGCATGTGCATTCCAAGCAACCAATAATGAGGCAGAATACGAAGCACTTATCGCAGGTTTACTCTTAGCTAAACAGATGAGGATCAGGTATCTTCAAGTTTATATAGACTCTTTACTTATAACTAACCACTTTAACGGTTCTTATACTGTGAAAGGTGAGAATATGGTCAAATATTTAGAAATTGTGAAGGAATTGGCAAAATCCTTCGAATTGTTTAGTATAATACAGGTACCAAGGGAAGAGAATGCTGGGGCAGATGCCTTAGCAAACTTAGCATCATGGTTGAAGATCCCGGATGATGTAAAGATACCCATCATTCATATATTGTCTCCGGCAATTGGAGAACAAGAATCCGTGAAGATAACAGTGGATTGCACAGGAGAACATACGGATCCTCCATCCTCTTCAAAAGTAGGATCTTGGATCCTTCCAATCAAAAAATTCCTGCAAGATGGAGAGATTCCTACAGGGGACAATCCTAAAGCTTTCAGATTAAAGGTATCACAATTCATTATTTTACAAGATATTGTGTATAGAAAATCTCTTGCAGGTCCCTATCTGAGATGCATTGAGGATCCTGAAATACAAGAGGTACTTCAAGACTTCCACGAAGGCGATTGCGGCAACCACACAGGGGGAAGAGCATTATTCTCCAGGATACTTAGGACTGGATACTTCTGGCCAACAATGAAGAAGGATGCTATGGAATACTCAAAGAAGTGTGATGCTTGCCAAAAGCATGGAAACATTCTTCACCAACCAACAGAACCTATGTATCCTATATCCTCTTCATGGCCTTTCATGAAATGGGGAATGGATATTGTAGGCAAGCTACCAAAGGCACCAGGCGGAAAGGTCTTTATGCTTGCTATGACAGACTACTTCTCTAAATGGATTGAAGCAGAAGTATTCGTGCAAGTCCGAGAAAGGGAAGTTATATCCTTTATTAAATGAAATATTATAACTAGATTTGGTATCCCTTCTGAAATTGTTTGTGACAATGGTTCCCAGTTTATCGGGAAAAGAACCACTAACTTTTGTGACAGTTGGGGCATCAAGATGATCACTTCTACACCAGATCATCCTCAAGCCAATGGTCAAGCGGAGTCTAGAAACAATATCATCATCAACAATTTAAAGAAGAAGCTAGGATCCAAGAAGGGAAAATGAGTTGAAGAACTTCCTTATGTTCTTTGGGCAGACAGAACTACACCTAAAAATGCAACAGGCCAAACACCCTTCTCATTGGTATTTGGCTCAGAGGCAGTAATTCCTATAGAAATGGTGATTCCTACAGCAAGAACGAGCATCCATGATCCTGAAGCCAATGAAGAAATCCTTCTTGAAGACTTGGATACTGTAGAAGAACTCAGAGACCTAGCCAAAATCATAATGACAGCTTATCAACAAAGGGTAGCTGGGCATACAACAAAAATATAAGAATCAGAAGATTTCAAGAAGGAGATTTGGTTTTGAGGAAAGCCTTCCAAAATACTACCAATCCGGCTGATGGAAAGTTAGCACCCAAATGGGAAGGACCTTATCTGATTGAGTCAGAGGCAGGAAAGGGGGCATATCATTTGCTCACAATGGAGGGCAACAGGTTACCAAGAGCATGGAATGCTATCCATCTCAAGAAGTACTTTTTCTGATCAGGATCAAGTATCCTAAGAGGATCGAGTATCCTTAAATGATATAGGATCCTAAAACCGGTAACATCTATCTGATCACTTATCCTTTTCAGATTCTTATTAATTTAAGGATAATATATTTTTAACGTTTGTCTTTTCCAAGTTTTTAAGTAACAATGCAGGTTTCAATAAGAGGATTCAATGTCTAAGAGGTTGGCCACCTCTCCCTCATGCTTAAGGTACATCGTTGTTTTCCTTGGCCTAGCCCACGATTGGGTATGACCCCTGATGGTTATACCCTCCAAGGTTTAAAGGTTTTCACATTTCTTTTAAATTAGAGTTTCTACACTCTCGCCTGGAGCCACGCTATCCAACGTATAGTCCGGGGCAGCGGGACCAGTACACGCTTAGTGGCTGACAATTTCGTTGCTTTCGGCTATATGGAGGATCCTACGATTTATGGTAGACGTACCATATCACCGGTTTATAACATTTTCACGTTATCTCAAGACAAAGGTTTCTAACATTTTCATGTTAGCTAAGGTTTATAACGTTTTCACGTTATGTCACGTTTGGGCTAAATCCCGGTTTGGGCGAGACCCCAGTTAACATCCGTATTTGGGCTTGTCCCCAGTTTTTGGGCTTGTCCCCAGATTACACGGGCTTGTCCCCAGATTACACGGGCTTGTCCCCAGTTGCACGGGCTTGTCCCCAGTTTATTTTATGGGCTTGTCCCCCGGTTTATTGGGTTTAATCCCATATAATGTCATAAGTTATTTGCATCAGGTATCATAAATTAGATTCTGAGGATCACCGAATGATCAATACTTATGGATTCAAAATCCTTTAATTCAGTTTTATAAGGATTGCAAAAGGATCAATACTTATGGTAACTTAGGTCTAACCAAATCTTATGGTATGATTTCTACTTATCAATTTACTTTTACTTGACTAAAATCTTTATAAACTCTTTTATGTAAGGATTCAGGATCCTTAAATTGTTTTTACAAGGATTCTATATCCTTAAAGCGTTTTCTCAAAGAATATTTCTTAAAACTATTTAAAGATCTAAAACTATAACAAACATGCTTTTATAATATATAAACAATCAAGCAATAGTTAAAAGATACTATATATTAAACTTACTTGCAATAACCAAAAATCTTAACCCGGACTTCACCATGCAAAAGATGGATCATCCACCCGAGTTAATCAGGTGTTACTAGTTGTTCATGATTTGCAGGGAGAAGGTTATACAGCCGGAAGGGAAGTTCCCATGGAAACTCCATTGATATGTGACAATTATATCCAGCTTGTCAAATCTCATATGTTTTTACAGGAAGTTTGAATTCAAAGGCAAAATGACAGCTGTGATCTTATCACAACCGCCATTTTGGGGGCAATTGTTAGTGCACAGAAATTTGACACTGTGGATATGTTATCCTGACATATGTTTTGGATCAGTTATCCGTAGCGTGTGTTCCAGATCCCGTCAGGATCAAGGATCCACAGTACTTATTATTTACTAACGGTTGTTCTCATGTGTAGTCTTATATTGAGCAGGTATAACGGTTAGAAGACTCAGTCTATCCACTAAATTGCAGTCAAGAAGATATTGACGTGTTTGGATTAATTATCCTTCTGAAGAGTTCCAGAGCTATGTCAGGATCATGGATCCTCGGTATTTGCTGCTATTAACGGTTGTATCTTATACGAAGGCTGATATTTAATAAGTGTAACGGCTAGAAGACGTGGTCTACCACCTATTTCGCAGCCTGAGTGATGGAGCACGTGGTCAAAGTGGCTGTTACGATTATATTGAAGACATGGCGGATTTTTAGGGATTATTAGTTAATAGTCTTTATTAATCATAACTCCCTTGAGTTATTATCTTTTATATATAATGGAGATTGTGATCAGTTAGGGGACACATGTATTATCACACACACTAGAGCAGAACACATAATTCTCTCTACGCACTAGCTTACTTTGTAATCTCGATCATCAACTCCATAACATTTGTAACCACCTTTTGTTATCACTATACTTGACGGTGATAGTTTTCACCGTCCGGGGTTTTTTTGTGCCGAAGATTACTATAATCACGTATTATCCGACCAAAGGTTACCTTGTTGATCATTGACAGAAGTGATTCGACCAAAGGTTACCTTGTTAATCCTTGACCGAAGTCATTTGATCAAAGATTGCCTGGTTAAGTTTTGACCGAAGTAAGATTATCGTAATTAAGGGTTTTTTCCCTCGTGATCAAACCTTTGTGTTCACGAATATTACGATTACACACTTGTCATTATCGTGTTAGCACTATACCTCACTTTTAAGAATTTGGATACTTGATCCTTAGCAGATTTTTATCCAAAACAACAGGTGTGATAACTCTGGAAGACCGACATCCATCTTTTGCTCTTCTATGATTCTCTCGATAGTGCTGAGGACCCTCCGGATCATAGGCATAGCCTGTATATAGGATATGCCGGTGAAATCGAAGAAGCTTTAAGTAAAAGAAGGAAATGGATATTTGTAGCCAATTAGAAATGGAGTCACCGGAAAACAAACCTAGACCTTGGAATATATGTCGCAGCGGATGCTGGATTTGTAAGGTCGGAATAGGGTTTTTGGAGGAAACAGTGAGCGGAAATCATCGATCTCCGGATCCGTGAGTTTGCAGATTTCGGCAGACGGGTTGGTTAAGAGGCATTGGGGTTCCATCTCCAACAACTCGGAGTCGTTAGAAATTTGTTCAGAAGGCTTAGAGGGAGACGGAGAAGAAAACGATGAAGCAATAGTTATTGTTAAAGAAAATAAAGAGAAGAGTATGAAGGATACTTGATACGTCGGCTCGATATATGGTTATAATCAAAGATATAGGTCGGAATATATAGACGGTTATTATTATCTTGGGGGCTAAATGGTAAATAATTTTGGCAAAACCGTCCCATCTATCAGTTTTCGCAAAAATTTTGAATTTCAAAATGACAGCTGTATTCCACTGTCACCCGCCATTTTGGGGGCAATTGTTAGGGCATGAATTTTATGCTGAGAATCCTTAATCCTTAACTATCTTATGGATAGATTATCCTTGAGATGTGAATTAAGGTATAAAGGATCAACGATCCTCGGTATTATTTGTTTACTAATAATTGCGTTTAGTATGGTGGTGTGTTAGACAGGTATAACAACTTTAAGACTTACTTGCATCAATTATCTTCATGGAGTGTTCTTTAGCTGGAGTATGGATCCAGGATCCTAATTCAACGTAGCTGTTAATGGACAATTTCATATGAAGACTGCCGTTTAAATAACTACAACGGTATCTAGACCTGGTCCACCACTTTATTCGCTAGTGAATGGCTATCGGCACGTGGTCAAAGAGCACGGTGGTGAAGAGTGGAAGACTAGCGGATTTGTAGGATGAATTTGTGAAGTTAGTTAATTAATTTTTTTTATATACCGAGTTGTGATCGATGTTAGGGATATCAGTATTCACACACACTAGCTACTAAGACTACTTGTACACACATAGCATTCGTTGATCAACAACTCCAAGACTTGTAACACCTTTTTGTTATCAATATAATTGACGGTGATAGATTTCACCGTCCGGGGGTTTTTTGTGTCGGAGATTACTATAATCACGTACTATCCGACCAAAGGTTACCTTGTTAATCCTTGTCCGAAGTGATTCGACCAAAGATTACCTCGTAAAATTTTGACCAAAGTAAGATTATCGTAATTAAGGGTTTTTTCCCTCGTGATCAAATCATTGTGTTCATCAAGATTTCGATTACACATTCATTCTTATCGTGTTAGCACTATACCTCACTTAACATATTTGGATACATTATCCTTAGCAGATTTTTGTCCAAAACAGTTAGGTCGATTTTAGAATGTATAATACGATCTTCGATTCAATTTCCATAAACACGACGAAAATTGAGGGCCAAGAAAACCCAATTGAAATCGGGTATAGTAAAATGGGTATGGGTAATCGGGTTAACCAGATTTGATAATGGGTTATAAGAGAAATTTGCAATTTAGACCCTAGGGTTAGAGGTTGGAAGCATAAAGGGGTAAAGGTTTAAGTTTGGGCTATTTTTGCCAAAACATGAAATTTTATAATTATATAATATTAAATAAATAAACAATAATATAATAATTACTCTTCTCGATAAACGTGATATTTATTTATTTAATAAAATAACCCGAACATTGAAACGGGTCCGGCATTTAATAAAAATGTTAATTCGAAACACCCGAATTGTTACAGTCTCCCATACTTTAGGGAATTTTGTCCTGAAATTAATGAATACTATAGCAACACCATTAAATTTTAGGAAAAATAAAAGAAAATTTTAATTATACTTTAAAACTATTCATAATACATAACTTTGAATAGTTAAAGCAACGCTCCAAATGAAAATCCGATAATGACACTTATATATAGGATGTACCAGCGGCGTATCCACCATGTCCTTATCATCTATACATATGTACCGTTATTTCCACTACTTACGATTCTATATTATGACACACAATTATTCAGATTATGATTTCCATGCGAGAACTTTGGTAATTGCGTGTCGACCGGTAATTATTAGATCGTCGGATGGTCCGCATAACTTGTCCCATTTTGTGAGTTTCAAAACATTTAAAGAACATGATTTTAAGAAAAAAAGGGTTTTAAGGAGTTTTAATTATAACACTAGAAAATCACCAACGTATAAAACAATTTCAAAAGTTGCAGTGGATTTTAATAAAGCAAAGAAATTTTTAAAAAATCTTTTAAACGTAAAAATATAAGTATTTAAAGTTGAAAAAAAGATGACTAATTAATAGTTGAGGTGATTGGATTGTGACTAATTATAAGTAGACTTTAATAAGCAACCTATTTAAATAAAAGAAACTTTATTCATGAGGTAAATGATGTAGAGGTAAATAGTTCAAATGGAAAATAATCCAAGGCCATAAAGAGGCGTTACAAGACAATATAAATTAAGATAGATAAAGGGAACGGCAAAAGTATTCGGAGTCCTTGAGTATCTCAACTGACGTGACTTGAAGCACCATGAGGAGTTGCATTCATAGGAGTTGGAGCAATCGAGGTAGATTGACTTGGAATAGCTTGAATAGGTTGAACTTGCACAACAGGGGCTTGAGTAGAGTAGGCTTGGTACACTTGAGCTTGCAGGTGAGGATTTTGATACATTTGGGTTAGGTAAGGTTGACCTTGATTGATGGGAGGAGCTTGCAGGATATGGGGTTGAACTTGGTGGCATGGGTGATATACATTTTATCTTTTATTTATTTAAGTTTTGAGTCAAGTATTGTATGCTTTTCATGTTTTAAATCTTTTGGTGTCTTTCACGTTAAGCTTAATTCTTTCTATCATTTTATGAGAAGTTTATGCTCGTTTTGCTCCTCATTGATTACATGATTAATTCACTTACGAGTTTTGATTTATTTGCATATAGATGGTGGTTTGAAAGTCAAGGAAAAGAAGGTCTAGAAGGTTCTAAGTGTTGCTTGGGATTCAAGGAAGATAATTAACAAGATTTAGCAACAAATAAATAAATAAAAAAAGAAAAATCCGGAATCCACCTTTGGAGGGCGCCGCCGCGAGCTAAGGCAAAAGGCAGTATGCCTTCGTGCGGCGCCTAGGCTCCTGGTCAACCCATCTTCGCAATTCCAAGCCTAGCTCGTTTATATATATATATACTATTGCATTCCTAGCCGAATATACAACATATTGCAGCCGAAATTGAGAGGGTTTTCAAGGATTTGAAGGTGATTTGAAGCTAGGAATCATTGAGGATCAAGAGTTCTTTCATCCGGGTGTTCAAGGATCAATCGCAAAGGGTTTTATCGCTCTAACTTTCGTTCCTTGTTCATTATTTGTCATGTCTTGCCTCTTTGTTTTTAAGACTTGTTTAGTATTGTTTTTTGATTTTTAGTTTTTTTGTAGTCCGACTTTATTTTAGTTTTATTTTTATTTTAAGTCGTCCTTATCCTTGCATTGAGGACAATGCAAAATTTAAGTGTGGGGATAGGATATTTGAGTCGTAGTTTAATTTTGCTTTAAATTAAGAAAAATAAAAAAAAATTGAAAACAAAATTGAAAAATGTTTAAAAATGTCTCTTGAATATAGTTTTTTGGGTTAAAGTGGGAGATGATGATATTTATCGGAAATTGGTTTTTCAAACTACTAATAATATGAGATAATATAAACGAAAACGTACTTAATCTGGGATGTGTCGGTAGGCTCAGCCTTGAGAATGAAAAGGCAATTTGATAAAATGGGTCGGAAATCTCTTATGGGTAAAGTGTTTTGTCCATAGAAAATAAGTAATGAAAGGTCGAGCCATACTCAAGCCTCAATTCTTGGTATGAAAAGTGGAAATATTATAAAGTTTTAAAAATTTGAATACGTTATCATATGATGCTTGGGTAGGTTTAACGTTAGAGTATGCCGTGTAGCCTGTGATATAAATCTTAAACTGCTAGCTTTAGTGTTTTACACATCATTGGCGTATGGTTTTATAACCTTAAATCTTGTATTGATGGGATGCCCCGGGTCCGGAGACCACGGGTCTGTATGCCGATTATTCATCTGGGTATTCATAATTCCAAATGGGGTTGTGAATATTTAAAATAAAGCTAAATAAAGAGCAAATCCGCAGATTTCTGCCACATAAGTCTTTAAACATGATCACAAAAGGTACAAAGTACAAATGCCTTACAGACTTGATCATCCACGCTGTTAGCCATGTGGGGTCCCCTTGCTCGCGTCTCATTACCATTAAGAAACGGACCACAAGGGACACGCCACATGTAAGCCCTATAGATGAAATTTTGCATACTCACCTATGGTAATGGTTCGGTGTATTGCTTAATAACGGGGGTATGTCATGTTGTGGGGAACACTAGCTATTAATTAATTGAACCTTAATCATATCTAATGGCTGCTTGGTAGACTTTGATGCTTAAGCTTAGGTGGATAAAAAATACCCTTGATCGTCTTAACTATTCATGAAAAAAATAGAGCAACAAAAGTTTTAAATCTGCTAATTTTGAGGTTTAAGTCAAGTTGGGGTGGTCTAGTCCGGTAAAGCTGAAAATAAGCGGGTCTTAATTGTGTAAACCACTGAGTGCTATTACTGTCGGATCATATTTGTCCCAATAAAGATTAAGGCATGGGTTTAAGTTGACAACAATATCGGTGATCGCGGTTTTTGCGTTTTTCTAAGCTTTAAAAATTAACCTATATGTTTTTAAGACCTTATTTTCCGATTCTGATCTAACTGCATTAGACTTTTCAGGGACGAAAAAAGAGTAAGTGTGGGGATATTTGATATACATGTATTTATACATCTCGAATCCCCTGTAAAGTTTTGTATATTTAATGTTTTGAGTTTGTTTTAGTTCGAGTTTCGTTTATCTTTTATTTATTTAAGTTTTGAGTCAAGTATTGTATGCTTTTCATGTTTTAAATCTTTTGGTGTCTTTCACGTTAAACTTAATTCTTTCTATCATATTATGAGAAGTTTATGCTCGTTTTGCTCGTCATTGATTACATGATTAATTTGCATATAGATGGTGGTTTGAAAGTCAAGGAAAAGAAGGTATAGAAGGTTCTAAGTGTTGCTTGGGATTCAAGGAAGATAATTAACAAGATTTAGCAACAAATAAATAAATAAAAAAAGAAAAATCCGGAATCCACCTTTGGAGGGCGCCTCCGCGCGCTAAGGCAAAAGGCAGTATGCCTTCGCGTGGCGCCTAGACCTCCTGGTCAGCCCATCTTTGCAATTCCAAGCCCAGCTCGTTTATATATATACTATTGCATTCCTAGCCGAATATACAACATATTGCAGCCGAAATTGAGAGTGTTTCCAAGGGTTTGAAGGTGATTTGAGGCTAGAAATAAAGGAGGATCAAGAGTTCTTTCATCCGGGTGTTCAAGGATCAATCGCAAAGGGTTTTATCGCTCTAACTTTCGTTCCTCATTCATTATTTGTCATGTCTTGCCTCTTTGTTTTTAAGACTTGTTTAGTATTGTTTTTAATAATGATTCTAGGCTAGACTTCATGTCTACCTAGGTTTGATGAACATGTTTGAGACTTGATTCTTGTTTTGGACAATTGTTTGATTATGGTTTCGTTTTATTAATAGTAAAAGACTTGGTTTTGCTTTCATGATGCGTATAAGTGTTCATTATCTTGGTTGATTATTAACTATTGCTTCACATGGATTTTGTTTTCTATTGATTGTGTTCTTTAGATCTTAGGGTTCATGTTTAATCTTTACTTGGTGTTTTGATTATTATGGTTGAATAGGCCTATTAGATCATAGAAGCTTGTTAATTGTTAATTAGGATTTTGAATTTTGCTAAATTCCAATAGATGTAAGGTGAGGAGTTATTCATGTGTCTTGGTCAATTGCATGCTAGGAAAGATAGTGACAATATTTTTGCTTATTGTGTTGATCCATGTTCATGATGTCATGTTAGTTTATCAAGTTATCTAGCGTTTAGTGTTTCATAAGATTGCTTGCTTTAGATACTATTAATTAACCCTATTTGATAACTTTGCAGAAATCAATTCAACTGATTGCTTAATAATCTAATAATTATTCTTTGGGATTTCGTTTGATTCAGTCAAGAGTCCTTAGGGTTTGTTAGATGAATACGTTTAGAAATCAGTTTCCATAATCATTTTAATTGTCCATTGCTTGATGATTGTTGATGCATGGGATTCTTACCTAGATAGATTCCTTCTCTATTTGGTTCCGATCTTGTGTTTGGTTGCTTGTTTCTCGTTTACTTGCTTATTTGTTTTCTTAGTTTAATATTAGTTTAAAATCCCCCTTAAAACATTTATAATAAATAGTCGTGTCGTGATTCGAGTCTAATTAGTTAATTAACGTAATTTATAGAGTCTTGTGGGTTCGATATTCCGGACTTACTTAGCTTAGTACAATTGACCGGTTCACTTGCCGGTGTTTTGTTTAGTTGAATCTTAGGTCTAGTTTTTATTACTTGTTTAATTTAGTTAATATTTATTGACTGTTTTTAGCACATCAATAGGTCAAGTAGTAAGGTGTAGTCATAGTTTAGGCTTGATGAGCATGGATAAGTTGAGGGCACGTATTACGAAGATGATTTGGTTCTTTACAATGATAGCAATCACTGGTATTAGGAACACTGTGTTGAGCATTTAAGGCGGCTTGTGCATTAGGCAGGAAACAGCAAGTGTTAGCAAGGTTGTAACCACTCGGATTCTCCAAACTAATATTTATTAATTTAACCCGACCCGTTTATATATTCGGGAAATTTTATCCGCAAAATATTGTGTTTATCGAGTCATCATTTTTATTTTAGTATTATTGTTTAAATATTTATTTAATTATAAAAACTACTTTGAAAGATATTCATTTTTAACCCTAAACTAAAGTTTTAGCCCTTAAATGCTTCCATATCCAAACTATAAGGGCCTCTTTGCAAATCTGGTCAATTTAAGTGTTATAACCCGTTTACCCGCAAACCCAAACCCATAATCAGTACCAAGCCCGTATCCAGTTGATCACCCTTAACCCGTCTATTAACTTGTGCCCCAATCTTCACTCTAAACTTGGAAATTGATTTAATGCATATTGTTAACCATTCATTTTACAGCATAACCGACGTCTCAATTTCGTTATGAATCAAAAACGAATATGCAACTCTATATATCTTGGCCGACACTTAACCTAGATCGATATATGTATAAATGGTTATATAAACCCAATTAAACTAGTAAGAACAATCACTAAACCCTAGCCATCATTAGCCCCCTATTCAATTAGATTATATTAGTTGTTTGCTTGGTTATTCACCACCTCTAACCGCCGGCCACTGTTGTGACCAGTTCATCCACCTCCGTTCGTATATTAAGGTAATCAAACACTTGGATATGATCGCGATTTCTTGTTTTCCATTAACCCCATGATTGATTTGATCAAACATATCAGATTTGATCAAATCGGATTCTAATAAAAACTGGCTTTGTAATACTCGTTTAACTCTCATTTTCGTTCTCGTCTTTTACATAAAGGATTATACATATGTATTAATACTTATATTATAAATATTTAAAACTCATACTTAATTTGTGTTTTAACCAAAGAAAACCGACACCATAACTAGTTCTTTCCAAGCATTGGTTCAACCATATACATGTATATATACTTATATATGTATATATATTTTAGTTATTAAAATTTGCTAAAGAGTTTATTTGAAATATATCTAAAATCCATCTCGTTTATTCATGTATTAAAAATACTGTCTACGTCATTGTTAAAAGATCATATTTTATTTAGATATTATCATTATTTATCAATTAATTTATATTTACATGATTAGTTTAAGGGAAATTTTATTAATAACAAAAATATGTATTAAAAGTATTTTAGTCTAAATAAATATGTTAAAACAATCTCTTTATATAATCGATTTGAAAATTATAAATATTTATTTAGTTAAGTATTTTATTTATTAATGTAATTTATCATAGTTAAAGATATTAGTTAATAAACTTGACAAATTAAAGTGATAAATAACTTTTGTAAGATTTCAGCCGATCATCATCAAATTCCTAACTCTCTATCTAGTTGTAGCTTTGTATTCAATCCATATTTATTTTCCCATAATTATTGTTTATTAGGATATCTCGTCGGTATTTCCCGAAGAGTTCGATCCATCTTTATAGCTTAGTGAATTCATATCTCATGCTTATTGCTAAGGTGAGTACCACATTCCCCTCTTTTTACTCGTTTTCTCACGTTTTGGGGACATATGCGTAAATTGTATTTCTCATATATACTTATACACAAAACTGAAACTATTGTCTTATGTGTTAACAACTTATACCTTACTTGTTTTATGTGCTTATTTACCTTACATGAACCGCATTCGGAGAGGTCCAGCATAATCTCATAATAATATGATCATACGCCAGTCGTTATAGCCTTTGTGCTTCTCGACATCTCAGTTATACTTGCTCATTTGGTTGATTTGTTATCCTTATATGACTTGTTGCAATTACTTATTTTTATATATACTATATGTACATTTAAACTGGTGTGTTGCTCACTCAACCTTGTGTTGACAAAACTACTTTATTTTCAACGCAAATGCAGGTATTCGTGTGATGTGAAGTAATTAGAAGATCACTTAAGGATGTATGCTAGAAGAAAATATTAACGAGACAATATTATTTATGAGTTATATTTGTTTGATACATTATTGTTTTGTTTGAATATTGTATGGATTTTGTTTTATATGTAATTTAATTAATAGACATTGAAACTTATAATATTGCTTGATAGTAACATTTGAAAAGCTGTGAGCAATCAGTTCACGCCCCGGCATTTCCGCCATAGGTTAGGGTGTGACAAAGGTGACCATAATGATTGCATTGGGTGCATAGTCGGCATGGGGTTTGAACAGAGTGATGAAAGTTACACTTGGCACATAGAGGATGAGGTCCGACATAGGCCTTCTTTTTTGAGGCATTTTGTTTTGGTTAGGAGGAGGTTGGTTATTGGATTGGTTAACGACATAGGCTTTACGCTTGTTGTTATGGTTTTTGTTGCGGTAATGGTTGTTTTTGGAAGCAGGTTTGGGTTCCGCTTTAGCATAAGAGGATGAGTCGGTTTGGTCTTGTCGGGATTAGGCTTGGAATCCTTGCGGGACAAGGTTCCATCCCTAACATGACTGTTGGTGAGGGAAGCATCTAGGTCCATAGCCTCACCGATGGTTAAGGGATCACGACTCACCACATCATCGCGGAAAATGTTTGGTAAACCGCTAATGTATATCTGAATGTCGCGATTCTCGGGGGGTTACAAGGTGTGGTATGATCCGGATAAGTTCACGAAAGCGGTTAGAGTAGGTAGAGTTATCTCCACTATCTTTCTTGAGCTCCCAAAACTCGGCTTCAAGTCTCTGCATGCTCGAGGCGAACTTAGTCCGTTTGGCGTCCGGACATTCACAGTGGACAAAAATATTCTCCATCTTTTCAAACCATTGAAGCAGCTTGGTGGCATTCTCCTCGCCACGAAAGGAAGTAGGTTTGGTTAGCAAGAAGTTACAAAAGTCATAATTGGTCGGTGCGGCCGAAGTAGCAGATCCATTGGAGTTGAGGCTTTGGATTTGGGTGATGATTGTGGGCATAGCAGCGGCAAACTCCTTCATGATTCTAGCAGCCAAGAGGCGATCGTGAGAACTAGAGGAACGTTGATGACGACGATGGTTTCTTAGTGAAGACATTATATGAGAACAAAAAATAAAGATTTATAAGGTGAAGGGTAAATTGAGGTAATCATTTAAATAATAGAAAGTTAGTTGTGTTATGATAACTTTGCTCTTACGAATAGGGGATATTATGAGGAATAAAAGTAAAAGATTGTAACTTAAGGGGTACATTGTGTAGATATTTATGAGTTGATGTAGTAAAATGATTAATGCGTGATAACTAGAGGAGGTCAGTTTAAAAGTTAAAATTTAATTTATTGAGTTAACTTAACAAACAATTAACGAAACAAAGTGTGTGTGTTGGCCTCCCATGAGTTTTCCATGGCAGTTTGAATGGCCCAACGAACTAACGAGCAAAAACAGCTGAGTTGGATAGCCCATGAGAGTTACATGACATTTTAAGTGTCCCAACTAATTAACAAATTAATAATACAATAGAGTTTGTCAGCCCATGAGCGTTACATGGCGTTTTAACCGACCAAACTAAGTAACGAATAAACGAGAGAAATATGGGTAGTTGGAGCATCCCGTGAACCACCACGTATGATGAACTCCAACAAAAACATTCAAAACAAGATGAGAAATGGATAGTAGGAGTGCCCATGGATACCATGGATTTGTTTACCCAACTAACCATTTAAATAACAAAACACAATAATCGGTAAAACCGAATTTATCCACGAACCACCGTGAATCCTGTAACATTCGTTAAATTTCAAACCTGAAAACCCGACCCAATTATTTTTTTTATTTAATCCTAGTTAAAAAAATGGCAAAAAATTATTTTTATTATTATTAGATCTCCGCTATTAAATGAGAATGATAGTATTACTTTGTTTATCACTCCTTTCGCTTCCCGAAACTCGATGTAGGTATCGTTTATTTCATAATATCTTATAACCATCAAAAATGTGCATAAACCATCCCCTTAACTATGCTATGCCCTAACTTGGCTAACTAAGCAAACACCAGTGACCATTTTGTAAACAAATAAAAAAGAAGAAGAAGAAACATTTTCCCTCTCTCCCTCTCTTCCAGTTGGCATTCAAGACCCTCCCCCCTTGTGATTTTGATCCATAAAATCTACCGGGAATCACGGATTTGACTATCCTTACGCGTCAATGAGCCAAATACGCATTCAATCATCATATAAACATGGAAATTGACAGCAAATAACCACCAAATCGTCATTATCACGAGCCGCACCTCATGATCTTGGTAACTCTATAAATACTCATCGCTTGCTCAATTAAACAGAGCTGCACTATCCTCACATCAATATTAAGCTAAGCCCTAACTCAAATGTGACCCAGAAGCCGTGTAATATCAGTTTCGAACCTCGTGTTCTTGAACCGAACCCACCCTTCGTTATCATTAAATCCTGTCATGTTCGAGGTAATTTTTGAGTGATTATGGTGCGTTTTCATGCTCCCTTTAAAACCCCTCTGTCAATTTTGATTGACAGAGGGTATAAGACCATCGTTTATCGATTATTATTTCTAGGGTTTATAATGATTTTAGGGATGATTTAAAATTATGTATACATATTATTGTTAGCTAGCTTCTAATTAGACATTGGCCCATATGGCCAGTGCGTTTGTGTTAAGACTCTGAACCGGCCTGGGGCGCAGGTTGGATTCCCCCATGCCCGGTTTTGTTATTTTTATTTTATTTTAATTATTTATGTTTAAAAATTTATTCCTTTAATAACATTTTGTAAATCAATATCATTTCTCACTCGGTTAACAAACCAAACCTCATTAAACCTTCAAAATAAATATCTATTAATGTTTCCATACATGTAAATATAAACATATAAGTTTTACATATATTTATAAAATTATTAATTTCTAGATTTAAAACCTAAATTTTTAAAAGAGAATTAAACTAAGAATAGTTTTATTCGTCTAAACGAGCCGATCATCAAGATAAGTTTTTCGTTTAAACACATAATTATATAATAAATATTAGCAATTGTATAGTTAAAAATCAATAAATCACTTGTGAGAATAATTAATCGTTACGCTTTATTCAACGTATACAAAATGTATATATATATATATATATATTCAATTCTTTATAAATCCTAAATCCGTTGTAAACCCTTATTATCGAATCTTGTTCTTTTATAGCATCCAGATATTTATTTTAGTTGTACCTTGAAGCAAGGGCGTTTCGTCGGGACTCGTCGCGGAAACTAACTAACTTGTTCATTTTACCCGTCTCTCCTTTATCATCTACCTTATCTCTAAAGTGAGTTTATATACCCTTTTTTCATCTTTCATATTTTGGGGGTAGCATGTATACCTTATTCAACTTTATTCATTGTTTTATTTCTACATCTATTTCAAACACAATTCGTTATATGTTTTGTGTGATAATTGCAATATCTATGAGTATGCTCTATGTGTTTAAGTGTTTATTTTATGTTGGTGGTTGTTATCTCATCTATTCTCATCTAGTATGATCATACATTTACCCAAGTACATTGATTTGTATCAATAGGAACGGATGCATATCTATTTAGTTGTTTACATTTTCGTAGGAATTGTAATGCTTAACATTTACATATGAATCGTGATTTATCTATATATATATATATATATATATATATATATATAAACTAAAACTTATGTATTCTCACCAACATTCGTGTTGACAAACTCTATTTTCATACATGTTACAGGTACAAGTAGTTGATATTATTCAAGATTTAAGACAATAGTTTGACCTTAGGATATCTATTCATATTACACAAAAGAACATTTATTTGATTTAATTATTGTAATCGTGCACTTGATTTAATGTTAATGAAATTAAATAATAATTGTCATGTTAATTAGTGTCTTTTGAGCTACTGTCCAATCAATATGTTACGCCCTGGCATGTTCTGCCGCCTTTGGTCAGGTGTGACAGATTTGGTTTAAAAACAACCTAAGGTGTCGGTCGTATGACAATTGTGTTCCCTCCTTGGCCTATAAGCTCGAGTATTATGGCCAGGTTATCCTCCATGTAAGGAATATCGGCTTACCTTGGGTTATCAGAACCGGTTTGCCAAGGCCCAACTCACAGTACTCTCCCCATTCCAGTTACTGTAACATCCCCAAAAATTTCGATCCACATTTGACAACTTAGGAAAGTTGAAGGATAAAAAATAATCTCAAAACAAGTAAAAGGAAAATTAAAGAAAGAAATAAAATCATTTCAAGTATGAGAAAAATAAATATATAATTAAGGAAGTTCAATCACATATTAAAAAAATGGGAAAAAGAATCCATCTCACATGAAAGGATGAAAGAAATTGGAAACATTCCATATGGGTATAAATAAAAAAGATAAAACTCATCCCACATGAAAAGTGAGAAAGATTTGGAAAGAAAACAACAAGAGCATTGTCATCTATTCTCCTTCATTCGCTTCTACTGTTTCACTTAAAACCCTTTGTATCCAAACCCCCTTTGAATTTTTTCCCTAGAAATCAGTTTTTTTATGACTTAATCATCATCTTCATACATTCATTGAGGTAGTTTGATTATCGTTTATCATAATAACAATCATTTTGAATGTTAATTTGGACTTGCGTGACCGAACCCTAACCGTGCTTCAAACAATATTAGAACACTAATTAAACTGGTTTAAACTCAAATTAAAGGATAACATCATGTTTTCGACATCAGTTCGCTCAGTTTAATCCTAATTTGATTACTTTAAGCCTGTTAATTGTGTTGATTGTATATGTTGAGGTTCAAATGACGGTAATCTGAGCATTCGCCTGGTAGATACGCTCATTCGCTTATGATTAAAGACGCAATAAGGCCATACGCTTACATGGTTAGTGTATGAGAATACTTTAGCTAAATCTAAGCGAATGGAGTCGTATGAGATTACTTTTGCTAAATCGAAGCGAATGGAGTCATATACCAATGGGACAAACTTATTCTCATATGTTACACAAACTTATGGGACCCAACATTTTAGCACCTCTTAGTCTCTCACTCCAACTAGCAAAGAGTCATATACCCGTGGGGAAAGGAATATGCTTTACATAATCTCATATATCATTTCATTATTTTTTTATAAACTATGATAAAAATGGTACTTGAAAATAGTTGGATCCTTTAATGGTGATCCACTTTTTCCGACTTTCCCCCCTTTGATTTAATTTATTGAAATGATTATTTTACAAATAAATATAATTAATAAAAAAACATAATACGCGTACTTTTCCTAATAAAGCAATCCTTGTGAGTGTTCGAGAAGTGTCGGCATAAATCATCTTCCTTGAATTTTAAAATCAATTAATTTACTTTTTTTATTAACAACGAATTTTCCTTTTTACTTATTCTAGTAAAGATTTAGAACATGTTTAGGATTAAATTTGAAAATTATTTATTGAACTAGTGGCTTTTTCAAAAAGTCATTTTAAAAAGCTAAGATTTAAGGTTTTTGAAAAACTGCTTTTTAACCATTTTAAAAAGATAAAATAATTTTTTTATTGTCAAACATATTTTAACTTATTATCGTTTTAAAAACATCAATAAATCAATAAACATTTTTCAAACTCCCCAAACATGCCCTTAAATCCATGACTTTACATTTGTAAAAATGAACACCACTGATTTACAGTAGAATATGGTTACTTTATAAAATGTTGGACGTCAGACACGTCATTAAATAGTTAATTTCAATTAGTATAAAGTTTTGTTGTTAATTTGAGAGACCAAGTTTTGCGGTTGATTTAGGTGGTGTTTGTTTTTATTTTTAAGAGCTTTCTGGCCTCTTCTGTCTGTGTCGCGCAGATCACGCGCAGACATTACCCTCTGCAGAGTGTTTGTTTTTTCGAAGACGTTTCATTAAAAAACGTCTGTGCGCCCACTTCCTGGTGCATACATAGTCCAACTTCTAGGCTCTTCTAACACATATTCATCAGACTTCTCTCTTAAACCCAGCCATCTCCACCACCATACCAGCCGCCGCCACCACCATACCTGCACCTCCACCACCATACTAGCCGCCTCCACCACCATACCAGCCGCCGCCACCACCACCATACCATCTACCTTTTGTTTATTTCTTCACCATTATTGTAATTGTTATGTTATTACTAGTCTGTTGTTGAAATAAAGTTTGTAGTTTTTTGTTAATTGTTAAAGTTTTTTTTATTAATTTTGTTAGATTGTTATTAGTTTGTAGAAAGTTTAGGTTTGATGAATTATTGTTATTAGTTTGTAGTTGAAAAATGTTTATAGAAAGTTTAGGTTTGATGAATATTGTTATTAGTTTGTTGTTGAATAAAGTTTGTAGTTTTTTTGTTAATTGTTAAAGTTTTTTGTTAATTTTGTTAGATTGTTATTAGTTTGTAGAAAGTTTAGGTTTGATGAATTATTGTTATTAGTTTGTAGTTGAAAAATGTTTATAGAAAGTTTAGGTTTGATGAATATTGTTATTAGTTTATTGTTGAATAAAGTTTGTAGTTTTTTGTTAATTTTGTTAGATTGTTATTAGTTTTTTATTTAAATTTTAGTTTATTTTAGCAGCCTGCAGATGTTAAAAAACAAACAGTCTTCTTGTTGCAGACTGCAGAGGTTTGGTCCACCCCTTCTGCTACAGATGTTTGCAGATGTGGTCCGCAAAATGCAGACATTTTACCTCTGAAAAAACAAACATCTAACTGTTTGAAGCTTTAAAGTGCTTATCTATTTTTACTAGAGCATTCACAACAGGTTCTTTTAAATCTGTGAGTGTGTATTTTATTTTTTAGAATGTAATTGTAAGTGGTTATGAGTGAAATAGATGAAGATAGAGGATCTGTGAGTAATGTTTTTACTTTTCTTTACATTTTCTTTACATGTTTTTACTTAATACAAGATTTTGATATATTGACGCTATTTTCCCAAGTCCAGTTTAAAAACCGCCTAATCAGAAACTTTTAGAGGGTTTGACTAACCTAACCAACCAGATCGGTTTAGTTTGTCGTTCTATGAAATCATAACTATCCACTCAGCCCAAACTATTTGAAAAAACTAGCCAAAATGCACTGTGAACACTTCTAGTCAATTCCTAACACGACCCGAAACATGATCTTAAATAAAAGAGGTGCAATTTAAATGTCTCGTGTCGGTTACAAACAAATTAGGATGAAGGGTTCGAACACAAGACATCTGTTTGATTAACGTTTAACCTATGATCGGTCATTGTTTGACGGTTGAGTTTTTATTTAATAAAAAAGGAAATAATTAGGAATGAGAATGGTGGTGTATATATATATATATATATATATATATAATGAAGGATGATGGTACTAAACAAAGGTGGCCGTGACAAATGTATGGAGAAGATGGTCATGCACCCCAGCAACCCGGCAATGCACCATCACTCTCGTCCACTAGCCCGCTTAATAGTGCTGAGTTACCGAGTTAAGGTTTTAGTGAAAGAAAAAAAAGAAAAACATTACATGGTTTTATACTTTTATTTATTTTCCATTTTAAGAAGGCGGCACAACTATATTATAATTATTTTCTATTATATATTTTATTTCCCGGAATTGGGAATGAAATCGTGAAATATGCATATGTCGGTTTAAATAACAAAAAGAAAAAAAAAATCTTATTATTTAATATTTTAATGAAAAATAGTGATGTCTATATTGGCGAAGAAAAACATAAATATGCCTTTTAAATACGGTGTGTTTGGTAGTGGCTCAATGGTAGAGCACTCACTTTACTAGTGAGGGGTAGGGGGTTCAAACCTCACTACCATCAATTTATATGGGAGATATGAGGGATGACCATGGCTTGCCATGGTTCGAGTCCTGATCTCACCCGGTTTTACCGGCTCCTCGCTGTTGTGCCATTTGGCAGGCGTGGGTGTTGAGTTTTATCCAGTGAATCCTTCAATAGGTGGACCGCTATGGGCTTCGTCCGTCCGGACTAGTGGCCGGCTCGAGCTACCTTTAGCCAATGGGGGCCGCATACAGAATACCCGACATTACTTAGTTGGTCGTTCAAAAAAAGAAATACGGTGTGTTTGGCTTTATTGTTCTAAACTACAAAAATAGATATGACAATTATGTAATTGCGAATCCTGGATGTGCAATGTCTTAAATTAACTTCATAGTTTTTAATTATTTAAACATCCAATAAACGGTTGAATTATTATATATGGTGAAGTTTTTTATTTATATTTTTTTGAAGCCGTTCAAAAGGAAAAGAAAAAAAATATGATAAGGTTTTTGTAATACTACTAAATTATTACTATAACTAAAGGAATAAATCTACAATATTACCTAATTTTTTTATATAAATTTTAGATTAAGAAGTGTGTACTTCTTAAATAAACATGATTCACTTAAAATCATCATACTTTTTTTTTTCAAAACGTAAACTTTATGAACAACGGGCAAAAAGGCCGAAACAAGCCCCATCCACAAGCTGGAGGACAGCCACAACACCACTAACCAACAATTACATGAAAGTAAACTTACACCAATTTGTCCAATTTATAGTTTTGGATCTATGATTGTACCAAAGAAATCCTAACGATTTAATCTCGCATATAATTGAGTTTATCTTAATATCTCTCCTTTTGAAAATTCTTTCATTTCTCGCTTTCAAAAATCTCCAACACGCTATAAACATGATTCACTTAAAGCCATCTACTGGTTATTCAATGTGTTTTTTTTTAAATTATTATTCACGTAATTTTGTCCATTTTGTTGTTTAAGTTTAAAGTTTAAACACATCCAATTACGTAAAACACATTAGATCGTCTCGACAAATGAGCTGGTGGGTGGGTTGGCTATAGAGCCAGGCCAACATGTGAGCCCAAGGTCCATTCCCATGTGATCAAGCCCCCCCATATTAAATGCACAACATTATAACCCCCTTTGTTGTTTTCCTTTCGCTTCACTTCAAGTCAAACCATGCATATATATTATTATTAGATCAAAAATCTGCATCAAAGAAACAATCCCATTAATTAACCATGTTCCTCCTCCCTCATCTAAGATGTTAACTCGACACCGCAGCCATACCTTCATTTTCAAGCTTTGGCGTAATGATAAATATCGAAACTTGTCGATGGTCAATAGTTATACTAGACAAGACTAACATATACCAGTTTTGAGACAAGGGCACTTAATCATATCGTTGACCCCATTTTCATAAATGTTGCATGTGTCGTATCTCAACCCTGTTACATCAGAAATTTAAACTAAATGAGCGTTAGTCAACAACTTTTTTAATAAAAAGTTGGAACGACTCTTGATTTTGCGATATTTTTGTATCAACCTGATTTGCATGTTACACATGTATATTGGTAGCAGAACATTACAGAAAGAAACATACAAACTTGTTTTTGGTCAAGATCTTGATCTTTATGTGACCCTTTGCTGGTCCTGATATAATAATATGAGTGAAGTCTTTGATTTATAACATAATAGACAAAACACACAAGATATGGACAAACGGTAGACAGTTGGTTCACAATAGGACCACAGTTGATCATTAACCACCATTTTTTCAACAATTTGAAATTTCCTTCTTTGTTGGTCAAGGCTTGATGATAAAAGTTTTTTCCAAACTAAAATACAAATAATAGTATACAACGTCTATGTTTACGCAACATGTTAAAGTCGAGAGCCACGAATAAATCCTTGTATGCAACGTGACATGATATTGTGGGAGAGAAAAAGAGACGGCTAGAGTTTTTTTATCCTTTCAATTCATCCCTATCATTTGAGAAAAATGATTTATGGTTTCACCTAATTTTCACTTTATCTAATTCTTCTAAGTAAATTAACCCTTCACTTCACATGGCCTGTTTGGTAACTTCTTAATGGTCATTAAAAGGCTATTAAACAGTCCCACATTTAGTGATTAACTTTTGACTTCTACCTTGTTCTCATATTTTGTTCATTTCTGTAAATTGAAGAAAAAGTAAAATGTATAAATAAAAGAATAACAATATTAATTAGTTGAAATAATCAAATAAAGACGGGGATGAGATGTACAAGTGTTTTGGAAGATAACAAAAAGAGAATAGTGATTTGAGCTACTTTTGGAAGCGTTTTAAACAATACCAGGTCATTATATTTATGTGTATTTAAGAAAAGTTATTTACAATCCTAAACTATATATTATCTTCTCCTTCCCTTTCCTTTTATTTTTAAATCAATAAAATAATGGCTAACATTTTCATTATGACTAGGTAGTCGCATGCTCGTAGCTGCGCAAGTCGGCTTACGGTCAATCCCGGTTTGGAACCCCTCCGAGAGTTTATCCTAAAGGATATAAACCTTGGTTCCCAGGTCTTCCCCACGTCCTCGAAGAAACCCTCTCACATAATGTCACTTGACGCCAGTTTCATCGCCACAATAGTCAAAATTTAGAGGCTTGTATTGAAATCTCTATAATAGAGGGAAAAATAAAGAAAACAACAAGAGCATCATAACCCCATGACCTTTCAAAATAGAGGTCATGGGCTTGAGTCTCGCCTGATACAAAAATGCTATGGGTTGACCCAAGGATTTTACCAAATTGGGCTTTTGGACGGTAAGTTTTCTTTGAAATAATGATGGGTCAGGTCACTAGTGTTGTCTATGTGTTCATGGGCGTAGATGACTTTTGTCATCTGGTTACATTTACATTTTACAATCTTAGGGCATAGGTAGAATATTATACATCCACAATTTGAAAATGTAGCTCACTTGGGCTAAATGAATGGGCTTCTCAAAACCCACTTACCAACTCCATAACAATTAGGTATAATAATACTAAGCTCAAATTCCATTTCTTCACGCCGGCGTCTAATTACGTCACCATGGAAAAACCCGCCAGAAAACGTGGCCGGAAATCCAAAACCACACCGGACACCGAACCAAACCCTAACACCACCACAACCGCCACCACCGCTGACAACGCCGCCGACACCACCACAACAACCGACCGCCGCGGCTCCAAACGCCGTAGGAAAACCGGAAAGGAGAAAACCGATGACGTGGCGATCGTTACGTCACCGGAACGACGAGCGGGTAGGTACAGCGAGCATAACGGAGAGTATGACGTGACGGCGGTTGTTTCGAAGGTGGTGCCGTCGATGGACGCGGTGGTGAAGGTGTTCTGCGTCCACACGGAGCCTAATTTCTCGTTGCCGTGGCAGAGGAAGCGGCAGTATAGCTCCAGCAGCAGCGGGTTTATTATTGGCGGACGTCGGGTTTTGACGAATGCGCATTCGGTTGAGCATCATACGCAGGTTAAAGTTAAGAAGCGTGGCTCTGATACTAAGTATTTGGCTACTGTGCTTGCTATTGGCACTGAATGTGATATTGGTTAGTACATTCATAATCCATTATTTAAGCATAAGCGTGACAGTTATATGTTTTATATGTTAACGAGAAATGTGGAACATTAGCCTCTCCTAGTTTTAATTATTTTTAAAAATTGAGTAGTGTACTTTTTTTGCTAATAAGGTCTTTTCGTGTCTAAATAGGTAGACAGGTTTTTAGCACTCATTCATTTTTTGTATTTTAGTTGAAATCTTTAGGAATCTATGTGAGGTTTGAGGTGAAATAGAGTGTCTAGATGTGTGATTAAACACATTATTTAGCTTTTCTTATTTGATTGTTAAGTTAGTAGTTGGAATTTTAAAGAATTAGTTGGTAGGCCTTGTAACATGTAAGACAACAAGAAGTCATTGTCAGAAACTGTGATCAGTCTTTGTTTTTTTACTTGAAATATTAAGGGATTATTGTGAAATTTGAGGTTAAATAGGGTTTCTGGATGTGTGATTGCTGATTAAGGAGATTATTTAGCTTTTCTGATTTGATTGTTAGGGTATGATTTTTAAGTTAGTGATTGGAGTTTTAAAGAATTAGTTGGTAGGCCTTGTAACATGTAAGACAAAAAGAAGTCATTGTCAGAAACTGGCAAGAATTTTATAATCTAAAGTGGCATATTGTGGAATCACAATTTCTGCTAGTTATTTATAAACAAACTTAGTTATAAACTAAACGCTTTTACATCCGATTGCAGCAATGTTGACTGTGAATGATGATGAATTCTGGGAAGGAGTATCACCCTTGGAGTTTGGGGACTTGCCTGCATTACAAGATGCTGTTACTGTCGTTGGCTATCCCATTGGTGGAGACACAATCTCAGTGACCAGTGGTGTTGTGTCACGTATTGAGATATTATCTTACGTTCATGGATCAACCGAACTTCTTGGTTTGCAGGCATGAATACTTCCCTTTCTCTATCTTATTAAAAAAAATGTATTTGTTGACTTATAATTGCTTCTTATTGTTTATGTTCTTGATTTGCAGATTGATGCTGCAATAAATTCTGGAAATTCCGGTGGGCCTGCCTTTAATGATAAAGGAGAGTGTGTTGGTATCGCGTTCCAGTCTCTTAAACATGAAGATGCAGAGAATATTGGTTATGTCATACCAACTCCAGTTATTACTCATTTTATTTGTGACTATGAGAAGAATGGAGAATATACAGGTTGGTTAAAATGTTTAAATAACTAGGTTTTTGTATATTTTCTGGGTTAATACCTTACAAACCAACACACCTTTTCATTTTTTGTGAAAATGTTTTTCAACTGTAATTTTGGTGTTTAAAAGTCGCCGAGTTTGTTTAAAATGCTGGCATTCGTGAAATAAATGAAAAATGTCGTTTAGTAGCACACTCGTTACACACCTAGAGATAGGTAGATGGTTTTTTTTTGTTGATGTGGGTGTCAAGTAGATAGGCCTGTAAACGAACCGAATGTTCAGTAAACCGTTTAGCTGGAAGATTGTTTTGTTTAGTTTAAGGGAGTTAACATGAACATATGTTTTGTTTGTTCGTGTATGTTCGTGAATCTTCGTTTATGTTTGCTAGATTACGTTTTTTAAGATTTTTCTTCTAATTATTCTTTTAAATCCCTTTTGCTCATTACAATTTAGTATAGTTTTATGTTTAGAAATTCTCTTTTACAATTTAATCTAGTTTAGCATGTTTGCTTATGTTCAGTTATCTTCGTTTGTTTCTGTTCATGAACTGTTCATTTATGTAATTAACAAACGAACATAAACGAGCACAATCACACCAATATTTTAATTTAGTTTGCGATGACACTTCATTAAAGATTGATCCTTTTTTAAGGAAACCATTATTTTGATATTTTTCGTGCCAAGTGAAAAGTATGTTGACTTTATATTTTGTTAAGTTAGTAATCCTTGCTTTCTTTTTTCACAAAGTTATCTTCTTTTTGGATCCAATTTCTAGGGTTTCCAATTCTTGGAGTTGAGTGGCAAAAGATGGAGAATCCAGATCTTCGCATGTCAGTGGGAATGGGAAATGAGCATAAAGGTGTACGTGTTAAAAGAATCGAACCCACTGCTGCCGAATCTAACATGTTGAATCCCTCCGATATAATCCTTAGCTTTGATGGGGTCAATGTTGCTAATGATGGAACAGGTATGACATTACGTTTTTATTGTTAGCTGTTTGTTGACAAAATATTCTTTTATATGTCATTGTTTAGAATTATTTGCTCATTTTGTGTGTTATCATTGGTTATAGTTCCGTTTCGGCATGGAGAGCGTATTGGTTTCAGTTACCTTGTTTCTCAAAAGTATACTGGTGATAAGGCTGTAGTTAAAATACTTAGAAATTCAAAGATACACGAGTTCAACATTAAACTTGCAACTCACAAGAGGTTAATACCAGCACATATTAGTGGCAAGCCGCCTTCTTATTACATTATTGCTGGATTTGTTTTTACAGCTGTTTCTGTGCCTTATTTGCGGTCTGAGGTACATTCTTGAAATTGATTTATTTATAGTTATATTTTTAAAATCGCCTTTTTAAATTACATTTTCTGATTTCAGTATGGGAAGGATTATGATTTCGATGCTCCTGTAAAACTATTGGACAAGCATCTGCATGCTATGGCAGAAACTGTTGATGAGCAACTTGTTGTCGTTTCTCAGGTTAGGTTTCTTTGTATAAGTGTGCCCACATTGGTTTATATTATATGTTTTTCTGAACACAGAATATTCTGAAAATAGCGGAGTTTATATTATTTATATTATTATTAAAATTCAGGTGCTTGTGGCAGACATCAATATTGGTTATGAAGAAATAGTGAACACTCAGGTTAAACCTAAAAGATCCAAACTGTAAATATTATATCTATCATTTTTCTCACTTGTTTCTTGTGATTCTTGTAGGTTATTGCTTTTAACAACAAGCCCGTTAAGAATTTGAAAAGTTTGGCAGACATGGTAGAAAGCTGTACCGAAGAATTCTTGAAGTTTGACCTTGAATATGAACAGGTTCTTATGCAGTTTTTTTAACACCAAGTTTTCAATTTCAACTTGTTTATTTGAAAAACAAGTTATATATTATTGATAACGGGTGAAACACACGGGTTCTGAAAAAGTTAGGTACGTATGTGGGCCAAATGAAAGCGGATGGTTTACAACCTTATAAACCATCTTATTCTAAAAGTTGGATAAGTTTTTGGGCGTTAGTTACATAAGTAGTCCCTATTTTGCCTTTTTGGGTACTACGTTCCAAAAGTTGCAAGTTTGGGGTTTATGGTTTTGAAATTTGTAACATGTTTGAGGTCTAATACAAACTTATTTTAACTTTAGTTAGGATGACCAAAATACCCTTTTATAACGAACAAGACCATCTCTGTAACTCTATTCTGATTACAAAAATGGCCCTTAAGGTTATAAAATGATATTTTGGTCATTATATTCCAATTTAACAGAAGTTGGTTTTCTTTCCCACAACTTGCTACCTTTAGAATTTAGTACCTAAAGGTGTGACTTTGGTCAAACTACAAAGACCATTCCTGTAATTAACTTTATTTTCAGTCTTATTATTATTTATTATGATCTAGTTTTTCCAATGTATTGATTATTATAATGTTTGTAGATTGTGGTGTTACGCACTAAGCCGGCGAAGAAAGCAACCCGGGATATTCTGTTAACGCATTGTATACCTTCAGCCATGTCTGAGGATCTTAAGTCATAAAAACTGAGTCTGGTGGAACTGATGCATTTATGGTCTCTCATCCGTTGGACACATGGGAGTTATAAGACGTGCAACTGATGTCTGGTCTGTTGCTCATATTTTGCTAATACTGTGTTAGTTATCAGGTGTTTTCTTTTCTGTATTGTGATTTGTTTTTAACCGGTTAACTACAACGACCACAGTTTTGGACCTTTGATGCTGAGCAAAAGGGTTGACAGGTGATATGTTTACAGGCACAACTCACTTATTAAATGTAACCTTTGCTCTTGCCGTTATCCATTTAATCATATTACATTAAGTTATATAGTGGTAATATTAGGACTTTAAAACTGGGTGATGATAATAGAACTTATTTTATGTTAAAAGTAGAAGGCAATGACACGTTACCAAAAGAATGACAATAGTTATTGCTTAGTAACTCATAGTTTAGAAGTCTTGATGCGTTGAAGTATTACCAAACTTTTATTATTCTTTAAAGTTGCATGAGAATTTAGTGTAGCTTGAAATCCCAATGTGGTTCGAGGCTAGTTTGAATTGATACCTGTAATATACAACCATGCCAAACATGAACGGCATTTTGATCTTGATGAAAGGTGATGGTTTTGAATACTTGAAATGGCTTAAGTCTTTTGTTTTAAATGGAAAAAGTAATTTGATCCTTATGTTGAAAATAATGTATTATACAGGCATACAAATCATTTGCAATTATACAATTGAAAGCCAAGCTAATATTCTTTTTTATATATGTTTTCGTACACCTATTTAAACACATTTTCTATATTCAAAAGCTTTGTGAATCTAAACACATCAATAAACACAAGTACATATAGTAAATATGTAAATGTAACATAGAGTCGACTGTAAATAGTTTAAAATGATTTAATTTTCCAAACTAAACCATGGTTGGTTCAATCGGTTTTAAGATTTATATGGGTTTTATTTTACGATTTAAAAATCAAGGTTTAAACGTTCAGTTCATGATTTGGAAGTTAGAACTAGGAAATCTGGAATTGGCATTGGATTTTAATGTTTTATAGTTACTTAAATGAAATACCATAACACCTTAAGGACCTTAGAACTATCTTTCACGGAGGTTGGATCCGAGCACCAATGGAACAACCGATCAATTAACTCTGCAAAACAATAACGTTGTTAGCCTCGTCATCGGAAGTTCTTCCTGTGATTAATATTCGGAGTGAGAATTAGAGAGTGAGAGAGAGTGAATGCTTGACTCGTGTATTGTTACATGTCATTATCACGTAGAAGTTGTCTCCTAATAAGTCATAACGGTTTTCCTTCTTTCTAATTGATGGTCATTTGAGTATACACTCTTACACCTATAGTCACGTAGGCAAGACTCACGAGTGGATCTCACATGACTGAATTCGTCAAGTTCCCAACCCGGACTAGTCACACCATACCTTTTCAACACCGATTAGCGATTTTAAATTAAGCAAAACTGATTCAAACAGTCAAAACCGGACGAAGCAACTCGTAAATAAATAAGTTACTCTTAAATAAATAAATGGTGTGAATTTGGGTATACACAAACTAATACAAACTACAAAGCTGTAATATCGTTGGACGGGTAGTGACAGTGGTGAGGTTGAAAAGTAGTAAGTTTGTTTTTGAGAAAAGCAAAGCAATAAGCGTAACCGCCTTTAGGGCCACAAGTTGGTTCGTTCTCAGTAAACATAAAGCACAGTAGTGATCGTTGGATCTATTATTATTATTATTATTATTATTATTATTCAATTTGAATCATCATAAATCATAATCATAATCATAATCATAATCATAATCATAGTTTGTTGTGGAAGAATTATGGGAGCTAATCCCGAACTCGAAAGCCTCTTTCCTGAGAAAAAACGCAACAGAAACCCTTTCGTTCCAATTGGTAACATTTCATTTCATTTCTAATCCCTAATTTTTTATATTATTATTCACTTTTAGTTAAATGTTGCTGTTGCATTGGTACACTTCTTTTGCTATTTAGGATTTGGAGTAGCTGGGGTTCTTATAATTAGGTTTAATTCCTATATGTTTACTGCATCTGTGTTTCTTCATGCTGATTGATTATCTTATACTAACCGGATTAAAACCCTAATTTCATCATTATTAAAACATCAACTACTAAAACACTTGAATATTTAGGTACTAATACTAACATGAACAGTTAACTGAAGTAAGAAACTGTTCCAGTTACTCTTCCTTTAGCGAAATGCT
This sequence comes from Bidens hawaiensis, assembly GCF_021521415.1. NCBI lineage: Eukaryota > Viridiplantae > Streptophyta > Magnoliopsida > Asterales > Asteraceae > Bidens > Bidens hawaiensis. The sequence continues at coordinate 943,437 of NW_027491464.1, read as the reverse complement.
GTTTGAATTAAAGGTGGGAATTCAGACATTGGCTCTAGGAGTTTTTCGGGTCTTATCGTAGCTTCCGCCCGGAAAAACGACTTGTGCTCAAGTCAGAATGAGGGAAATGATGGTTTCTTTCAATGGGCAGTGACACCAAGAGATAAGGCATTTCAGGATACGTTGTCGGTCATCTCTTCTTTGTTGGTCACAGGTTCTATGGTTTCTTGTCGATCCTGCTCAACCGTCTCCGGTCTCCTTGGTAGCCTCTATCAATTTCAGAGTTATGGTCATACTCAAGCAAGACTTTTTTTTTTAAATTATCCATCTAAGCCTTGATCGCTTGGATATCCTCCTTTAGAGCGACTAAAGAGTCTAATTGGAGAGAGATTGTTGCTAATTGAACAATGAGTGCATCCTTCTGATCTGTTGATGGTGGAATCGGAATCATCTTCTCATCAGGGGAAATCCGCTGGCGGTTTTTTAGGTTCGCCACATCGTCTTGGAGGGTCTGCAGGGCTTCAAGACGAGTGGTTATGCGGTTCTCCTTGCCTACATAAACATGATTCGCGTTGAACAAGCCTTTACTAATGATTTACTTGAGGCAATAGCTTCGATACATAATATAAAACTTCTGTTTTGGTAAAAGGGTATTAAAGTCTATAGCTTTGCAAAATTGAGTATTGAACAAAACATTATTGCTGATGTTTGACATAAAAATATGATATCAAAAGAAAATTTGAGCTGTGTTTGAATTAATAGTATAACCTTATAACACTGATAAATAAAACACATTATATTAATGTCAAAGCATTGGTTTATATCATAAAACATTTACCAATAACAATAATGTATGCATTTTCTTTGATGGTAATCCATTTATCAATAACTTGAGAATCTGATTTTAGCCTATTAGATCAGTATATCCACTTATCCAGTTTTTGTGTGAATACCATCAACGTGTATCTTCTTTCTTTTTAGTGGTTGCTTTGGTTGGAGAAGATTGTTAAGAGAGTCTATAAGACATAAACGTGGACATATATTTTGAGCCTCTGTGTTGTTTGCTTTATAATACTGTTACTCCTTCCATCTCAAAATGTACCTGACTGCTGATCATATACCCAAAATAACCCCTAACGAAATAAAATTTGAAAACATGTGATTCCGAGCAAAATATCAAATACATCCTATAATGATATCTATTGACAAGTATGTTATATGTTCAATAACTGCAGCCTCTGTAATATTTAACTATTTAGAGGTATAGATGATTTTGATGTCATTGTGTTCAAGAATCTGTTTTTCTACAAGTGTCGTTATAAATTACACGATGCATTCTGCATCCTAAAAAAATGTACCATTTCATTTGGCACATAGCTCAGTGGGTTGCTAATGCAATCAACAATTTTTCAAACTCAAATCAACAAGATATGAGAGAACTTTCACCTATACAATACATTAAATATATCTATAGTAAATTACAGAATGAATTTGTTGTCGGGTGCTAGAAAAGTAAATGGTTTTGTAATTTATATTTGCGATTATTTGATTTTTGGGTTTGGTTTTATAGGTGCCTTGATCACAGCTGGCGTGCTGACAGCCGGTTTGATTAGCTTTAAGCAAGGGAACTCACAGTTGGGTCAAACATTGATGAGGGCTCGTGTAGTGGCTCAGGGGGGAACCGTTGCACTCATGGTTGGCACTGCAGCCTACTACGGGGAGAAATTTTGACGGGTCTTTATTCCTTTCGGAGATTCTGCATTCGCGTGTTTTTAATGCTGTTTTTTCTTCATATGGGCTGTTAAACCGATGAATAGTTCTTTTATTGAAAATTGAAATATGGGCTGTAAACATTTGATTTGAATCCAAAAAGGGTAATAACACAGGCTTAATACAATCAGTGACTTGTGTTTTCCACACAGTAGTATTTTTTTTTCTGTAGAATTTAGAGTTGGTTAATGAAATCTTGTAAACATGAAGGTTAGTAGTTAGAAACTTTGCCTTCATGTTTTAAGGGTACAAACTCATTTCTAAGAAATGTTGTACATTGATAATTCTGTAACTGTTTGGTTGCTAGAAAGCTGCGCTGTCAACCCAGCCCAAGCTCCTCCGGGCTTGAGATTGTTTTGAGATAAAGCTCGAAACGAGCTGAGCAATAAATTAGACGAGTTCTGACACATCTTGGCTCGTTTACACCCTACTCAAACCCGTCTTGCATCTAATATGGAAGGCACTTACCACTCGGTTGTAGGCCTCATCTGATTACTAAAATAATTCAAACAAGATAAACAGATAAAGACAGTATCTTATAGATGTTGGAAGTGTCACAAATCACAATTGTGTGGCAATATAGACCTATCAGGTCTAGTAATACACATTTTCTTAATTGTCATTTTGTGAACTATATCAGCCATCTCATAAAAGATAAAGAGGAAATTCAAGTCCTTCACCCTCAACATTAGGTGACAAAAATCAAAGTCAATGACACCAATTTCTATTTTTAACATTTTATCATTGCTTCTTTTAACAAAAAGCCTAAATCGTGTGGCCTAATATTGTGTAAAACGTGGACCCGATATTTTGAAAGAAAAAGGAAGATAAAATGGAGGCCGACTAGCAGTGAGTGAGGAGAGGATGAAAAACATGAGGGTACTACCGATAAGTAGATGATATAAAAGTAATAGACTCTTATTTGAGCTAATCTAACAAGGAAACGATGACAGAATTTAAACTTTAAAAGACATAACTTGGGTTACGAATGAAATTACATGACTTATTACCAGTTGACAAAAAAGACCATGTGTCGGATGACCTATGGAGGTTTTGTCAAGCTGTTAGACTTAAATTTCACCATCTTGAGCTTCAATTTCGTCAATAAAACTTTTCTCTAATTTTTCCAATCTACAAACCTTTCCTTGTTTAGCCTCACACATTTTCTGATTGAATCGCATAAACTAAGTCTTTATCTTCTATCTTAATTTTAGTATACAATAGTTGACATTTACTCATTTAGACACTTTTGTAATTGTTTTAGACATTTACTCATTTAGAGTTTAATCCGTTTTTCTTATTTGAGAATTATTTCCCTATGTTCTTTGTTTTCGCTACGTGTTACTTTTACATATACTAGATACAAAATATTCAATTACCTTGTAACACAATGCCAAACACCCAAAACCTACAAACTAACACTATATGGTTCAATAAGTCACTTTCATGTGATCAAGTAGTTACCTTACCACAAAATTGACACGTCTTAAACAACATTGGCCACATTCACCCACCATCAATAGACCATTAAACATTACATGGTTACGTCCAACTGACACCATTTGACTCTACTGATGCTTCAATTTCACACCGGTTCAAGCCAACAACAGGGTCCACATCATGAGCCACTTTTTGTACTCACTCACTCACTCACTCACTCACCCTTATAATATGTCACCTCTGCCTTCATACTTGGGTAACCAGTAATCACCATTTACACACCCAAATTAGGGTTTTGTTTCATTTCAAGAAATGAAACTTAATTAAGTTTTTGTCACCATGTGTCTACTATTATTGAACAAGAATCAGTGGGTTGTGTTTACAATTGTCTTTTAGCTTAATCCACCATGACCCACTTACTCATCTTATGAAATTTGTTATATCTGAATGCAAAGTTTGAGGCTTTTTTGGATTTTAGCTTCTGGGTATGAATCTTTAACCATAATATGAGGTGGGTTTTTGTTGCTGAAGAACAAACACTCTTTTTTTTTATTTAATTTTTTAGGGTAGAAGTAGTACACAAAAGATCTGTTTAATGATGGGGTTTCTTGAAGAAAGATTGGTTTTTAGGCACACAAATGTGAAAGTTTCTTGGATGAAATACCAAATCTTTAAAGAAAATGGTGTGTCTAGATACCAAGAGTCCATGTCATCACCACCATTTAGTGTTTCTTTTTATAGAACATTAACCCCTTCATCACCATCATCAGGTACTAAAATCAGTCCAACAGTTCTTTTCATTATAGTCATCTTGGCAGTCTTGTTTTTCATATCTGGTCTACTCCACTTACTCTTTAGATTCTTGACAAAACACAACTCTTCCCGGTCGAATAATCGGTTTCCAGATGGTTCTCCATCTGATGCACTTCAAAGACAGCTTCAACAACTGTTTCATTTGCATGATTCTGGTCTAGACCAAACATTCATAGATGCATTACCTGTTTTCATGTACAATAAGGTTGTTGGTGCTAAGGATTCATTCGATTGCGCCGTGTGTTTGTGTGAATTCTCAGAAAATGATAAGTTAAGATTAATCCCAACTTGTAGCCATGCTTTTCATATCAATTGTATAGATACATGGCTTTTGTCGAATTCGACTTGCCCTCTTTGTAGAAATACCCTTTTTGACCCTGAGTTTTCGATGGATAACCCGATTTTTGATTTTGATGATCCGCGTGAAGCAGACGAAAGTGGGATTTCTGCTGGTTTGAAAACAGTTGAAACCGAACAAATCGTAGTTGAAAAGGGGGGGTTTTCTGTTAGGCTCGGTAAGTTTAGAAAGTTGAGTGAAAATGAAGGTGAAGGTCAAACCGGAGGTGAAACCGTATGTGAAACGAGTAGTAGCACTTTAGATGCAAGAAGATGTTATTCGATGGGTTCTTATGAGTATGTGGTCGGTGACACCAATTTGCGGGTCCCACTGGTTCATTTGAGAGACTTGCAAGATGCAAGATTTGTGAAAAATGTCGAACGAACCGATGATCATACGGTTGATGAAGATCTTGAAGGGAAAAAGATAAATCTTGGTGCCAAAACGGATAGTTTTTCTGTTTCCAAGATTTGGTTATGGTCTAAAAAGAGGAAATTTGCTAGTTCTTCTGGCAATCGGATGCATAATCCATCTTCGGTTGATATGGAATTGCCAAAAAATGGTAGATTTCGAGGTACATGAAAAAGAATTGTTCTTTTTGAATCGTGTTTTTGTTTAGTTTTCTTGAATGATTAGTCATGTGTTCTTGCTACATTTGATAATATATTACATTCTAATGCAAGATTTGTAGCATAGAGATGCTCATATTCTGTTCTTTAAATCTTTGATCATATACCTTAAATTTATGTTTAATTGTTTGTTATATATCACGTACGCTGTTAAAGTTTCAATTTTCATGAGTTTGAAGCAAGATCTCCATATGATAGGATGTTTGGAATGTGGATTCTTTAGGTCAAAATGGTCAAGGTGTTAAAGATAGGACCTTTGTTGTTAAGATTCAAGATGCTTGTACTGTCAAGACTGTAATGATTCATATTTTAACATACATGTTGGAATCTTGTAATTGAACAATTTAAGGGCAGCATAGGGCCAAAACTTGCTTTTGCTTTTGCTAAATCGTCTTTTGCTTTCATCATAGCTTTGGTTGTTTGACTTGCTTTTGTTCCCTGATTTTAACCATTTCATAGGAACATATAAATTGTCATTTTAAGTATATTTTCTAGTGATAACATTTAGGCCATGTGTTATGGTTAACGCTCCTTAAGGGGCATATTCCGCTACATCATCATCGCTTTTTTTTAGTTGAAAACATGTGTAATGGATAACGCTCCTTCAATCAATACCAATTCAAGACTCATATGGGCTTTATGGTAAAAATGTTCATGCCCTTATAATGCCCCCGGGATGGTGTATGGTCTTTATCTACCATATAATGCTCTGTTACACATAGCCTTAAAAATATAAATAATTTCCTTGTTTTTTATAATATTAAATTCATCTTTAACTATTGAAACTATTTTTAGTGTAATCACCTAATTCCTCTCATAGTCTTTAGTAGGAGTTTCAGGTTCGAATATCGCTTGTACTAGTTTTCTATCATATCCTATTAAAGTCACCGTCTAGCAAAAACTACAATTTGTTTAATCACGTTGGTATTGAGGATGCTGAATGGGTTCGATGAGTTTTATAGAAACGGGTTCTCATCTTTTAAAGAAATGCAACTAAATTATTCTATAAGTCGTTTAAGTATGTTAAATAACAAAAAAGGCTCCTAAATTTTTGTTTGTTCTATAAAATTGTTTGATAGTAAAAACTGAACTATATACATACATAGTTGAGTGATTGTAAGTTTGTTGTTTTGATAATTAGATTTAAAAAAAGTTGCATAAGTCTAAAACATTGGTCTAAAGATAGATTTACCAAAATTGAAGACACAACTAAAAGATGAAAGAAAATATGTTAGTCACATGTCAAAGTCGATAGTTAGATTGATACTTTTGGCGACTTCTTATACTTTATTGAAAATAATAATAGTTTGCCGACTTCTAATACATTTTATTATTGTTAATTAATATATTATTATTATTATTATTGAAGAAACACGAGTTCAGCTAAGGTTAAATGAGTATTTCCACATGGTGTGGTTAGCTGGAAACCTGAATCCGATTGTACGATATGCCAAGATATGCAAACGCAAAGAATGCAGAGAAATCAATCATACGGTGATGGTTAGAAGGGAGAAACGTTTTCAACTCGGGAAAGTTTCATCATCGCCTTATTGATGGTCTCTCCGTACATACAAGTGTGTAAAACATAAAAAGATAGTATATGGTTAGAGATAGTGAGAGCAGAGTCCATTAGTATTTATAGCCAGAAGTGTGGAGTGTTAATGAGAGCCTATTGGGCCACGTGTCGAGTGAATACCCAGTTTGTCCCTTTTGCAACCGCCATAGTGGAGATCATGGATGCCATGTTGCACAAGGCCCACTTCTCAGTCATATTGTCACTTTAATAGCGGCCTCGCACATACCTGTGATACAGTGTACATGAGGTGCTACAACGTTGGTGTTTTTTTTTCTGCACAGCTCTGATACTGATGATGGGCCAGATTTACCTCCCTCAGTGCGGCTTGTTGAACGTATCCATTAGGTGTGCGCCCGAGGATGTGTTCCTTCTTTGACGCCTTTTTCTGGAGAATTATTTATTTTGAAAGTTGTTGCTACAGAAAATTGGTTGATATTAAACTCAAATGAAAATGACTCAACCTTTAAATTTGTATTTATATTTAAAAATAAATATTTGAGACATATCCTCCGTATGAGACGGACGTTCTGTCACGTTATTACGTTAACGGTGCATTTAAATAAGCCTTGATGTTGGTATTTGTTTGCTACATTTGATTTGATGGTTTAAAGAAGAATTTATTTTTGTTGGCATTTGGCAATGGAGGCTGGTTTCTTCTTACTTATCACGTGGGCTAGTTGAAATTATGTTTGGACTTTTTAGCCTATGACATGGTAAGCAACTGCCTTGTCAATGAGCATCACCATCACAAGTAAGAACTCATTTATTGCGAACTTCATCTTGTGACTATTTATATTTTCATATTATGTTTTTTTTCTTGTAAAAGTACAAAAAATAATCTTTTCTACACTCTTTGTCTTTATATAATTCAAATCTTTTTTACTTTTCAAAAATATATATATATATATATATGATATTAGATATGGTTAAGTCGGTCAACCTTATATTTTCATATTACATGTTTTGTTTGCTTGACGATGACTGAGATGCATTTTGAGCCCTCTTTAACAAGTTTGATGGCTTAGGTATTCATGAAGTCTCTTAATCAGTCAGACCTCTTAATGGCCTAGCACAAGATTGCTAAACATCCCCCAAAATGATTTGAAATGAAAAACAAAATTACATGATCGTCTACTCGGGCTCTAACAGGACAAGGCCTTAACGACTTGAAATGAGAAAAAATTACATGCCAAGCAACAAGGTTCCACTTAATTTCCACTCCCTTCATATCCATGATCGACTACACGGACTCTAAAAGCCCTACCCCTCTATCCATCATATTTGTCCATCTTCGTTAGTGCTCGCTAGAAAATGGAAAGGGCTTCTAAATGAAATCTCTATCGAAACTCATAGTGAGTTTAGTTTATAATTTAAGATTGCCCCAAAATCGCCCCACTACACATGGTCTAATATCTAACCGTTATATCTACCCTTCCGTAACTACTAATAGTGGTTATAATTTCCATAACTACCGGTGGCGCTGTCTCATACCCTGCTACTAGATATTAAAATAGTCTTGATTAAGTATGCGCTCCACACATTCTAACTTGTATCAATGTATATTATAATTTCATTTTTGGTCTTAAGTGAATCCCTAATTATCCAAAATGAACCGATGACACTAAAATCACCAACATGATATGTTGCGGATAATTCACTAGAAATGAAAAGGAAATTTGTAACAAAAATCCTTATTGGGACTTCTGTTCTTCGTCAACAAAGATACTAAATACAGGAAAATTGAAATAATATTACCATACATCACGCTATAACCCTAGACGGGGACACCACCAACGGGCCACCAAGAGCACGGCCACTTGGTGTTCCCACATTCTATGAGCATGTCTAATGTTGATGTTGTATATTTTTTTACTTTTTCATTTGATTGTGTTTTTATATTTTAAGGTTCAAGACAAAACAAATAATGTTATACCATGTACTTTTCTTTTGAATTGATATAATATTATAATAATTTATTATTCTTTTTATAAATAGGTCTCCTAACTCCTAATTTATACTAAGTTATACCAAGTTATGGCCGTTAAAGAAAAAATATACTAAGTTATAATTAGAAGCAATGCTAAGTTTTGAATATTGTTATGTAGTCGTTCATTATTAGCCATGTTTTGTTCGTGTGAGTGCAATGCATAATGAGTGATCATCTAAATGATTTTATTTACGGGAAGTAACATATCAAATACTCATACTTTAATTGCTTTCATTGTTCTCAACAAGAAATTATAAAGAGTGCAATGTGTTAAAACTTAAAAAAGGAGTCATTGGCCATGTTCAATTCATCTTTGCTTCAACATCTCACGAGTTCAGTTTGGTTTTTCCAGGAACATATATGCTCAAAATCAAAACCAAATCAGAAATTCTGTTTTTTGAGAAAACACAAATCCAAACCGAAGGTTTTGCGTTGTGTTGGGTTATGTCGGTTATTTTGGTTACAGACCTATTATTTATTTTTTTATTTTTGACCGGCATAGGTATGTTTATTTCAGTCCGAAGAATCTACTTCCTCAGCTCAATCAGCTCAATAGGACATTAGGACCAGCCAGTCTAAATGGGCCGATTTGATTAACATGACAACACTAAATGGGCCGCATTGATAAGTTTATTAAACCTAAAACCAGCTTAACTACTTTATTGAAAATGAGTATTGTCATGAGAACATGACTTATTAGCAGACTCTGGCCCGGCCCGACCCATTTTGGCCCACATTATAAGTAATATGCCAACTTGTAAGTTCAAAACTATTTGCTAACAAGACAAGTTTCAAAGGACAAACTCATAAAACATCACATTCTATTGAACAATACTAAACTTCGATTCTACTATAACATACATACCTATGAGGCTATGATCAAACTCCTGCATGTTCTTACTAAACATTAAAACAAAACACAACAAACTCATCATGAATATGCACCATACGTGTAGCCCATGTAATTATACCTGGACCGAACATTCACATTCAGGCCACCATAATTAGGATGATTGCTATAATCAACAGCCTTAATCACCACAACCTCGTGCTTCCCATCTTGTTCTTGAACCGTCCCAAACACCACCTTGTTAGTTGTCTCCCTCTTTTCATAATAAATTTGAGAACCCGACCGATGATGTTGTTGACGATGTTGATGTTTTTGAAATTGTTGCATATGTTGTTGGTTGTTAAAGTACTCATTATTTTGGGCTCCACTGAGATATCGTGTCTGCTTAGAAGGACGCGGTCTTTCTTTCGGATTCTTGGTTATAAGCGGGTACGGGCTCCGGGTTTCAAGAGGAGGCGGAGCATCTTGATGAAGATTGGTTTAGATCACACACTCGTGGATTGAGTCAAGGGTTGGGTCGACTTGCTTGAAGATGACGATTGTATCAATTGAGATGCCATTGGTGATGATTAAAGAGTAGTGAATGATCACGAAAACTAGAATTTGAATATGTAAAGCACCACTTGTCCCATGGTGGGCGCCAAACTGTTTTGGTCAAAAATCACGAGGATAATCAAGTAACCAAACTTAGATTGTGAGGTAGGATGTTTGAATATGTAAACAAAATGACAAGTAAGGTTGCAAGTGACATGACAATTTTTAGTGAGGAAAAAGGCGGCGATCCTGTAAGAAACTCCGGAAAAAACCTCGGGAGGGGAAACTATCTCCTACCTTAATATTATTAAGTAAGAGTTGGTGAGTACAAGTGTTGGAAGTGTTCGATCATTGCTATGAGTACAAGAGTGTGTATACGGGTTGTGTCCTATTACGATCAATACAACTTCTATTTATAGTTATAGGAAGGAAAACATGACAATAATGACATGGAGCGGTTACAGATTGCATATCCTTGTCATAAACGAGTTGTAACTTCATCCAACGTCCATAATCTTCAATGTTTGACCAAGTCTTCAGCTAGACATTAATTGCTGACCGTTGCCTGCAAGATCAAGTCAAGAGTGAAAGGATAATAATAATTGTTAACAAAACTTACTAAGGATCCTGCATGTCTGTGATCCTGACGCACTGTGAGAATTCTTTTGAGGATAATGCCTGTCTGGATACTTGAAATTTCTTCCCACAACAAGTGTCTCTAGCTTTCTTACCTTCCCTCTTTTTATTTCTCTTACCAAAATGACAACCCTTGTCGGTAAAGAAAAAACTAAAAGTTTAAAACCTTCTCATCGGTCGCTCCTTTCCCTTTAGCCTCTTCTCTCGATGTAGCTGTTTACTTGCTCTCATTGATTTGTGTTCCGAAAACGTTTCTTATGATTAAAGAAAAGAAGTATCAAGTGCTATAGTACTTTCTTTAATTTGGAAAATATTTGAATGTTAAATGTTAATATTATATAATATAGTACGTACAGAATCTCACACAAGGTCACAATGGCATTGGCAGAGTACCAAGCCACCAACTGACTACTGACCAACACTAGAAATTTGGCTGCACAACTGGAGCCCACGAGGCCACATCCATCCTAGGATAGTAGGATGGGAGGTGGAGGTAGATCTTGAACCCAAGACGAAGGATAATTTGTGTTAGGGATATGCTCGGTATCATACGGGTACCGATCCTGAATTTTTTAATATTTATTTTCTTAAAAATTTGATACCAATATAAAAAATGCTCGGTTTGGTACCGGTACTATAGGTAAAATTTCGGTAGATACCAGTACCGGTACCGATCATGAATTTACGTTCCCGATTTTCTTAAAATATGGTACCAATATCATTTGCTCATCCTTAGTTTGTGTCACGGATCCTATCATTGACAATGTTGAAATACGGTTTTATTAAACTTAATTATATGCACTGTTTTACTAGTTGATCCAATAACACGTTTGATTATTTTCACCAAATGACCAAAATAGTATAAAAGGGAACGACAATAAAACTCTTAACTTAAATTTGGTTCAAGCACATTTATATGAAGGAATGAGCTAGAGCTTCGCCTGGGGTTATTGTATCTTGCCATTTAACTAATAGTTTGACCATTATTAATATATTTGTTTTAATGAATATGTATATTTAGTTCAAAATATGTTTGGGATTGAGTTTGGAAAATGCTTATTGGCTTTTTGATTATTTCAAAAAGCCAATAAGCCAAAATATGTTAATCATAAAAATTCTTTTCATTTTAGCTTTTTGAAAGGGTTCAAAAACAGTTTTCTAAAAGCTTCAAATCCGGGCTTTTCAAAATGACTTTTTGAAAAAGCCAATAAGCATATGAACATTTTTCAAACTCAATCACAAACATTAAAACAGAATAGACTGAATACAAACATGATAACAAAAAAGAGTGGCATACTTATTTAATTACCATCTTCATCCATTGTCACGCCATATATATATTGGCATCTCCACGTTCTCTTCCACAAAGGATATATAGATACCTTATAATCAAATTTAGTGTCTAGTGTTTACTCAATTTAACATTAGGATTTTGTTGAGTGAAAGCCGCAATAACCAACGCGCCGGTCTTGCCAACATTCTTCACCGAGTGACACAATCCTTTCGGGACCACAAAAACACCACCTTTCCGAACTATCTTTGTGAATTGATGCTTTTCGCCTGGGAGGATGTGTTCATGTTATGAACCTTGGATCTTTGCAACTATAAATTCCATCACTATTTGCTACGATGATATACATCATGTCAGGGTTAGTCAGAAAAACTGAATAACTGAACCATAATAATAATAATAATAATAATAATAATAATAATAATAATAATAATAATAATAAACTTGCACATATTTTAGGTTTAGAATACGCATCAGGGAGGGATAAATTTGCTACACATACGTGTTTGCTCTCTTGACATCAACAAGAAATATAGTTGTAACAACAAACACTAAGAGAAGAATATGAGAAGCCATGTGAAAACGCAAACCCAATTGATTTGTGTCGAATTACATCAAAGCCACCTTTTATAGCCGTATTCGGTTGAATATTTATATGCTTTTAACTAGATGTAATCTTTGCTATAATTGGCTTAAAATTCACGGTGCATTTAGTCCGTCATTCGTACACTGTTTTATTTATGGAAATTTTCTCGATTGTATGCAAGGATGGATTTCAACTAAAGGACTTTAAAACATGCTCAGTGTAAAGAAAAAACAAATTCTAATCGTCAACTGGCTTTCTCACTTTCTTAAAAATAGTCTACGAAACACGTTAGTAATGTCATATTATTCTATATATAGACTAGTTGAAAGAGTACTTCATATGCTGAATATTGCCACGTCGCCCTTGAGATATCCAATTTTGTTGAATTTCCGAATAATTAATTACATATGGATTGTTAGCATCGCACTAAGTTCAGAAACTTAAAAGTTGTACATGGCTACTAATATGACACATAAATAACACAACAAATCTTTCAAACAACATCTCTCAGCCAATCTACTTTACTCTATCAAGTACCAACATCCTTATATACATCTTTGTTTCATTTAATTAGTAATCAATAGAGTTACTAATATTATAAATAATAAACATAATTAGAGAGATAAGTAGTAATTTTTTTTGATATAATATTATTAAAAGGTAACTTGTTTTTGCGTTCAATTCATTCTCTTTTGTTTTATGTTCTAGTTATACTCCCTCCGTCCAATTTTAGATGTCATGGGACCCAAAACATATAAATTAAGAAATATTTGATCATTTTATTTTATGAGCTGTGAAATGACAATAATGTCCTTTAAGTTATTATGTCATATGCTCACTTGTTTTGTAAAATGAAACATCTAGTATATGTAATAGTAAGGGCACAATTGAAAATTGAATTTATATGTAATGAAATGACATTTAAATTGGGACAACCAAAAATGGAAAAATAGACATTTAAAGTGGGACGGAGGGAGTATTTCCTAATATTTTTGTTTATTTGTGCATATTATGAATGTGTTGTTGGACCGGGTCTAAAACAAGTTGTGGATCTTTCTTAGAGTGATGGATGGGTTGTTGCTGTTGTTTTGGGCTTATTTATTATGTCTTCAGAAGTCAGGCCCGTTTGTGGGTTGGTCAATATATTTTCAAAAGTCTTCAGGAGAGAGTCTTGAGACTTCGACGATTCATTCTCACTTCACACATATTATTTCTCTCTCTAGTTCTTTCATCTTTGAACAGGGGTTTCATATTTTTTCTGTTTGATTTCATATTGTAATCAAATCTAGTGTATTCAATAGTATTGATGTAATAACCCGATTTATTCATATAAAAATTATAATATTAAATCTTAAGATAGTATTATAATGAAAATGATAAAGAATAATAAAAAGTATATTAATTGTGGATATTATAGAAATTTGCAAATTGAATTCAAGATCTGATTGTTTTGAAATTTATCCAACTAATATTAAATAAGTTAAAATATATAGAAACATGAAACAAAGTTCACGACCCACAAATCAATTTCGCTAAACATGATTTGGTTTCTTCGTTACTGGCCTTCAACCTAATCGAAACAGATAACCACGCTTTTAAATCCCTTATCTACTCCAACGAAATCGTCCTTATCTCTGATGTTTAACACACTATTTAACCGCTCGCGAAACCCTACCAGTCGCTCTACCTCCTTGCGTGAAAGCACCACCTGTTTCCCTTCCGATCAACTTAAATATTCGTCGCACCTGCCATCAAGGATAACCTCTACAGCCGACGGGAATACAACGACTGGCATCTCTGCTGTATCTGAAGCCGTTAAACTGACGATTTCTAAACCCAGCCGTAAGCGTTTGTGTGGTGCCCGCGCGACCGCTGCCTTGTTCCTCAGAATTTTTATTACAAAAAGTCCGTTATGTTACTTAAGCATTTTAAATGTATAGAGCTGGGTAAAACTTATTGCTAAACTAGAAGGTTTAATGTGCAAGCTATCAAATAGTTAAAATATATATATATATATATATATATATATATATATATATATATATAAGTTAAAGGGCTAATTTTGTCATTTCTTAAAAGTAAATTAGAATCATAATAAACTACGTTTTCTTGAACCGGCGGAAACGGAACTTCCATATAGCTTCCTTCCATCTCGTATAAATATTAACGAACGACCTCTTATTCGGAAAACCCTAAATCTCTACTTTTCTCTGCCGCCCTGTAAATTGCCGGAAGCACGCCGCAACCGCATGCTGGACGTACCATCCGCCATCGTCACGCCACTGCCGTACGTGTTGTTTACTCCGACGTGCTCCGGTTCTCATTCTATTTCCGCTCGTTGGAAGTCCGAAACCAACCGTTCATCTAGGCTTAAGGTAATATTATATACGGATTTAATTCGACTGTCAACCAAGGAGTTTGGAACCCATGAATTCTGAATTTGTGTGATCTTTTGTTCTTCTTAAAAAGCTACTGGTAAAATGTTAATTATGGTGTAACTGGAAGAGAACCTAGTGCTACAACAAAAGCAAATATATAATATTATTATACAAAACTATTAAAACAAAGAAAAGAAAATTGTTTTCTCAATTTACTGCAACTTATTTTATTAATATAGTTTGTGAAGTGGTATTATATACTTAAAAGTGTACATTCAAAGAATTTGTTAAATGCCCACTGTATTATTATGTGTATATAATATTAAGGTTGATTGCTTAAATAAGTCTTTACAGAGACATTCATTATTTGGTACAATAAGGTTCATGCAACTAATATTTTACGGTATAAACAACCACAAGATCACACAAATTGCGTTACCTAACTAATCGGTAATATAATTTAAGATGCGGTAAAATTGTAGGATTTCGTGACGATTAATTCGAGCTTACGGTTTATTTCGGTTAACGCTATTCAGCTTTTAAGGTACGGATTCCGTGTTTTTCTTCTTTTAGCTTTATATTGTTTTCACCGTTCTCGTAGTGGTACGGATTCTGTTTCTTGTTACTTTGCAGTACGGTTTCTGGTTTCTTTCACACGTAGTGTCAATTATATCCAGTTACTTCGTAGAACGGTTTCTGTTTTTGTTACTCTTAGTATTAATTATAGTCCGTTATTTTGTTCTACGGATTCTGGTTTCTGTCACTCATAGTATAAATTATATTCTGTTACTTCGTAGTACGGTTTCCGTTTCCGTTTACACTTAGTATTGACTCTATTCCGTTACTTTGTAGTACGGATTTTTGTTACGCGTCAGTTATATTTTGAATCCGGTTATTTTACATAATATATTTTAGTTATATGTTCTTAGTTTTAGTACTCTGTTACCCGAGCATTTTCTGACTTGTCGTTGGGGCGTCAACGGCATGGCACTTGTCGTGACAGTGCGTAATTAAAGTTCACGGCGTCTCTAACTAGTACTTTTGAAGTATTAGGGCCACTTGGAGGCGTATAAATCGATCTTAGCTCCGACTCCTGACTCCTGACTCCTGACATGGCACTTATCGTGACAGTGCGTAATCAAAGTTCACGGCGTCTCTGAAAGTACTCATGTAGTACCTTGGCCACTTAGAGGCGTATAGATCGATCTTAGCTCTGACTCCTGACTCCTGACTTCTGTTTGAGATGGAACAATGTGTGCACGCCACCCACACCGTCTCCTTGGTGCATGGACTAGCTAGCTGTGTACCCCTCTGTTTAGGCTCTGGGTGCTTCCGTATTACACGACCTATTTATTTTAACATCATCGTCGTGTATTTTAGTAATTATATTTTGTTTCGCTATATTTCTGGTCCGTTCTGATATGTGTATATGCATTTGATTAAATTTGAGTATATTCAGATTACGTCCCGATCGTGTATCGGATTATGTTTCGCATTTAATTATAGTTCAGTTAAATGTTACACGTTATATGTTACACGTCACACATTATATGTTACAAGTTATATGTTTCTGGCTCTGGGTGTTTTTGTTATAGTTCTGATATATTTCCGCATGCGTTTGACCATGTTCTGGCCAAGTGTCGGATCATACATCCGAATTTTGTTAAGTATATGTTTCGGTAAAAAGGGTTGGTTTCGAGTTTGAATTGAAGTTCGTATATTTATTCTCTTACGTCTGTCCTTACCTATACTATTGTTCTTTCCGTTACTGGGCAATTTTTGGCTCAGCCGTGTTTTCTTGTTTTGTTTTTCTTATTTTGTTTTCAGGTAATCCGGGATTCGGGGAATTTAGTGATGAGAGATAAAAATGAAGTTCAAGCTTCTAAAAGTTAATTCATTTTGTTTAATAATATGACGTAGGTTGCATTAATTTTTGTTGTATTTTGGATTGTGGCGTTGATTTGATATCTGTAATAGTAACACGTTAGCCTGTTCCGGGTTGGGGTGTTACAATTGAACATTATGAAGATATTGATATGTGTTTGTGACATGGCTCTGATCCATCGTTCTTCCGCATTGTTCTTTGATTTGTGGAGTTAGGGTTTCAAAGTTGAAATCGGTTCAAGAAGGGTTGAGTCGCTTGGAGTCTTCTCGGTATTCAAGGGTGACTTTGTAACCCTTTACAGGTCATTGAATCTTTTGATTTTTTATAAGAGTGGCTTTGTAACCCTAAGTGAAGGTTACAGGTCGATGAATCTTCTGATTTTTTTTCAAGAGTGGCTTCGTAACCCTAAGTGAAGGCTACGAGCCATTAGTGGAGTTTCTCTCATTGAGATTGTTCTTACTCTATACTTCTTATTTTTTCTGTTATTGCATTGGGCATATTTGGCTAGTTAGGGATCGACCAACATCGGTGATTGATTACAGATTTACTTGTTGCAATAGTTATCCTAGGGTTTCTGTGTTTTATTGTGTGATTGCTTCTTGATTGGTGATAAAATGGGTGATGAAAGTGAGTCTATATCTTCTAAGACTCTTATTAGCAAGTTGGATGTTAGTGATCCAGTGTACCTATTTCCCAGTGACTCAAGTTCATTGTCTATTATAAATGTAAAACTAAAAGGCACTGAAACTTATAGAGTTTAGGCCAATGCAATGAAATTGGCCTTACAAGCTAAAAATAAAATTGGCTTTGTTAATGGTAAATGTTTAAAATCAATAGATGATGAAGTTCTTGCTAGTCAGTGGGATATGTGTAACTCACATCTGCTTACATGGATTTTAAATTCTGTTTGTGAAGAACTATATGTTGGTCAAGTTTATTATGAGTTTTCTATCGATGTGTAACAACCCAGATTTTAGGGTTTGAAATTTTTTTTACACATCAACTTGTACGGGCTTTCAAGGTAATCAAAATTCTATAATAATAATAATAAAATGACTAGGATTATATTATTAAGCTGAAGCAATTATAATCATTACTTCTCAAAGTAAAACGAACACTCACGGAGTGTGAAATGTCGATATAAAATTTACCTACAAGGTATAATAAAGCGGCACCATAAAATGGTAAACATTAAATAGATTGATACATTAACTATTTATCTATAATTTTAATGAGGTACGTTGTTAGGGTTACCTGAGTACAACTTTAAAGATTAACGAGTTAGGTCGTATAAGTGACCTGTCATCCCTGACCACTTGTGTGAAACAATAATGGTTTATATTATTTGTCTAATATGAACATCGCTTGTTAGTATGAATATTAATTATACTCGGTGTTATGTCGGATTAAGAACGCGATATAAACGGCACCGACTCTTAAAGCCGACTACGTGAATATAAATACAAGAATGTGATATACGTGCTACTTGATAAAGTATTGAGTATATTAATGTAGTAGATCTTATGTGCGGCACACCTACATCAACATTTGACACCGACAAAACAAATAATTACTGTACATATATTTATTTGTCACTGAGTGATGGTCGTTATCGGATAATCATTTTATTAAGAGATAATAGTAAATTATAAAATCTATAAACGAGATGCCCAGAGATGACGTGTCGGGTAGGGTACGTGGACTAACACCGTGATACTAATACGAGAACAAATAGAATAATATGCAAATATCTAGTTATGGCAAGGAATATGAGTCTATGTGTTATTAATTGTCATAACGGGATAAATTATATTAAAAGCTAACTCTAGAATCCCTAATTTATGATAATAAAAAAAAAACGGATTATTTTTAATTAACAATATATAGTCCAGAAAAATAAATAATAATTATCTTTATGAAGTAAATAGTGAGTGGGTGTCGAGATAAACAAGGACATGCAGCCTATCAAAAACCCTGGTCATTTTGAAAACCTCAAACCTGCACTTGGTCTCTATTCGATCCAGGTTCGTCGTCTTCCTTTTCAAAACTAAAGCTAACAAAAATGATATAATGGAAGATATTGTACGGGAGAGAGAAAGGGTTCTGCATCCATTTTGTTATAATAACTATAGAGAAACCACATTCATCCTCTCCATCTTCATTCAAACCTCCGACTATCTCCATAGCAGCACCACTTGCAGTTTACCGTCATCAACTACAGCCGTTGCGGGAGCTTTCCGTCAAGGCCGTTAATCCAGCGAACCCGTCTTTCCGGCGGGACTTCATGGCGAGTTGGAATGCAATCCGGCAACTGGTACAACTCTCGGCAAAAAACGAGCACCTGGCGGATGTTCTGGTGATACATTAACAGTCACTGATTGCATGTTATCCAGGGGTTGGTCATGGTGGACGACTTCAGGTTCTGTGAACACGGGTTAACGATGGTCAACCACGGTTCAGTGCGCTCTAACAGGTCTAACCGAACCTAACTAACAAACACAACTGAGGTATAATTGAATACTAAGATTTTGTTTAATTACTTTAAAGTCCGAACAACTCAATTACTCGTTGCGCGTCCGGTGGAGCTCTCGTTAAAGTAATAAAAACCGACAATCATATACAAATAAAGAAAGAAAGTTGTAGTTTAACTAAACCACCTGACTATGTTAAAATCATGCCCTATACATGCAGAAATTATTACTGGGTTGAAACTTCAAATACCACATAATATGCAGCCCCAAAAAACGTGGCCAATTTATGGTCATTCGGTAACTCATTTACATAAAAATTTGTTTGAAAACAAACCCGATAGGTGACTTCACAACTTCTGGGCACATAACAGAATTTCCAGAAGATAAACATGCACATTTAAGATCTTAAACCTGGTAAAGACCAGCCCCAAAAGGGTATATTTAAACGAGTATGAAAAACCATCCAAACCGACATTTTGGTGGTCCGTTTGATAAGAAATAAGCCGTGTAACCCAAGTAATAATATGATATTTTTTTGCAACCATAAATAAAATATTTTGATAATATATAATCAGACCCGAAACCATTTTATATGAATCTTGGTTTTTTTTTAAATGAACTAGAACACGAACGTACTGAAAATAGGCCCATACCCGTAATGGTATCCCTAAGTAGCATTTTTAAAATTCACGGAATGATTAAACAACTTATATTTATATATTATAGCTGGTCCTAACTTGTTTGATAACAAAACATGAGTTTTGTTATAAATATAACATAAAGGTGCTAACGGGCCCGAACTGAGCCGAAGCCATTGTTTGAGTTCCGAGCACCCTAATTCCAATATAAAACTTTTAATAAGTCATTAGTATGTATTACAACAGGCCCAAAACTATTTTGTGGTGAAAAACTGGTTTTGAATAAATAAATGTGGCTAAGGACATTTTTGGAACAAAAGAAAAATCGGTTAATTCTTAAAAACTAATAATACAACTACACCTTTTTAGAGCAGAAACTTTTGAGTAAGATGGCCATAAATAAGTTGTAAAATGTTAAGGGTAACCGGATTTAGAAAAACAGCCCGCTTGTAAGATAAAAGTGTTGTCCGTTAAAGGCCGACGAACGGGCCGGTTTATAAATGCTAAAATGCTTCAAAATTGCAAAAGCATATTTTTCCAGAAAGTTTCATTTTAAATAATTTATTTTAACTGTCACACCCTCAAAATCCACTAACGGAGTTTTACCGTCAGAGGGTGTGAACTGGCAGGATCGGAATCATTAGTTATAACCAAACCAAAGAAAAACGTTTAAATGAAAGTAAGTGCGGAAGCGTAAAACCTTAATTCAAAAGTTGCGTCACGCAGGACGACTTAAAACCAAATGTAACTGTTAAAATTAAGTTTGCAGAATAAAAGTGTTTTCATTAATGCATGCTCCTAAACCGCGCGCCCGCCTCGGCTACCTGAGAATAACATACTAAAAGTGTCAACACAAGGTTGGTGAGTTCACAAGTAAAATAAGATAAATCGTTTAGCGTTTTGCGTAACCTCGTTACGACGTTTAAATGTTGCGTAACCCCGTTACGACGTTTGAGTGTGTAACCACGTTACAGCGTTTGAGTGTGTAACCACGTTACAGCGTTTAAGTGTGTAACCACGTTACAGCGTTTAAGTGTTTTGCATTACCAGATAGTGTTATGTCAAATTATATATCGATAGGTAGCTAATCTATACAACAAGTATCGCTAAGTGGTTCGCGACCGAAGCTGACTGTTTATCAAGTGCCCGTCACCAGGTCCTCCAGACCATGGTAAGTGTTAGCCAAAATTTACACCCACTCAACCTCCAGTTGAGCTTAGCGTCGGGTGGGGTTTGTCAAACCCAGTAGTACTACCCAAAAGTGACTCGCTATTCCAAATATTAACCGGTCCGATGTGTGGGACTTCAAATGTTACGTATGCCGCTTAGCCTTTACAAGTGATATATAATTTATAACAAAATCTTTCATATGCGTTTATCTCAGAAAATATGTTTATCGGAGTATGTTATCTCCCCCAAGTGAAAAACGTTTGAAAACAGTTTAAGAGTGGGGTAAGTGAACTCACTGTTTGCGAAGAATATCCGATCTAGATCACCGAGTGATGCGCGTCGTAGAAAACTCTCTAGCGTTCTAAAATAACAAAGAGATTTTCTAAGTATCGGAATGTTTAACGAGTCTCTAGACTCGGCACATAATACCTATGCACGTAACATGTTTCGTGTTTCGTTTGTGAATCGTGTGTGACTTAAACAAGTAAAATTGTGATACGATACATGAGTGAGCAATTACTTTCATGTCACGTATTAATAACATACTTATTAGCAATTATTCCCGTAGGGGCATTTTGGTCAACAAACAAAGACTAACTAACCATTATTCCCCATAAGGGCAATTTGGTCAATTCATGGCAATCAACTAGCAACTATTCCCCGCAAGGGTATTTTGGTCAAAATACAACAATTATATAAAAACTATCATATTTCATGCATTCCTATACAACTCAGCAGCTAGTTTCGTTATGACAGAATTTCTACTTGAAAGATTGCACTAGTTTACCGATTATAACGTCTCAATTAATTCACCAAAAATTACCACAGGAGCATACATATCTTAGGTTTCCAGAACATCTTTTATCTTATTTTTATTCCATATAGATTGTTCATAATGATCAAAACATTACAGCTAACTTATATCAGTCAGATTCATGCACATCAGAATGTTATTTGCAATTCCCGTTAAACGAAAAATCCAATAAATGCAAGACCACTTGGGTTTGGTTCCTAACTCAGTGAGTCAACCTCCAGAAGTGGAACCAACCCAATTGGTCTCGTAGTTCATGAGATATAACATTTACAACATAACCTAACAGCAGGTCTAACAGCTCAGCTTTGCATCACGTTTTTGTAAAATCATAAAAGTATACTTCCACTTATCCAAAAATTACGAATTTATACTTCATAGAAACTAGACTCAACCTAGTTTACTGGAGTACCCACAATCTCAATCAATTTTCACGTTTACACTTCGTTACAGTCAGTTAAACATCGTATATACGTTCTGTCCAGAATCTGTTCACATCAAAACTCATCATAATAACAATCTATGAACTATCATGCATCCATATAACCCTCTAGACACTATAACTACTATCCATGCATATCAATCACACCATACATACAAGATTAGGGTTTGTGTTTTAATTCAAATCAAGAACAACAATCAATCATGTATCAATATCAATCTAGTTATCAATCTATTATCCAACTAACAAGAATCATAACAATCACATACATACAAGATCGGCCGATTTAAGGTTTTCACACAACCCATCAAACATCAAAATTAAACAACAAAGAGGTAAGAGATGATCAAGTATACCTTCCTAGCACCTAGTTCTTGGATTAATCTCTTGATTTGATGTGTATATGTGTGTGATGGTGGACGGCAGCCGTGGGTCAAGAGAGGGAGAGAGAGCCGATCGGTGGTGTTGTAGGTTTAGAATAATAGGTTAGGGTTTGTTTATTAGTGATATATTTATAAACAAACAAGTTACACTCTAGTCCTTCTACTTTCAAGTGTTGTTTTTCTAGAACATTCTATCCTAACTTGCACATAATCATGACAATAATATAACACATAATCCTAACACATAGTTCTCACATCATTAGTGTTTTAGTGTGCTTCGTTTATTCCTCAATCGTTTGCGTTTCGGTGCAAATCCCGAAAGACTACTACACATGTAGTAAGTGTTAAGCGTCATTTAAACCCTAGTTTAAATGTAATGAAGTATGCGTTATAGATTCAACGATCTTAAAGTTTGAATTAACGGAGTTGAGTTAACGAGGTTAACCTGAAATTGACGATTGTCACATCATTCCCATGTTAAAGAATTTTCGTCCCGAAAATTTGAGTCAAGTCGTGATGAGAGCCTGAAAAAGTAAGAAAGATTCTCAGTTTGTCATATCATCCCCTAGTAGAAAGAAATTTCGTCCCGAAATTTAGTTCATACCTCCGGTGATGTTTGACGGTTTGCCGGGTTTCGCGGTTTTCGGTGTTTGGTTAGCCCTTCAAAAAGGTGAGGATACTTTTTCATCATGTGATCCTCGCGTTCCCATGTGAACTCCGGTCCACGTCTCGAGTTCCAACGAACCTTAACAATTGGAATTTTGCTGTGTTTGAGCGTTTTGGTTTCCCAATCCAAAACCTCGACTGGTTCCTCAATGAACCGTAACTGTTCATCAACTTGTAGTTCCTCCAAAGGGACTACTTGGGTTTCATCAGATAGGCATTTCTTCAAATTTGATACGTGGAATACATCGTGTACGCCACTGAGTTCTGTTGGTAGGTCCAGTCGGTACGCCACCGGACCAATGCGCTCAGTTATCCGGTACGGACCAACATATCGTGGGTTGAGTTTGTTTCGCTTACCAAAGCGAACCACACCTTTCCAGGGTGAGACTTTGAGTAACACTCGATCGTTTACTTGAAATTCGAGAGGTTTTCGGCGCTTGTCGGCGTAACTCTTTTGGCGATCTCGTGCTGCTGCCATGCGATTTCGGATTTGAACAATCTTTTCCGAGGTTTCGAGTATCAGTTCCGGACCAGTGATTTGGCTATCACCCACCTCTGCCCAGCAAAGTGGTGATCGACACTTCCGTCCGTACAGCGCTTCAAACGGCGCTACCTTAATACTTGCGTGGTAGCTGTTATTATACGAAAACTCTACCAAGGGTAAGTGGGGTTCCCAACTTTTTCCGAAATCTAAGACGCATGCACGCAACATATCCTCCAGGGTCTGAATAGTCCGTTCACTTTGCCCATCCGTCTGAGGATGGTATGCGGTACTCATATCGAGACGTGTGCCCAGTGCGCTTTGCAGCGACTTCCAAAAGTGTGAGGTAAAACGAGAATCTCGATCGGAAATGATCGAGACAGGCACTCCGTGTCTCGACACTACTTCCTTCATGTAGACACGAGTCAGTCTTTCCATTTTGTCTGTTTCCTTAATCGCTAGGAAGTGCGCCGATTTAGTCAACCGGTCAACGATCACCCAGATGGTATCGCATCCCGTCGGTGTTTTAGGCAAACCCGTAATAAAGTCCATTGAGATGTGTTCCCATTTCCACATTGGGAGTTCCGGTTGTTGCAGTAGACCAGATGGTTTCTGGTATTCTATCTTGACTCTGGCACAAGTCAAGCATTTGCTCACGTAGGTGGCAATGTCGGCTTTCATGTTCGGCCACCAGTAAAGTTCCTTTAAATCATGATACATTTTATCTGAGCCAGGGTGGATAGAATATCGGGACTTGTGAGCTTCGTCCATCACTAGAGTTCTCAATTCTCCGTATCGTGGAACCCAAATCCGGTTCTCAAAATATCGGACCCCGTCCGATCTGGTTTCAAGTTGCTTGCTCATGCCCCGCATGAGTTCCGATGGAAGATTATCATCTTTCAACGCTTCCAGTTGCGCATCGCGAATCTGATCGGGTAAGCTGGCATGAATCGTAAGTTGCAATGCTCTCACCCGTCTGGGTTTATCTGTTTCTTTTCTGCTGAGGGCGTCGGCTACCACATTGGCCTTGCCAGGGTGGTACTTGATGGCACAATCGTAATCTTTAAGCAGCTCGACCCAACGACGCTGTCGCATGTTCAGCTCCTTCTGATCGTAGATATGTTGGAGACTCTTGTGGTCGGTGTAAATGGTAAACTTGGTACCGTACAAGTAATGCCTCCATATCTTAAGAGCAAACACTACAGCTCCGAGTTCCAAATCGTGGGTCGTGTAGTTCTTCTCGTGAACCCGTAGTTGTCTAGAGGCGTAGGCTATAACCTTCTCGAGTTGCATCAGCACACAACCGATACCTTGTATAGATGCGTCACAGTGTACCTCAAAGTTTTCCGTTCCCTCGGGGAGAGCTAAAATAGGGGCGCTACAAAGCTTGGTTTTCAACAGTTGAAAAGCGGATTCTTGCGCGTCACCCCAGTTGTACTTAGTGCCCTTGTGAGTCAAAGCGGTGAGGGGTTGAGCAATCTTTGAAAATCCCTCGATGAAACGCCGATAGTAGCCGGCCAGTCCTAGGAATTGTCGCACCTCAGTCGGAGTCTTAGGTGCTTCCCAGTTTTTGATGGCCTCTACCTTACCGGGATCGACATGGATACCATTCTCGTTGATCACATGTCCTAAAAAGTGAACCTCGCGAAGCCAAAATTCACATTTCGAGAGTTTAGCATACAGTTGTTCCTTCTTCAGTAGTTCCAGAATTATCCTTAAGTGCTCTTCGTGGTCAGTCTCGTTCTTGGAATAGACGAGAATATCATCGATGAAAACAATCACGAACTTGTCGAGGTACGCCTTGCATACTCGATTCATGAGATCCATAAATACGGCTGGTGCGTTGGTTAGGCCAAAAGGCATAACCGAAAACTCGTAGTGACCATACCGTGTTCTGAAAGCCGTTTTTGAAATATCTTCTTCGCGCACTCTCAGCTGGTGATAACCGGATCGTAGATCGATCTTCGAGTAGTAACTCGATCCCTGAAGCTGGTCAAACAAATCATCAATTCGGGGTAAAGGATAACGGTTCTTGACCGTCATCTTGTTCAACTCCCGGTAGTCGATGCACATTCGGAAAGTCCCGTCTTTCTTTCGGACAAACAAGACAGGGGCTCCCCATGGCGATGAGCTAGGTCGGATAAAACCTTTATCCAACAAATCTTGCAACTGGGTGGACAACTCCTGAAGTTCCGCCGGTGCGAGCCGATACGGGGCTCGTGCTATGGGTGCTGCACCGGGTGTCAACTCGATCTGAAATTCGACTTGACGAATAGGAGGGAGTCCAGGTAAATCCTCCGGGAAAACTTCCGGGAAGTCTCGCACAACCGGTATGTCTTCAATTCGTTTCTCCTCACCGGGTTTCTCAACAATCTGCGCCAAAATTGCCGGATGACCCTTTCGTAAATACTTCTGTGCCTTCATAAGGGTAATGACGCTGGTGGTCATGCCGCTTCTCTCGCCTCGGACCGAAATGATCTCGCCAGAAGGGGTGGTAATATGGACTATCTTATCATGGCATATAATCTCCGCTCGGTTCTCGGATAACCAGTCCATGCCGACAACGACATCGAAACTACTAAGCGTAAAAGGAATAAGGTCGATGTCAAAGACATGACCTGACAGTTTCAACTTACATCCCGCAAGTATATGAGTTGTTATTACAGTTTTACCGTTAGCTAATTCAACAGGAAACTTAGCGTCTAACGGGGTTGGAGTAAGGTTTAAAAGTTGGCTAAAGGCCTTTGACACAAAACTCCTATCAGCTCCAGTGTCAAACAAAACAGAAGCAAAACAATCGTTTACAGGGAACTTACCAGACACCACATGCGGATCTCTGCGGGCTTGACCTGATCCAATCACAAACGCTCTTCCTTTGCCATTTCCTCCACCATTACTGCCACTTCCATTGCCCCCATTGTTGTCATTATGTTTCAGCTTGGGGCAATCCTTCCGGAAATGACCTTCCTGTCCACATTCAAAACATCCCTTAGTCGTCATCGGTGGCTTAGGAGCACCCTTCGCCGCAAGGTCTCCTCTACATTCCTTCGCTTGATGACCTATCTTTCCGCATCTTTGACACTTGACACGGTCACATTGACCAACATGATGAAAGTTGCACCTGTTGCACTTTGGATATTTCCCAACATATCCGCTCGAAACCTGCCCGCTACCGTTGTTGTTGTTGTTGTGATTCTGAGTGTTGAAACTCCGAGTAAATTCGGGCTTACGGTAGTGGTGTTGCGGTGGGAGGTTTGAGGATGAAGATCTGGTGTTGTCAAACTTTCTCTTCCCGCTGTTCGGGTTGCTGTTGTTGTTACTGTTGCTGACGTGGTCATTACTCGGGTTGTCACGGGCTTTAACAGTCGAACCCCTCGGTGGTAACGCACCCTGGGTCACAGCCTGATCCGTCAGTTTGTGAGCCAAACGGATCGGTTGTTGGATCGTGGCTGGTCTGGAAGACGTCACCATACCCTGAATCTGTGGTGCTAACCCATCAATGTACATCTCTATTCTCTTGCTCGGCGGATCCACCATCCGCGGACACATCACTGCCAACTCGTGCGAACGAGTAGTGTAGCTTTCAATCTCTGAACCCACCATTTTCAACGACCAAAACTCCGACTCTAACTTCGAAATTTCTTCCCTCGGACAGTACTCCTCTCGCATCATGTTTTTGAACTCCTCCCAGTTCATCGCGTTAGCCAGTTCCAATCCAAGGATCTGGACGTTCGAATTCCACCAAGTGAGGGCGGAATCCTCAAGTGTCCCAGCAGCGAATTTGACCCTACTGGCAGGGGGACAATTACACATCTCAAAGGCCGACTCGGCCTTCTCAGCCCAACGCAGGAAGCCTATAGCTCCCTCAGTGCCCTTAAACGTACTGGGCTTGCAGTCTAAGTAGTTCTTGAAGGTACATGCTCCATTCGGACCTCCTGTTTGATTTTGAACGTGTGCAGCTAAAGCGGCAGCAACATGGTCATTCAGCAGGGTTTGGAGTTCAGCTGCAGTCATGCTGATGTTACCACGTCCTCGTCCAGCGTTTCTTCCGGCCATTTCCTAGAATCATAGTATAAAACGTGAATTTTTCTTTCTTATACAACACACCATACATGTAATAAAAGATAGGTAAGAAAAAAAAGAAACAACATCACATCACAACCACTTATTAGTCTAATTAAAAATTCATGATTAAAACCATTGTATTCGCTACAAAGTATTTCCAATCAATCCTTAAAATCATAGAAAAATAATAGTTCGGATGGAGACAACCCCTCCATCTAAGTGTCATCCTCACTAGATGTCGTCATCTGAGGACACCTCTGAATGTGCCTCCTCCTCAGCCGGTTCCTCCTCCGGTTCTTCTTCAGGTTCCTCCTCGGGCTCCTCTTCGGGATCTTCCTCGGGATCCTCCTCAGGCTCCTCTTCGGGATCTTCTTCAGGTTCTACATCAGGCTCTGCCTCGGGCTCTGCCTCAGGTTCTGCTACGTTCTGGGCAAGTTGCATTTGTAGGATATCGCAACGTTCTAATGCTATTTCGGTTCGGGTCCTTGCTTCTTGGAGTTGCTCTTGCAAGTCTATCATCTCGGCTTGCATCTTCATCATAACCTTGGTTTGTTGCTCACTAGTCTCTTGCATTTCTTTCATTGCCGCTGCCATGCGGGCAATCTCCTCCTGAGTCTCGGTTCCATCTTTAAACAGTCTGGCAACATTTTCTCTAGTGTAGCGCATGTAACCCACATCACGCTCCAAACAAGAAACGACAGCTGCGAGAACTCGCTCTACAGGTTCGGTTATAGGTGGTAGAGTGTTAGGGTAAGCAGGGTGGTTCGGGTGAGGCAATGGGGGAACTTGTTCACGGTAGACCATACGTCTGATCATGTTGGGGTACCATTCCCAGCTAACGTTGTTGTCATACAAGCCTCCGGATAGGCGGTACCTCTTTGGTGCAGGAGCTTCGAGTTCCGGGACTACACGGGGTGGCGAGGCAGTAGGTAACTGCGGTTCCTTCCCGTGAGCATGCGTCATCGAATCGGATGATGATGAGGGTGGCGTCGACATTCCTACAGGTAAGCCGGGTATATGCGCGCGTATGAGTGAAGGAGATAAGGAAATAAGATTTCAAGACTACACAAACCTATGCAGTGCGTATCATTATAACTAATGGGTCGTCGCGGTTATAGTCTAGTATGCATGCAGTTTCTAGTTCGCTATAACCAATGGCTCTGATACCAATCTGTCACACCCTCAAAATCCACTAACGGAGTTTTACCGTCAGAGGGTGTGAACTGGCAGGATCGGAATCATTAGTTATAACCAAACCAAAGAAAAACGTTTAAATGAAAGTAAGTGCGGAAGCGTAAAACCTTAATTCAAAAGTTGCGTCACGCAGGACGACTTAAAACCAAATGTAACTGTTAAAATTAAGTTTGCAGAATAAAAGTGTTTTCATTAATGCATGCTCCTAAACCGCGCGCCCGCCTCGGCTACCTAAGAATAACATACTAAAAGTGTCAACACAAGGTTGGTGAGTTCACAAGTAAAATAAGATAAATCGTTTAGCGTTTTGCGTAACCTCGTTACGACGTTTAAATGTTGCGTAACCCCGTTACGACGTTTGAGTGTGTAACCACGTTACAGCGTTTGAGTGTGTAACCACGTTACAGCGTTTAAGTGTTTTGCATTACCAGATAGTGTTATGTCAAATTATATATCGATAGGTAGCTAATCTATACAACAAGTATCGCTAAGTGGTTCGCGACCGAAGCTGACTGTTTATCAAGTGCCCGTCACCAGGTCCTCCAGACCATGGTAAGTGTTAGCCAAAATTTACACCCACTCAACCTCCAGTTGAGCTTAGCGTCGGGTGGGGTTTGTCAAACCCAGTAGTACTACCCAAAAGTGACTCGCTATTCCAAATATTAACCGGTCCGATGTTTGGGACTTCAAATGTTACGTATGCCGCTTAGCCTTTACAAGTGATATATAATTTATAACAAAATCTTTCATATGCGTTTATCTCAGAAAATATGTTTATCGGAGTATGTTATCTCCCCCAAGTGAAAAACGTTTGAAAACAGTTTAAGAGTGGGGTAAGTGAACTCACTGTTTGCGAAGAATATCCGATCTAGATCACCGAGTGATGCGCGTCGTAGAAAACTCTCTAGCGTTCTAAAATAACAAAGAGATTTTCTAAGTATCGGAATGTTTAACGAGTCTCTAGACTCGGCACATAATACCTATGCACGTAACATGTTTCGTGTTTCGTTTGTGAATCGTGTGTGACTTAAACAAGTAAAATTGTGATACGATACATGAGTGAGCAATTACTTTCGTGTCACGTATTAATAACATACTTATTAGCAATTATTCCCGTAGGGGCATTTTGGTCAACAAACAAAGACTAACTAACCATTATTCCCCATAAGGGCAATTTGGTCAATTCATGGCAATCAACTAGCAACTATTCCCCGCAAGGGTATTTTGGTCAAAATACAACAATTATATAAAAACTATCATATTTCATGCATTCCTATACAACTCAGCAGCTAGTTTCGTTATGACAGAATTTCTACTTGAAAGATTGCACTAGTTTACCGATTATAACGTCTCAATTAATTCACCAAAAATTACCACAGGAGCATACATATCTTAGGTTTCCAGAACATCTTTTATCTTATTTTTATTCCATATAGATTGTTCATAATGATCAAAACATTACAGCTAACTTATATCAGTCAGATTCATGCACATCAGAATGTTATTTGCAATTCCCGTTAAACGAAAAATCCAATAAATGCAAGACCACTTGGGTTTGGTTCCTAACTCAGTGAGTCAACCTCCAGAAGTGGAACCAACCCAATTGGTCTCGTAGTTCATGAGATATAACATTTACAACATAACCTAACAGCAGGTCTAACAGCTCAGCTTTGCATCACGTTTTTGTAAAATCATAAAAGTATACTTCCACTTATCCAAAAATTACGAATTTATACTTCATAGAAACTAGACTCAACCTAGTTTACTGGAGTACCCACAATCTCAATCAATTTTCACGTTTACACTTCGTTACAGTCAGTTAAACATCGTATATACGTTCTGTCCAGAATCTGTTCACATCAAAACTCATCATAATAACAATCTATGAACTATCATGCATCCATATAACCCTCTAGACACTATAACTACTATCCATGCATATCAATCACACCATACATACAAGATTAGGGTTTGTGTTTTAATTCAAATCAAGAACAACAATCAATCATGTATCAATATCAATCTAGTTATCAATCTATTATCCAACTAACAAGAATCATAACAATCACATACATACAAGATCGGCCGATTTAGGGTTTTCACACAACCCATCAAACATCAAAATTAAACAACAAAGAGGTAAGAGATGATCAAGTATACCTTCCTAGCACCTAGTTCTTGGATTAATCTCTTGATTTGATGTGTATATGTGTGTGATGGTGGACGGCAGCCGTGGGTCAAGAGAGGGAGAGAGAGCCGATCGGTGGTGTTGTAGGTTTAGAATAATAGGTCAGGGTTTGTTTATTAGTGATATATTTATAAACAAACAAGTTACACTCTAGTCCTTCTACTTTCAAGTGTTGTTTTTCTAGAACATTCTATCCTAACTTGCACATAATCATGACAATAATATAACACATAATCCTAACACATAGTTCTCACATCATTAGTGTTTTAGTGTGCTTCGTTTATTCCTCAATCGTTTGCGTTTCGGTGCAAATCCCGAAAGACTACTACACATGTAGTAAGTGTTAAGCGTCATTTAAACCCTAGTTTAAATGTAATGAAGTATGCGTTATAGATTCAACGATCTTAAAGTTTGAATTAACGGAGTTGAGTTAACGAGGTTAACCTGAAATTGACGATTGTCACATTAACAATATGAAATGTTTTATTTACTTACATTGCCTTAGTTTTGCAAGAAACGGAAATTAAACGATGTTTACGGTTAAACCGGCACGAAGCTAACGACGGTTTTATAAAATGTAAAGACATAAAGTTTTTATGATTTTTCAGTAACATATTCATTATATAGTTTATATTTTAATCATAAACTACTTTGATAACAATTGGTTAAGTTACTAGTCTTAAAAATATTTATGTTTTGACACTTAAACAAAGTACGGGGACCAAAACCGTGCATTTGAAACTTGCTGAAATTTCCAGAACTGAAACAAACATATTTTTGCATAATATATTTGTGTATTGTAAATATGAAGTCATAACACAAAGGATTTTGGTCCATGTAAGCATAGTTACGGGGCGTTACGTTTAAAACCCATCATACCAGTGGGAGCCGACATTGTCATCCCTTTTATAAAACGAACTATGTTTTATTATAAAAACAATTGATTTACCTAAACTCGACAAAGTTTTATTATGATTTTTACTTATATTGTATGTAATCATGTGACTTAATATGACCTAATATGGCATTAATTCTATAATCATATATATATATGTGCGAACCTTCCTAAAAGGGAAACTTTATTTGTTTATAATATAGTGTGCTGGTCAACAGTTAGCATTGATTGATACATAATACTAGGGGCGGATATTAGAACCTATATTAGTCTATTGAAGTTTTTATCTATTAATTAACGTACAGGGGGAAAGCCCAACATAACAATTAAACGACAATAAGTCGTAGCACTTAAACATACTAGAAGAGCTCAATCGAACGACAACGCTAATAACAAATATTACATTGTTGTCAAATTACTTATTGGTATATATATATACTAGGCTTACTTGGTGGTATCTAGCATCGTTTCAAGCTCATAGATTATCATTCATTTACACATATTGCATATGTACTGATGCGAGTTTCGTGCTACCCTTTTTACTTAAACTTTTTGGGCTGGATACATGCTGGTTTTACTTATGGTGTGATATTTATCAAGAGGTGTTTTACTGCTAAATTTTGTCCCAACTTTTACACAATCATTAGCCCGAGGGAATGGGCCGGAGGCTTGTATGGGTAGTACTATTTGGGAGACCCCCACGCACAGTGACCCTATGTTGGGTAAACCACACTGAGATCTGCGGATCGTTGCGGCATATAACCTACGTGTTTGATTATTGATTTTAGCAGGGTGATAATCCGGGACGGTTTAACTTCTAGTATGAGTTGGGGATACTTATGCTAGTTGCAGGTTTGATTGTGGACTTGATTGATGTGCACCATGCTTTATACTTACATACACGCAAACTTGCGCGCTTTTATGAATTAACTCTTTTATGTGTATGTGAGTTAAACTCGCGAAATCACCAACTTTTTAGTTGACACTTTTTAGCATGTATTCAGGTATTATGGGGATATCAATTTGGATTAGCTTTGTAATGAGAATGCCAAAGGATAGAGGCGTATGCCGAACATAAACAATGAAGATTAGATGCCAAGAGGATTAGTAGAACCAACCACGAGATTGCAATAGTGTCAGAGATGAGATAGCATGTAGTTACACCTTGTCTTAAATAGTGCAAACGTTGTAAACTTATTTATATCAGTAATATTCCGCTGCTTACATTTGGTACCAATTTATCCTCAAAACGCCTAGGCCCCCATTGCAGGGTGTGACCTGATGTGTTGGGATAACTAAGGGATACTTATGATAAGGTCGATGGTTCTATTGTTTTTGGTCTTTATCAAAAAATAGGTGTGTTAAATCAAAATGGATCATCGATCTCAGAATATTATCATAAGTTGACCACTATGTGGAAGCAGTTTGATGCTATGCTTCAATTGCCTTCATGTTCTTGTCAAGCATCAAAGAACTTTAATGATTTTAACACTTTGATTAAGCCAATGCAATTTCTTATGGGATTGGATGATGTATATCAACCGGTTAGAACTAATCTTTTAACTAGAGATCCATTACCCTTTGTAAAGACTGCTTTCTCAATCATTTCTAGAGAGGAGTCACATGGGTGTCAACGCATCTTCAAAAAATCAAACTCAAAATGTTGCTTTTGTTGTAAAAGCTAATCAAAAAGGAATTTATAGAGGGCCTAACTTATATTTAAATTGCACCCATTGTGATAAGATTGGTCATACAGTGTATTGAGTATAATGAAGATATTGATATGTGCTTGTGACAAATATAGTTGAGTCAAAATTATAAAATTGAAATTCATACATTTTTAAAGGTTACATAATATTATATAAGTTACCATTAAAACACTACATGTCATAAAATGACCATAGTTAATTGTTTATGAACTGCGAGCATGACTACACTCTTGTTATCTTTATCGATATAGAGAAATGCCATATTATTCTCCTTTTTTTCCACCTCCACCCTTCATTGCTCCATTTCCATAGTTTTTAAAACATTTTTTGCTAATTTATTTCAGCGCCTTATTAAGTTTCGATCACTTTCATTATTTTGAAAAACATACTATCAAAAGGTTGATTTACGCCGTCAACGACTTTCATTTTGCTTACGAATGTGAGGTTGCTGATTTAAATCCTTGCAAATGCAAGGTAAATATGGAATTTTGCCATTCGAAAAAAAAACTTTGAGGATAGTTTATGTAAATATGGTTAGTATATATCATTGTTGTCACTACTAGCCATCGTAGGACTCGCTTAAAAATTAACTCTCATTTTTTTTTCTTTTATTTATGATAATCTACCCTCTCTAATAAAGGAATCAATAATTGCACACGTGTCCCTTTCTCAATCATCCATTCATTTTTTCCCCCGCCATTTCCCGCCCATACTTAATAACTTAATAATTCCAGGGGTACTTTATATTATCAAAATTCATCATCTCAGGTGACGGGTTCTTCATCTATCAACGATATCAACGGGTTCTTCATCTGTAAATCCTAATCGATGCCCATGATGATTCTTGTAACATCGCGTCTTTTACCCTATAAAATTTGAGTCTAATATACTAACTTAGAAAGTATAAGGACCAAAAATGAAAATTCTGAAAATTTGAACTCATCGCGATACGCGATGGGGTAACTTTGAACCCATCGCGTAGCGCGATGGACTTGCACAACAACCCAGAAATGGGCTACAGCTTAACCATCAAGGTCATCGCGTATCCAGGCTAAGTAATGTGAACACGTGTCCAACCACGTGTCAACATGTGGCACAATATGACAGGCCATATGTCACGAGCAGATAAGGCGGCGTCTTTTTACGGTGTCACGATACGCGACGGGTCACAAGAACCCATCGCGTATCGCGATGGGGTCCAAAAAATGATATATATAAGGGGTGACGGGTTTAGAACCATTCTCATCCCATCACACCTTCACTTTCACATAGTTAGCATAGAAAGGCGTGCCCAGTAGCCGTGACGAGCCGACGTGCTGTTTTCTCGTAGTTCGTGCAAGGAACGAAGTTATAATCGAGCTAGCAATCATACAATCGAGTAGATCAAGATCCTGCCTTTTTCTTATTATCAATCTAAGTATCCGTATTAAGGTAGGAGTTATGTTTAAGTTATTTAAATTATAGCTTAGACAATCAATCGAGGCTATGGCCTTTAACCTTGATCGTATTTTATAAACATTCACAATCAAGTTTTCATAAACGTTACTTCATGATGAAGTAATGTTAAATAATAGATATATTTTGACGGGCATGTAGTAACTGTAAGGGAGCTATCACTAAATCTCAATCAACCGAGGGACCCGTTTACTTACATGGAGAAACTTACCAACGTGTTATAACCTATTAAGCCAAAGCATGCTATATCAAACGTCACATAAAACCAAATGCTTTCATTCACAATTAAAGATAAACGATTTCAAGGTTAAGTTTACAATCATAGCTTAATCAAGAAACACCATTCAAAACATTTATACAAACCTATTTATGTATAGGTTAAATATCAATCTCAATCAGTCAAGGTTTTCAACACCGACGGTACAGGTGAATACGTTAACATTTTTAATCAGTCAAAACATATTTATACTCAATGAGATGAACGGGTGTTTGTCTTAACGAGTCAATCAATGTCTACATGAGATCATGTGATCTCTAAAACATTATAATAAAAAGTAGAGAATAAAATCAACTCAGACTGAATACGCATGTGTCAGGATCCATACATAACTGTTAAGCCCAATCAATCAATCAAAGGCAAGGTAGCCGCGGGCTAATCGGTCATGACTAGTTCTCTATTCAGGGCTTTGTGGCTTGGAGAATACCGTTATGTGTGTAGGGCAGTGGTACACATACCGGAAGTAGATATACTTCCGCTGAGATTGTCAAGAAAACTATGTTTGTATTGTAATTGTCATTCAAAATGTTTTTATTGAGTCATACGTGTTCACCAGCATATAGCTGATGTATTTTTCCAACCCATAGCAGGTAATTAAGCATAAGTAGCTATAGCAAGGATTGGAGTCTTATGAAGATAGAAGCGCGTTACAAGATGGCTCCGTTTTTTATATAAAATCCTTGTAATATAAAACATATGTTTTGTAAACTGATACTTGGGTATTTAATTCCCAAGTAAATTTTCAATGTAAATTAATATTATATTCAACCTAAAGTCTTTCGCTAAAAATAACCCATAAACTCTGATATATTTACAAAACAGGTACCAACTTGTGGTCACACGCCTAGGCCCTAATTCGGGGTGTGACAGGTTGGTATCAGAGCCATTAGTTTCAGCGAATTAGGTATTAAACATTAGTACCTAAGCTTTAACCATTAAAGTTATAATTATTAATATTCCATAGGGATAAGATAGGATTGGTAAACCTCCTATCCCTAAAACTTAACTACGTGCAGATGTCTTACGTTAACTATCTTGGTCATAGACGCTGAGTAGCTATTCGATCAAAACCGACAATCAATAACGAACCATTCGACATGAAAAGTAGCAATAGTTATTATACTAGCTTTTTCAATCACAATCAACTAATAAATCCGATGATGCCTTATGGGAGCCAACCCGTGTATCTCCCAGGAAGTCAGCAAATGCCAATAGAAATTTCTGATGACACCACCGACAACATTCCCCAGTACTATCCATCGGAAATCTCAACATATCATCCTTCCAAGGAACAAGTCCAAAGCAAGATCAAACAGGAGACTGAATCGTTAAGCTGGATGAATTGTCATTTTGATCAAAGGAGATGGCAATTTGGATCACCACCATTGAATTATCAATATCAGATCCCACCGAAAACTGCAGAACCAAGTCGTAAACCAAAAATGAGGGTTACCATGCCCTATAAAAAGAGACTTAATCCATCACCAATCAAAAATCTTTATGAATCGGAATAGGATCCTGAAGAAGAGGAGGATCCCGAGGAAGAAGATGAGGAGAACGAGAATCCTTATTTTCCTCCATACTTAGGACCGAGACCTTCAATGCCTTATGGGAGCCAACCCGTGTATCTCCCAGGAAGTCATCAAATGCCAATAGAAATTTCTGATGACACCACCGACAACATTCCCCAGTACTATCCATCCGAAATCTCAACATATCATCCTTCCAAGGAACAAGTCCAAAGCAAGATCAAACAGGAGACTGAATCGTTAAGCTGGATGAATTGTCATTTTGATCAAAGGAGATGGCAATTTGGATCACCACCATTGAATTATCAATATCAGATCCCACCGAAAACTGCAGAACCAAGTCGTAAACCAAAAATGAGGGTTACCATGCCCTATAAAAAGAGACTTAATCCATCACCAATCAAAAATCTTTATGAATCGGAATAGGATCCTGAAGAAGAGGAGGATCCCGAGGAAGAAGATGAGGAGAACGAGAATCCTTATTTTCCTCCATACTTAGGACCGAGACCTTCAATATCACTACAAGCTAACGAAATCCGCAAGGAGGCCAATCTCATCGAGGAGTTTTATACTAACAATATCCCGATGAGGAAATGCATGCATACGTTGCTAATCCGCATCTCTATTCAAGGAAAAATGCTTATCTCTTCCCAGCCGCATCCGTACCAACGGGATATCCTAACCCGCCCAACACAGTGATAGACAAGCTGAGGAATGAGAGAGTGGACAAAAAACAAATGGGGAGAAAGATTGTCAAGAAATGTGACAAGATGAAAAATCTTGTTAAAAAGTGGATTAAGGTTTAGGACTTGTTATGTTGTTGACTGTTATGTACCCTGTTGTAAAATAAATAATGTATTATAAAGAAAGTCTGTCTTTTCTCTGAATCTTGTCTTATTCATGTAACAGCATGTCTAAAGCCAACAGTAACCAAGAGATTCAATTAAATAATAAAGAAAAGAACATGGAAGAAAACATACAAATAATCAACAACAAAGAAAAGACTGTAGCAGAAAACATTTGAGCAATACCGAAGGACTATGTACTCGGTATTCGCGATCTAATAAAGGAAGCTGTAAGTCCGATTTATGAAATTTTGAAAAATGATCCTAGCCGTACCGCCTCACATTATAATAAAAGAGCAAGTCGAAGCAAAAGTGAATCTGTTACTTCAAAAAGAGAATCAAAGAAAGAATCAGAGAAGAAAGAAAGTAAGAAAAAGGAAAAAGAACCCGATAGAAAGAAAGAAAGAAGAAAGTGATGAAAGCTCAACTGCTAAAAACGACCTCCGTGAGAAAACAAAGAAACTCAAAATACATGAAGGTTGTGATTTCAAAGTGTTTAAAGTCTTTAACCCTAAAGAATTTCATGGGGATAAGGGAGCAATAAATACCCTCCGATGGTTGGAGGAAATGGAATCGATTGTACTGATAAGTAAATGCACGAAAAAAGAGAAGGTTCAATATACGTCCCAGATGTTCAAAGGGGAGGAACTTGAGTGGTGGAATACCCTCATTGGGGTCAAAGGAAGGGAGAATTTGTATAACTTGGATTGGAAAACGTTTAAGGCAATGATATTAAAGAAATTCTTTCCGATAAATGAAATGGATCAGATTCAGACTAAACCGTGGAACCACAAAGTTGTGGGAACCAATCTCAAGGAATATAACACCAAGTTTCTTGAGTATTGTAGAATCGTGCCTCATTTGGTTACTCCTGAAATTAACAAAGTGACACGATATATCTACGGGTTACCAATAGAAATCCGTGATTTAGTTCGTTCACATATGCCGTCCATGACGGAATCTGCTATGGAATTGGCCAGGTATTTGACGGACAGAATGATTAGAAACCATGATGAGAAAAAGAAGGATAATGGAAAAGCGAATGTGGGTGGAAAGATGAAGAAGACTGAGAAGAAACGGGAAGGGGCATTTGTGTATAGTCGCCCCATTTGCAAATCTTGCGGTAGGAGACATTTCGGTAGATGTCTTCGACTAACCAATACCGTGATGTGCAGTTTTTGTAAGAAACCAAGTCATGCGGAGGCAGATTGTAAAAGAAAGATGGTAGTATGTTTGAGTGTGGTGAGAAGGGACACTTTAGCAATGAGTGTCCAAAGAGGAAGCCGACAATAGCAGCAACTGGTGCAAGTGGCAGAGGTGCCAAGACCGAGGCCAAGAAAAGAAATGCTCATGTATTTATGCTAGACACTCAGAAGGAAGCCGATATACCGGACGTGATCACCGATACGTTTCCTATAAATAATGTTTATGCTAGGGTTTTATTGACTCGGGTGCCAATCAAAGTTTTATAGATTATAAATTTTGTAGTCTATTGAATTAACCCTTAGTTAAGTTACATAAACATTATGATGTAGAAACGGCTGATGGAAATGTGAGTAGAATAACTGAAGCTCTAAATATAGCCACAATTTCGTTAGCCAATCACATC
Source organism: Bidens hawaiensis (assembly GCF_021521415.1). NCBI lineage: Eukaryota > Viridiplantae > Streptophyta > Magnoliopsida > Asterales > Asteraceae > Bidens > Bidens hawaiensis. The sequence continues at coordinate 903,918 of NW_027491464.1, read as the reverse complement.
ATACCTGTACGACTGTTACCTATGACATTGGCAGGTTTTGATGTAGTTTTAGGAATGGACTGGTTATCCTGTAACCAAGCCCGTATCTTATGTAACGATAGAGCAATTGATATCCGAACGTCTAACAATAAAACCATTCGTATTACTAGAGATAAAGAAGGAGGAAAAGTCGGAATTATTTCTAAAATTAAAGCAAGTCATTGCATAGGTAAAGGATGCCTCGCATTCATGGCCTATATAACCAAAGAACCCGAACCCAAGAAGATGGAAGAGATGCCAATTGTATCTAAATTTCAAGATGTCTTTCCTGACAAGTTACCAGGAGCCCCGCCTGATAGAGAAGTAGAATTTAGAATCGATCTCATGCCAGGGACTTCACCGATAGCAAAATCTCCTTATCGACTAGCACCTACGAAAATGAAAGAGTTGAAGAAACAATTAGATGAACTTTTGGAGAAAGGATTCATACGGCCGAGTTCATCACCGTGGGGAGCTCCAATCTTTTTTGTAAAGAAGAAAGACGGATCGATGAGAATGTGTATAGATTATAGAGAGCTAAAAAAGGTTACGATTAAGAACAAATACCCATTACCGAGAATCGACGATTTGTTTGATCAGCTCCAAGGAGCAAGTTGTTTTTCTAAGATTGATCTAAGATCGGGTTACCATCAGTTGAAAGTACAAGAAGAAGATATACCTAAAACAACATTTAGAACCCGATACGGACATTATGAGTTCATCGTTATGCCTTTTGGAATCACTAATACTCTAGCAGCATTCATGGACATGATGAATCGAATTTGCAAGCCATATTTAGACAAGTTTGTTATCGTCTTCATTGATGACATTCTTGTTTACTCAAAATCCAAAGACGATCATCAAGTTCACCTTAAAAATAATACTTGAAACCCTAAGAAACAAGAAGTTGTACGCTAAATTTTCCAAGTGTGAATTTTGGTTGTCCGAAGTTCAATTTCTTGGTCATATCTTAAATGAAAAGGGTATTCAAGTTGATCCAGCAAAGATTGAGGCCATTACCAAATGGGAAAAACCCAAAACGCCCCAACTCAAGTCCGAAGTTTTCTAGGCTTAGCCGGATATTATCGAAGATTCATTCAAGACTTCTCCCGAATAGCTGTCCCATTAACTTCAATCACAAGAAAGTCAATTAAGTTTGAATGGGGTTCGAAGCAAGAAGAAGCATTTGAAACACTTAAACAAAAGTTAACTAATGCACCTATCCTGGCCTTGCCAGAAGGATTAGAAAACTTTACCATTTACTGTGATGCTTCGCATACGGGAATGAGATGTGTTTTGATGCAAGGAAAGAAAGTATTTGCCTATGCTTCGAGACAGTTGAAGGTTCATGAAAAGAATTACACCACACACGATCTAGAATTAGGCGCTATAATTTTCGCGTTGAAGTTATGGCGACATTATTTGTTTGGTGTAAAATTCACGGTATATACTGATCACAAGAGTTTGAAGCATATATTTGATCAAAAAGAGTTATACATGAGACAAAGGCGTTGAATGGAAACACTTCACGACTACGATTGTGAGATAGTATATCATGAAGGGAAAGCCAACATTGTGGCTGACGCCTTAAGTAGGAAAGAACATGAAAAGCCAAAGAGGGTTCGAGCTCTTAGATTGGAACTCAAAATTGATTTAGCAAGTCAGGTTAAAGAAGCTCAGAAGTTGGCACTAGAGGAAGGAAATATTAAGGCCGAGAAAGAGAATCGTACTATTGACCAACTAACCAAAGGAAGTGAAGAAATCCTTAGACTGGGTACAAGAATTTGGGTACCCATGGTTGGAAATCTAAGAGAAAAGATTCTAGAAGAATCACACAAGTCAAAGTATATGATGCATCTGGGAAGTGATAAGATATATCACAGTCTAAAGAATGATTACTGGTGGATTGGTATGAAAAAGGATATTGCTTTATATGTAGCCAAATGCCTAACCTGTTCTAAAGTAAAAGCTGAACACCAAAAGCCGTTAGGACTACTTCAACAACCGGAAATCCCGGGATATGATAACTATGGATTTCATCATGAAGTTACCTAAAACTTCTCGCCAAAACGATGCAATCTGGGTTATTGTAGATAGACTTACCAAGTCTGCTCACTTCATTCCATTCCAAGAAACGTACAGTATGGATAAATTAGCACACTTATACGTCTAAAACATAGTATCCTTACATGGTGTGCCACTATCCATCATATCCGATAGAGATACCCGTTTCACTTCAAATTTTTGGTCAAGTTTTCAAAAGGCAATCGAGACTCGATTAAATTTAAGTACTGCTTACCATCCCCAAACTGATGGCCAAAGTGAACGTATGATTCCAACCTTAGAAGACATGCTTCGTGCCTTTGTTATCGATCTAGGACGAAGTTGGGATACCCATCTTGCTCTAATGGAATTCTCGTACAACAACAGTTATCATAGGAGCATCCAAATGGCACCGTTTAAAGCATTGTATGGGCGTAAGTGTAGAACACCTTTATGTTGGTCTGAAACAGGTGATAGTCAGTTGTCAGGACCCGAAATTGTTCAAAGGACCACTGATCAAGTTATAAAAATCCGTGAACGATTGAAAACGGCAAGAGATAGACAAAAGAGCTATGCGGACATTCGCCGCAAGCCATTGGAATTCAAAGAAGGCGATAGAGTATTATTGAAAGTATCACCTTGGAAAGGTGTAGTAAGGTTTGGGAAGAAAGGAAAACTGAGTCCACGCTTTGTTGGACCATTTAAGATACTTGATAGAATCGGACAAGTTGCTTACCGAATAGAGTTACCCGATGAAATGAAAGGCATTCACGACGTGTTTCATATATCCAATCTACGCAAGTGTTTAGCCGACGAAACTCTTGCAATGCCTTTAAAAGGTGTTAAAATCAACGAGAAGCTTAAGTTTGTAGAACAACCAATTCAAATTGAGGATAGCATGATCAAGTTTCTCAAACAAAAACGACTCAAGCTTGTGAAAGTCAAATGGGATTCAAGACGAGGACCCGAGTATACGTGGGAGCTCGAGCCAGAAATGAAGAAGAAATATCCCTATCTATTTCAATAAATCTCGAGGACGAGATTATTCAAAAGGTGGGAAGGATGTAACACCGCGTCTTTTACCCTATAAAATTTGAGTCTAATATACTAACTTAGAAAGTATAAGAACCAAAAATGAAAATTCTGAAAATTTGAACTCATCGCGATACGCGATGGGGTAACTTTGAACACATCGCGTAGCGCGATGGACTTGCACAAAAACCCAGAAATGGGCGGTGTAGCGATACGCTACGGCTTAACCATCAAGGTCATCGCGTATCGTGATGACCAGGCTAACTAACGTGGACACGTGTCCAACCACGTGTCAACACGTGGCACAATATGACAGGCCACGTGTCATGAGCAGATAAGGCGGCGTCTTTTTGCGGCGTCGCGATACGCGACATGTCACAAGGAACCCATCGCGTATCGCGATGGGGTCCAGAAAATGCCTATATAAGGGGTGACGGGTTTAGAACCATTCTCATCCCATCACACCTTCATTTTCACATATTTAGCATAGAAAGGCGCGCCCAATATCCATGGCGAGCCGACATGCTGTTTTCTCGTAGTTCGTGCAAGGAACGAAGTTATAATCGAGCTAGCAATCATACAATCGAGTAGATCAAGATCCTGCCTTTTTCTTATTATCAATCTAAGTATCCGTATTAAGGTAGGAGTTATGTTTAAGTTATTTAAATTATAGCTTAGACAATCAATCGAGGCTATGGCCTTTAACCTTGATCGTATTTTATGAACATTAACAATCAAGTTTTCATAAACGTTACTTCATGATAAAGTAATGTTAAATAAAAGATATATTTTGACGGGCATGTAGTAACTGTAAGAGAGTTATCACTAGTAGTGAGTTTCTTGCCTAAGGAAAGTAATTCGTACAAATCTAAATCAACCGAGGGACCCGTTTACTTACATGGAGAAACTTACCAACGTGTATAACCTATTAAGCCAAAGCATGCTATATCAAACGTCACATAAAACCAAATGCTTTCATTCACAATTAAAGATAAACGATTTCAAGGTTAAGTTTACAATCATAGCTTAATCAAGAAACACCATTCAAAATATTCATACAAACCTATTTATGTATAGGTTAAATATCAATCTTAATCAGTCAAGGTTTTCAACACCGACGGCACAGGTGAATACGTTAACCTTTTTAATCAGTCAAAACATATTTATACTCAATGAGATGAACGGGTGTTTGTCTTAACGAGTCAATCAATGTCTACATGATATCTTGTGATCTCTAAAACATTATAATAAAAAGTAGAGAATAAAATCAACTCAGACCGAGTACGCATGTGTCTGGATCCATACAAAACTGTTAAGTCCAATCAATCAATCAATCAAAGGCAAGGTAGCCGCAGGCTAAACGGTCATGACTAGTTCTCTATTCAGGGCTTTGTGGCTCGGAGAATACCATTATGTGTGTAGGGCAGTGGTACATATACCGGAAGTAGATATACTTCTACTGAGATTGTGAAGAAAACTATGTTTGTATTGTAATTGTCATTCAAAATGTTTTTATTGAGTCATATGTGTTCACCAGCATATAGCTGACGTATTTTTCCAACCTATAGCAGGTAATTAAGCATAAGTAGCTATAGCAAGGATTAGAGTCTTATGAAGATAGAAGCGCGTTACAAGATGGCTCCGTTTTTTATATAAAATCCTTGTAATATAAAACATATGCTTTGTAAACCGATACTTGGGTATTTAATTCCCAAGTAAATTTTTAATGTAAATTAATATTATATTCAACCTAAATTCTTCCGCTAAAATTAACCCATAAACTCTGATATATTTACAAAACAGGTACCAACTTGTGGTCACACGCCTAGGCCTAAGTCGGGTGTGACAATTCCTTATAGCCTTTTCAAATCGATGTTGTCATATGGTGACAACAGGGTCAATCGATGCTTTAAGGTATTTGATTTAGGGATAAATCTGGCTACATCTACCCTCTCTAATAAGATGAACGACGATTTAGTGGTTGTTTCCAACTAGTTGATTTCATACAAGCATCAGAAGTTCAGATTTATCATCTCTCATCATCTTCATAAGGTATTCGATTTCAATTACAATTACTCTATTTGGATTCCATTTTCCAGATTGCTTCAGTCATGCATTTATGCTATGATAATTATGGTAGTGATGATTACGTGCTGTTTTTTTGGTTGTTCCTATGAGTTTCGGGTATTAATCGAAGACATTAGCTTGGAAAATTTTTACATTACAGTTTGAGGCACACCAAGTGTTCGATAAAATTCCACAATGAATAAAGTATGAGATTTAAATGAAAAATGTGACATTAAACATATATATGTATGAATATGGTAAAAATCATGTTGTTTCATATGACGATTGAATTTAATGGTCTTACATAACGCATTGTTTCACACCAATTCTCTACTTCGTGTATTATACTTAAATCAATGAAAACTGAACCCAATAGGCAGATTGTTAATTCTATACTTTTTGTATCAAAACTGTTTACCTTGATCTCTTTGCTGTGTGCATTTAGCCCGTCTTGAAGGGATATGGTTGCATCAATCTTTTAATATTTCAATCACTTAGTTGTCACAACTGACTTGCTTATTATACTAATTTGTTTTTTTAGGCTGGGGTGGAGAATAAGTACCTTTAAGAGTATAATTTGGATTTCAATTCCAGACGATACAAAATGTGGCAATGATAAATGCATAGGAAAAAGAGTTATCTTCAGTCATAAACAAGCATTTAATCAACTTTGTTCATTAGTATTAACTAATTATGGTATGTTTTTTTACCAATATTTTGAAACCCATGCCGGTATATGAACCTGTATTTGATCTACTGGTTTACTGGTGCAGCTTCAATGATTCACTAATTGACATTCGCATAGTTACTACTTTTGGTTTTTGCACACCATGTGTTTGATGATATGTTTCACTGAATTTGGAAACTTGATTTTTGAATTTTTTTGTGCCTCTATTAGTAAAAGTTTTAGTTTTTGGTTCACTTATACTTGTAGGTGTATGTATAACCCAAATCTTTCAAAATTTGGGTTGAAATTTTTGTAATTGGACTTGTAGGTTGAGTTTTTAGGCCAATTGTTATTGCTTCTAGCTGGTCTCTTTAGGGGAGCAAAATTAGCGAGAACCGAGCTGCATTTAAATGAGCATATTTAATAAACAAGTTTGTATTATAATTAAAGAATATACAAAACATAAATATAAGTATAATATGTAATAAATAATAAACGATTACTCTGTTTGGATTTCATTTTCCCGATTGCTTCAACTATGCATTATGCTATGAAAATGATGATAGTAATTTCCTTGGAAGTTGAGGTTAGTAAATTATTTTCTATGGGGATATTTTAATTTAATTTGAATACTTTGTTTTTTTTGCTTGGAAACTATACAGAAAACTAATTATTATTATTATTATTATTTGTTATCTACACATGACACTTTTGCTCACATCCTACTTTGTTCATATTCCTAATCATAATTCACGTTGTATTAAGATTATAAAGACTCACGAATAGGTATTTAGGATTTTGCACTTTTTATGATTTTAATTTTACTGAATTACCCTTTTGATTTTAAGAGTTCACGAGGAGGTGAAATCATCTCTTTATATTTATAGAGAATTGTTGTGAAATTTTATCATTGAGTTATATTCGTGTTTGAAAATATTAAGTTAACAAGCTACGCCCACGTAATTGTTTATGGACATCTTGGAACTATATTACCACTAATTATAATTGTATAAGTGGCTTTTAGTCTTGCTTATTCATTAATCTAGCCAAATAGTTGAATTTTATAGGATAATTAATTTTCGCCTTTTTCCAATTTGTTTTGGCTACTTCATTTATATTGTTTCTTAAATACTCGGTTGAATTAATTTGAAAATATAACAATTTCAAGGCAACATCTGTGTAATTAACTAATTATTGTTATTCCATGAGTATTGCAACTTATATATTTTATACACATTTTATAGTGACCAACGATAATGGACCAGATTGTTAGTATTCTTATATGTCCCATTTGAACTCTTTGGACGATCTCCGGAGATTAGTTGGTGAAAATGGTGACGTGTCAAATGATTTCCTATTATCAAACACTGGTGGCAATAATGGCGAACCCAAACAAGTACAATTCGTTTATAATTAATTAATTCGATTATAATTAAACCTAACAATACAACTAACATGCTTATCAAGAAAGGTGAAAACTTTTTATTAGAGAGAGTAGATATTTCAGTTATGTTAAAAATTAATTTATAAATAAGGTGATTATAATGGTTATTTTATTGTTTTTAAAATTTTTTAGGATAAGATGATTTTAATTTAACACGTTTAAATTTAAATGAATTTCAATTCAAATTTCAAATATCTATCTCCTATTATTTATCTCATTATTTATCTCTAGAAGCTAGAATTTTACACATCCTATATGTAAAATAAATACTACATCCAACACAATTGCATTTACACATAGCAACACAAACAAAATGGACAACGATGTTCAAATTACCATGCTCAACAAACTTGACGTGCCAACATATGTTTTCAATGTGAAGGTGCGTATTATACGGTTGCGGAAGTATATGAACTATAACGAATAGAGTGAAGTTTACTCTATTGAGATGGTTTTAATGGACGAAGAGATAATTTATTATGCATTGTTCAAACACATATTTTGAATACTTGCATTTTATATTCAATATTAACATCTTTTTTGTTGTTTAAAATATAGGGAAACAAGATGTTGGGAAGCATCATTAACGAACATTGGCAAAACTTTAAAAGTTTGATTGAACTTAACTCTACTATTTTAATTAGTAATGCGTTTCTTGCTGAAAACGTGCTAGCAACAAGTTTATGGGGAATACCAACAAAGTGTCTTTTAATCAGGACACTAATATTATTGAAGTTAAAGATTTCGAGAGAGAACCATATGGTTTTACTTTTGCAAGTTTTGAAGATATGAACAACAATTTGTTTCCACAATTTCAAACAGTTGGTTAGTCAATTTTTTTATTTACAAACTCATTTTTTTTCATTTCACTTATGTACTTTAATATCTAATGTCTATACAGATATCATTGGTCTCTTCACCTGCTCGAAAAAGCCCACGACTTTTCACATTAAATGATGGAATCCTACACCTAAAATTACCGACTATCTTGAAGATCTGAAGTTAGTTTCCTTTAAATTTCTTAATTATTTATATAACATGATTTATTTATATTTTATAAACTAAATGATCTACAACGCTAATGCTATAAATGCCACGTTCTTTGGGGATTATGCTAATTAGATGAAAGATTATATTTTAAAAAATACAGACAAAACAAACGTTGTCATTATCTTGCAATTTGGTAGATTCAAGTTCTCTCAAAGTACGGTTTAATGTTTATTAATTTCATTTCATATATATTTTGTAATTTTTTTCTAACATAAACATTATATTAAAACGGTTTATTATTATTATTATTATTATTTTACATTGATTAAAAAACATAATGGCAATAATGGCGAAGCCAAACAAGTACGATTCATTAATAATTAATTAATTCGTTTATAATTATTTACATGTATACTACACGACTTGAAGTTTGTTTTCGGGGTTATAGACTTTTTTGAGTCAACATAATTAAACCTAACAATACAACTAACATGCTTATCAACAAAGCTGAAAACCTTTTTTAGAGAGAATAGATATTTCAGTTATGTTAAAATTTAATTTATAGATAAGGTGATTATAATGGCAGCTAAAGTTATTTTATTGTTTTTAAAATTTTTTTAGGAAAAGATGATTTTAATTTAACACGTTTAAATTTAAATAAATTTCAATTCAAATTTGAAATATCTATCTCCTATTATTAATCTCTGGAAGTTAGAATCTTACGCATCGTATATGTAAAATAAATACTACATCCAACACAATTGCATTTACACATAGCAACACCAACAAAATGGACAACGATGTTCAGATTACCATGCTCAACAAACTTGGTGTGTCAACATATGTTTTAAATGTGAAGGTGCGTATTATACGGTTGTGGAAGTATATGAACTATAACGAATAGGGTGAAGTTTACTCTATTGAGATGGTTTTAATGGACGAAGATATAATTTATTATGTATTGTTTAAACACACATTTTGAATACTTGCATTTTATATTCAATATTAACATCTTTTTTGTTGTTTAAAATATAGGAAAACAAGATGTTGGGAAACATCATTAACTAACATTGGCAAAACTTTAAAAGTTTGATTGAACTTAACTCTACTATTTTAATTAGTAATGCGTTTCTTGTTGAAAACCGTGCTAGCAACAAGTTTATGGGGAATCCTAACAAAGTGTCTTTTAATCATGACACTAATATTATTGAAGTTAAAGATTTCGAGGGAGAACCATGTGGTTTTACTTTTGCAAGTTTTGAAGATTTGAACAACAATTTGTTTCCACAATTTCAAACAGTTGGTTACTCAATTTTTTTTATTTATAAACTCATTTTTTTTTCATTTCACTTATGTACTTTAATATCTAATGTCTATACAGATATCATTGGTCTCTTCACTGGCTCGGAAAAACCCATGACTTTTCACGTTAAAGGATGGAACCCTACACCTAAAATTAACGTCTATCTTGAAGATCTGAAGTTAGTTTACTTTAAATTTCTTAATTATTAATATAACTTGATTTATTTTTATTTTATAAACTAAATGATCTACAACGCTAATGCTATCAATGTCACGTTCTTTGGGGATTATGCTAATAAGATGAAAGATTATATTTTAAATAATCCAGACAAAACAAACGTTGTCATTATCTTGCAATTTGGTAGATTCAAGTTCTGGTAATGTACGTTTTAACTGTTGTTTATTAATTTCATTTCATATATATTTTGTAATTTTTTTTCTAACATAAACATTATATTAAAACGGTTTATTATTATTATTATTAATATTATATTTTACATTGATTAAAAAACATAATAACAATAATGGCGAACCCAAACAAGTACTATTCATTAATAATTAATTAATTTGTTTATAATTATTTACATGTATACTACACGACTTGAAGTTTTTTTCGGGGTTATAGACTTGTTTTTCGTCAACATGATTAAACCTAACAATACAAATAACATGCTTATCAACAAAGGTGAAAACCTTTTTTTAGTGAGAGAGTAGATATTTCAGTTATGTTAAAATTTAATTTATAGATAAGGTGATTATAATGGCAGCTAAAGTTATTTTATTGTTTTTAAAATTTTTTTAGGAAAAGATGATTTTAATTTAACACGTTTAAATTTAAATAAATTTCAATTCAAATTTGAAATATCTATCTCCTATTATTAATCTCTGGAAGTTAGAATCTTACGCATCGTATATGTAAAATAAATACTACATCCAACACAATTGCATTTACACATAGCAACACCAACAAAATGGACAACGATGTTCAGATTACCATGCTCAACAAACTTGGCGTGTCAACATATGTTTTAAATGTGAAGGTGCGTATTATACGGTTGTGGAAGTATATGAACTATAACGAATAGGGTGAAGTTTACTCTATTGAGATGGTTTTAATGGACGAAGATATAATTTATTATGTATTGTTTAAACACACATTTTGAATACTTGCATTTTATATTCAATATTAACATCTTTTTTGTTGTTTAAAATATAGGGAAACGAGATGTTGGGAAGCATCATTAACGAACATTGGCAAAACTTTTAACGTTTAATTGAACTTAACTCTACTATTTTAATTAGTAATGCGTTTCTTGTTGAAAACCGTGCTAGCAACAAGTTTATGGGGAATCCTAACAAAGTGTCTTTTAATCATGACACTAATATTATTGAAGTTAAAGATTTCGAGAGAGAACCATATGGTTTTACTTTTGCAAGTTTTGAAGATATGAACAACAATTTGTTTCCACAATTTCAAACAGTTGGTTAGTCAATTTTTTTATTTATAAACTCATTTTTTTTCATTTCACTTATGTACTTTAATATCTAATGTCTATACAGATATCATTGGTCTCTTCACCGGCTCGGAAAAGCCCACGACTTTTCACATTAAATGATGGAATCCTACACATAAAATTACCGTCTATCTTGAAGATCTGAAGTTAGTTTCCTTTAAATTTCTTAATTTTTTATATAATTTGATTTATTTATATTTTATAAACTAAATGATCTACAACGCTAATGCTATCAATGTCACGTTCTTCGGGGATTATCCTAATTAGATTAAAGATTATATTTTAAAAAATACAGACAAAACAAACGTTGTCATTATCTTGCAATTTGGTAGATTCAAGTTCTGGCAAAGTACATTTTAATGTTTATTAATTTCATTTCATATATATTTTGTAATTTTTTTCTAACATAAACATTATATTAAAACGGTTTATTATTATTGTTATTATTATTATTATATTTTACATTGATTAAAAAACATAATGGCAAAAATGGCAAACCCAAACAAGTATGATTCATTTATAATTAATTAATTCGTTTATAAGTATTTACCTGTATACTACACAACTTGAAGTTTTTTTTCGCGGTTATAGACTTTTATTTAGTCAACATGATTAAACCTAACAATATAACTAGCATACTTATAAACAAAGGTGAAAACCTTTTTTTAGAGAGAGTAGATATTTCAGTTATGTTAAAATTTAATTTATAGATAAGATGATTATAATGGCAGCTAAAGTTATTTTATTGTTTTTAATTTTTTTAGGATAAGATGATTTTAATTTAACATGTTTAAATTTAAATGAATTTCAATTCAAATTTCAAATATCTATCTCCTATTATTTATCTCATTATTTATCTCTGGAAGTTAGAATCTTACGCATCGTATATGTAAAATAAATACTACATCCAACACAATTGCATTTACACATAGCAACACCAACAAAATGGACAACGATGATCATATTACCATGCTCAACAAACTTGGCGTGTCAACATATGTTTTAAATGTGAAGGTGCGTATTAAACGGTTGTGGAAGTATATAAACTATAACGAATAGGGTGAAGTTTACTCTATTGAGATGGTTTTAATGGACGAAGATATAATTTATTATGTATTTTTCAAACACACATTTTGAATACTTGCATTTTATATTCAATATTAACATCTTTTTTGTTATTTAAAATATAGGGAAACAAGATGTTGGGAAGCATCATTAACGAACATTGGCAAAACTTTAAAAGTTTGATTGAACTTAACTCTATTATTTTAATTAGTAATGCGTTTCTTGTTGAAAAACGTGCTGAAAACAAGTTTACGGGGATTGTTGTGCTAAAAGTACAAATAATTTATTAACTAAAATATGTTAATCTAGACACTAAGTAATAATTCTAGACTCTTAAACTTAACTTAAACTACTAACCGGCAATTGAACCGATCGACTCTAGTACAGCTAAGTAAGTTTGGATATCGAACCCACGAGACTCTATAAATTACGAAACTAGCAAACAAGACTTAACTACAAGACACGACTATTTAATAATAATTTTGAGGGGGGATTATTAAACTAATTAATTAAAACTTACTAATGATTAACTAATAATTACTTAACTTAATTAATTAATTAAACTAATACTAAAATAATAAACCCTAACGCTAATTACTAAAATAATAATAAGACATCATCATTACTCTTAAATTAATTAATTTAATATAAAACTTAAACCTAATTAATTTAACTAATAATAAACTATTAAGAACACTTATATTGATTCAGATGATAAAAGCAACTGCCTAAGCTAGAATCCCCAAAGTTACGGTTATTAATTAAATAAGAAACTTAAATTATGGAACTAGGATCGTAAAATAGACCCTTGACAGAATACCCGAAAAGAATCCTTGAACTCCAAGAAGACGCCTATGGATTTCTAACAAGTTTTAAGACTCACCAGTTTTATGAATTAAACTTCCTTACGGTTATCTAATAACTTATGTCTAAGTATCTTTATGACGAAATCCTACCTTAAAGCGCGGAAATCAAAGATAGCAAAGCAGACTCAATTAACTTAATAGACTAAGCTGACAATCAAACCTAGACGGATTCCTAACGAATAACTAAATCTAGCAATCCTGACAAACAAATATCTATCAATAGCCTATCACCTTACAGCTTTCTAGGCTAACAGCTCACTTTTATCTATTTAATTAATTTTATTGTTTCTATGATTTTAATCGATATCAATCACAAACTAGTCAAGAACACACAGTAAATGACCTAACAAAACCCTATCTTATGAAACAATCAACAAGGGCAATGTGAAACAATAAATCCAAGTAAACAAAACCAAGCAATCATACGCATCAATGAACTCAAACTCAACAATTTACTTAGAACATAAAGTCCATAATGAACACAATCCAAATAAAATCAAACCGAACTAACTAAGGTTCATCACGACCTAGGTAGTTTATGGAATTTAGCCTAGCATCATATAGTCTAAATCAAACAAAACAAATAAAACTGAAAACATGGTGAAATAATGAGAAACGAAATATTAAAGGCGATAAAACTCGTAGTATTCGATCTTGAACGTAAAGCTCTTCACCGGATGTTCTCGTGCCTTCCAAACCTCCACGAAACTTGAATGATAGCTCTCAAACACTCCAAATTCGCCTGGGGCAGCAGGTTCTGTTCAGGTTTAAGTTAAAGATGTTTAAATACACAAAACAAGGCCTAACATGTAACAAAAACGAAAATAAAAAAAATCCACCGGCAGCCTCTAGGCACCGCGCGACAGGAATAGCCTCTGGGGTCGCGCGGAGCGTCGTGTCTCAATAAGGGGGCCGGTCAGGCCGGCCCGGTCTGACCGGTTCTCTGTTATGGTTCCTTCCTGACGCGTTCCGGATCTCCGTTTTGGCTCTTTTTAACTCGTTTTTCGCCCCTTTTGATCACGATCAACTCCCGGAACGTACGAAACATAAAAGTGTTAGTAGTATACAAATCTCGACTAAAAACGAACAAAAACTATTAAAATATTAATTAAAATATACACGGGAAACATAAACATTTAACATTATATCAAATCCTAACAAAGTGTCTTTTACTCATGACACTAATATTATTTAAAGATTTCGTGGGAGAACCATATGATTTTGCTTTTGCAAGTTTTAAAGATACGAACAACAATTTGTTTCCACAATTTCAAACAATTGGCTAGTCAATTTTTTTTATTTATAAAATCATTTTTTTCATTTCACTTATGTACTTTAATATCTAATGTCTATACAGATATCATTGGTCTCTTCACATGCTCGAAAAAACCCACGACTTTTCACATTAAAGGATGGAATACCTACGCCTAAAATTACCGTCTATCTTGAAAATCTGAAGCTAGTTTCCTTTAAATTTCTTAATTATTTATATAACTTGATTTATTTATATTTTATAAACTAAATGATCTACAACGCTAATGCTATCAATGTCACGTTCTTTGGGATTATGCTAATCAGATGAAAGATTGTATTTTAAATAATCCAGACAACTCAAACGTTGTCATTATCTTGCCATTTGGTAGATTCAAGGTTCTGGCAAAGTACGTTTTAATGTTGTTTATTAATTTCATTTCATATAAATATTCTTTTTCTAACATAAACATTATATAAAAACGGTTTATTATTATTATTATATTTTACATTGATTAAAAACATTATGGCAATAATGGCGAACCCAAACAAGTACGATTCATTTATAATTAATTAATCTGTTTATAATTATTTACCTGTATACTACACGACTTGAAGTTTTTTTTCGGGGTTATAGACTTTTTTTAGTCAACATGATTAAACCTAACAATACAACTAACATGCTTATCAACAAAGGTGAAAACCTTTTTTAGAGAGAGTAGATACTTCAATTATGTTAAAATATAAATTATAGATAAGGTGATTATAATGGCAGCTAAAGTTATTATATTGTTTCTAAAATCTTTTTAGAATAAGATGATTTTAATTTAACACGTTTAAATTTAAATGAATTTTATTCAAATTTCAAATATCTATCTCCTATTATTTATCTCTGGAAGTTAGAATCTTACGCATCGTATATGTAAAATAAATACTACATCCAACACAATTGCATTTACACATAGTTTTAAATGGACAACGATGTTCAGATTACCATGCTCAACAAACTTGGCGTGTCAACATATGTTTTAAATGTGAAGGTGTGTATTATACGGTTTTGGAAGTATATGAACCATAACGAATAGGGTGAAGTTTACTCTATTGAGATGGTTTTAATGGACAAAGATAAATTTATTATGTATTGTTTAAACACGCATTTTGAATACTTGCATTTTATATTCAATATTAACATCTTTTTTGTTGTTTAAAATATAGGGAAACAAGATGTTGGGAAGCATCATTAACGAACATTGGCAAAACTTTAAAAGTTTGATTGAACTTAACTCTACTATTTTAATTAGTAATGCGTTTCTTGTTGAAAACCGTGCTAGCAACAAGTTTATGGGGAATCCTAACAAAGTGTCTTTTAATCATGACACTAATATTATTGAAGTTAAAGATTTCGAGGGAGAACCATATGGTTTTACTTTTGCAAGTTTTGAAGATATGAGCAACAATTTGTTTCCACAATTTCAAACAGTTGGTTACTCAATTTTTTTTTATTTATAAACTCATTTTTTTTCATTTCACTTATGTACTTTAATATCTAATGTCTATACAGATATCATTGGTCTCTTCACCGGCTCGGAAAAACCCATGACTTTTCACATTAAAGGATGGAATCCTACACCTAAAATTACCGTCTATCTTGAAGATCTGAAGTTAGTTTACTTTAAATTTCTTAATTATTTATATAACTTGATTTATTTTTATTTTATAAAATAAATGATCTACAACGCTAATGCTATCAAAGTCACGTTCTTTGTGGATTATGCTAATAAGATGAAAGATTATATTTTAAATAATCCAGACAAAACAAACGTTGTCATTATCTTGCAATTTGGTAGATTCAAGTTCTGGTAAAGTACGTTTTAACTGTTGTTTATTAATTTCATTTCATATAATTTTTGTAATTTTTTTTCTAACGTAAAATTTTAAATTGTTGGAAACTTTACTAGATAAAACATGGGCTTCAAATAACTACGTTTGATTGTTTGAAGATAAAATCCGTGGGTTAAATTTTAAAGACACTTATTGAAGAGGTATGTACCCGCCTCAACACCGAGCAAGGCGGGTCAACCCTCAAGATAAAGACATTATGAAGGCACAAAGCCAAAACCTATGCGCATGGCGCATACAAAACATGCTCAGGCATCATATGCCCAGGCACACATATGCTCGCGCATCACATATGCGCGCGGCGCATCAGTGCGCGGCGCATATCACATGCTCGTGCATATCACATCTGCCCAGGCACACATATGCGCGCAGCGCATCAGCGCGCGGCGCATATCACATGCTCGTGCATATCACATCTGCGCATGAAATATCTGCGCGTGAGAATAAAGAGAAGACCTCGCGCATCCTCAGGATGGGCGCATATCACACGTGCGCATAATCAACCTCGTCCTTATCCAAATCAGGATTAGGGCAACCTTGATTGTGCACGTCAGACAACCTTCCAGAAGGCATCTTTTTAAGGAGTAAGAATATGCTGATGTTGACAGCTGCCAAATGAAAGGTCGACAACTCAGCATGACACATGTGTTGCCACGTGATTACAACCAACGAGAAAGCGCCAGGTGTCCCAGAGGACACGTGGCGCAGTGCGATTGGATGAAGCCAACGAGGTTGAGCCCAACCGGTGGTAACCCTAGCACTATAAATACAGCATCAACTCCACTTTGATGACAGATTCATACTCAATCATTGACAGTTTCAAGCAGTGATATCACATTCAATCATATTGAATTACATTCACTCACAATCAGTTACATACAGACAGACAGTCTCACAATCAGGGGGTATTCAGCTATTCAGCAATACTCTTGAGATTCTTTTACACTCATTATCATCTTCTCCACAATATACTGATTCTCACGCCGGAGGGTTACCCCAAAGAGGACCCCTCTGTCCCTTTCTGAGGGGTAAGTAACGGCGCTGTTCATTTTGTAGGTGGAAGAACACAGACCCAGAAGAACCATCGGTGAAATAGTATAATCACACCCGAGGAAAGTAGATCTGCTACCAGTGAGTAGATCCACGTTTCTTCATTGGCGCCATCCACTGTTACAAACGGCAATCAGATCTCATCAGATCTATAAAAAAAAATCAATCACCATGGTTTCTGGAGTTCGTAACGTTGATCAAGCTCTGGAGGATATTGAACGTGAGGGTGTTAACGACGGACAGCAGGTTCTGAGGGTTCCGCGTGATTCTACGCGTACCACCAGCAACGGTCCCTTCGTCACAACCCCTCACGGCCAGACTGAAACTCCTCCAGACGATCTCACGTTACAAAATATGGCCGGCGCGAAACTGAAAGGACCAATGGGTCCAGAAGAAGAAACAAATGATCCAAATGAATGGCTCATAAACGAGCAGCGGCGTCTGATGGAAAAGTACAATGAAATGGTCAAGCAGAAAAAGCTAGCCGACCAAACACAAAGGTAAGCTTTTGATAAGCAGACTACAAAAAGGTCGTGCGTGCCGGAAGAAGGACATTCTGTTCACACTGCACACACTGAGTTCAGTGATGAAGAAGTGCATAGCATGAGGAAGACACGGGATACTCATGCAGGAGGCTCACAGCTCCGCGCGCCTGTGAACATGGCGCCTGGAGCCAGAGCAGATCTGGATCTGCACATGCCGTACAGCCCACCGGTCAGAGGGCAAGTGGACGTAACCACGCCCTACAGACCAGCCATCCTGGTAAAACACTCAAAGTTTACTGCGCGCATCGCGCAGGCTCCCATCCAGCACAAGACCAAGATGCCAAGTGGTCTGGGCAAATATGATGGCACAACAGATCCAGATGACTTTTTGCAAGGTTTCTATAACACGGGAAACCTAGAGAGCTGGACGATGCCAACATGGTGTCATATGTTTGCTCGCTGCCTCACGGGCGCAGCGCGGGTATGGTTCGAGAGCTTGCCGACAGGGCAAATTGATGGGTTCGAGGAACTATTAGAAAAGTTCCAAGCCCACTTCGTACAGCAGCGCAGGCACACGCGCGATCCTGATGACATCATGCACTGCATACGCAGGAATGATGAAACGATTGAAGATTACATCACTCGTTTCAATCAGGAGTCCCTGGCAATCGGAGGTATAACCGAGCAACTCCTGCGCGTGGCCTTTATACAAGGCGCGCGCAGTGATCAATTACGACGAGCTCTTGTAAGCAAAGACGGTATGCCCACCACGTGAGCCAAGTTAATGGAGGCATCGCGAGTTTTCGCGAGGAACGAGAAACAGATTGCCCAAGATAGGGCAAGAGAAAGAGCGCATCAGGCTGAATCACCGCGCAGCAAGGAGAAGAGGGCCAAACAGAACTCTGTATGGTCCAGGTTGCAGCCAACAAGTTTTTCTTCCGCAGAAAAACAAGCGCAACCAAGCTCACCCCAGCCCCAAAAAGATGTTCGTAATCGCGGGGAGGGTGACAAGAGGGAGGGCGGCAGAGATCCTAGCAGACCCCTGCCAAGAATATGGACTCCCCTCACTAAAACACCTTCACAGGTGTTAAGTACAGAGAATGTCCAGTTCAAGCCCCCCAAGCAACTACACTACAAGGGACCGCAAAACAGTGGCAAATATTGTGAATTTCACAGGTCCCCGGGCCACAACACCGACGCATGCCATCATTTAAAGGATGCGATCGAGAAGGATGTAAAGTCAGGCAGGCTGGCTCACTTGGTGAAAAACCAAAGAATAGAAGATGAGCAACCGGAAGGAGCTTCTGCCAGCAAGAAATACAAAAGAATCTGTGTGGCTGAGGGGGGACGACAAGGGCAGACGTCAAAAAAGAGAAGCGCGCAAATCCACGGGGATTGGCGCGAGCAGCAAGTCATCTTCCCAAGAATCAGGGGAGGTCCTTCAATAAGCAGTCCTCTCGTCATCACCACACACATCGCTCATTACGAAGTGTCGAAAGTCCTGGTGGACACTGGAAGCGAATCTGACATCATGTATGAGCAGTGTTTCAGAAAGTTAGACCCGGCAGACCAAGCGCGGCTCGAAATTGTGAACGCACCAATCTGTGGTGTTTCAAATGAAATCATCCATCCACTGGGCCAGATTCAGTTTGAACTGACTATGGGGGATGATGAGCACAAGCGAGCAGAAGTTGTCAACTTCTTGGTCTTGCCTACCACGTCATGCCACAATATGATCCTGGGTAGGGGAACGATTGCCCAATTTAATGCTGTACCGTCGCCAGCGCACGGCGCTTTGGGGTTTCCTACACCAACGGGCGTAACATTTGTTTATCGCGATCATTTGTGCGCAGTGACAAGTACGCCGCGGGAGGGGAGAATGAAACTTCAAATGGCGGACAATGCGCCAGAGAAGTGGATTTTAAACCCAAAATTCCCCGAGCAAACGTTCACAATTGGCGTTACCATTTCAGACGAAACGAGATTGAGAATGAAAAGGTTGCTCACAAAATACACGTCGGTCTTCGCGTGGCAACACTCCGATATGACTGGGGTCCCGCGAGACTTGGCGCAACATTCTCTTAACACGTTCAGGTCGGTGGAGCCAATTGCTCAGAAAAAGAGAATCATGGGGGATGAAAAGGCGAAGGCCATGAATGAGCAAGTTGAGGACCTGTTGCGCGCAAACATCATCCGTCCGATCCGATACCAGACGTGGGTAGCCAATCCTGTGATGGTAAAGAAAAGCAACGGGTCATGGAGGATGTGCATTGACTTCAAGGACCTCAACAAAGCATGTCCGAAAGACTGTTACCCCCTCCCAAACATCGACGCAAAGGTGGACTCCGTGGCGCCATTCAAGCTCAAATGTTTCCTGGATGCCTACAAAGGCTATCACCAGATTCAAATGGCACCACAAGACGAAGACAAGACGGCCTTCAGGACCGACAAGGGTGTTTTTTGTTACACAAAAATGCCCTTTGGTTTAAAGAATGCGGGCGCCACCTATCAGAGACTTATGGATTCGGTTTTCAGTGAACAAATCGGAAGAAATCTAGAAGTCTACGTTGATGATTTGGTGATCAAGAGCAGGGAGGAGAGACAAATGCTCAAAGACATCGAGGAAACTCTTCAGCGCCTAACGGAAGTTAACATGAAGCTCAACCCGAGCAAAAGTACTTTCGGCGCAGAAGAGGGGAAATTTCTTGGTGTAATGGTCACTAAGGATGGTTTCAAGGTGAACCCTGAAAAGGTGGAAGCCATCCTTGACATGCCTTCACCATCCACCATGAAAGAGGTTCAGAAGCTGAATGGTAGATTGGTGTCAATCAACAGGTTCCTAGCGAACCACGCCAGCAAATCTACTCCATTCGTTAACACCTTGAGGAACTTCTTGAAGAAGAGCCAATTCAAGTGGACGCCTGAGGCTGAGCAAGCTTTCACTGAGATAAAAGAATGTCTCATAAAGTTGCCCGCGCTCACAGCTCCACTTCCTGGCGAAACCCTTACATTGTACCTGTCAGCTGGAGACCGCGCGATCGGCGCAGTATTATTGGTGGATCGCAAGGGGATCCAAACGCCAATATACTATGTGAGTCGGGTGCTCACAGACCCTGAAACGCGCTATTCCATCATGGAAAAGTTAGTTTTGTCACTAACACACGCGTCGCGCAAGCTCCATAGATACTTCAATGGTCATCCTATTGAAGTTCTGACTGGTTACAACATCCAGCAAGTCTTGCGACGCCCCGCGCTATCCGGAAGGCTGACAAAGTGGGCGCTGGAATTAGGTGAACACACGATCACCTATAAGTCCCGTCCAGCAATAAAGGGTCAAGTTTTAGCGGATTTCATCACGGAAATCCCAGAGGGAAAGATTGAAGAAGCTCAGCGCGAGGTAAACCCTCCGCGAGCAAATGATGAAGAAGATGTTTGGAGGCTATTCACTGATGGAGCTTCCAACAGCGAAGGGTCTGGCGCAGGCCTCAAACTGGTGGACCCTGATAATCATGAATATACTTATGCTATTAGGTTGGACTTCAAGAGTACCAACAATGAGGCTGAGTATGAAGCCCTGCTGGCTGGTCTGCGCATTGCGCGCAAGTTTGGAGTTAAAAGGCTAGAGGCCCATGTTGATTCTTACTTGGTAGCTGCTCAGGTCAACGGCCTATATGACGCCAAGGAGTACACAATGCCTCTATATCTAGAGCAGGAAAAAAAGCTCGTCGAGCAGTTTGACTTCTTCAGAATCATACACATCTCGCGCAGCGAAAATAAGTCTGCTGACGCGTTGAGTAAGATGGCTTCAACTAATTTTGATCACTTTGGCAAAGATGTCAGGGTGGAAGTGATGAGCAACCCGTCAGTGCAAACGCAATCTGTTCTTGTAATTCATACAACCCCTTCATCCTGGATAACTCCAATAATGGAATTCCTGAAGGAGGGGAAGTTACCGGACGATCGCGCACAGGCGAGAAAGATAAGACACAAGGCGCAGAACTATGAACTACTTGATGGTACAGTATATCGGCGCTCTTATCTTGGACCGCTCATGAAATGCCTGGATGCTGAAGAAGCAAGCTATGTGATTAGGGAGATTCATGAAGGAATCTGTGGAATACACGCTGGTCCGCGCATGGTGGTTGCCAAGGCAATGAGCTCAGGCTACTATTGGCCAGGCATGTACTTGGATGTGCTAAAAGAAATCCAAAAATGCAAGGCATGTCAGAGCTACGCGCCAAACACCATGCGTCCAAAGAACAACTTGATTCCAGTGACCTCCGCATGGCCTTTCCACAAATGGGCCATTGATATTGTGGGGCCCCTGCCGCAAGCGCAAGGGCGAGTGAAATTTTTGGTAGTGGCGATAGACTATTTCACAAAATGGGTTGAGGCCAAGCCACTAGCAAAAATCACAGCTGAGGCGATGAAGCAATTTATCTGGAGCCACATCATTTGCCGTTTTGGCCTTCCTATGGAAATTGTGAGCGACAATGGCAAACAATTCACTGACAGGAAGATATCCAGCTGGCTCAAAGAATTGCACATCAACCAAATCTTCACTTCGGTCTACCACCCTCAAGGGAATGGCCAAGTGGAGCGCGCGAATCAAAGTTTGTTAAATGGGCTGAAGAAAAGATTGGAGGGAGAATCCCATTCTTGGGTCGAAGAGTTACCTAATGTCCTGTGGGCGCACAGGACATTAAGCAAAACTAGCAATGGCGAATCCCCGTTCAGCCTAACCTATGGGACAGAGGCTATGATCCCAGCAGAAATTGGATGCCCATCCCATAGGGTACTCATGATGATCAAGACTGATAACGAGCGCGAAAGAAGATTGGACCTCAACTTGCTTGAAGGGCGCAGAGAAGCGGCTATCATCAATGAAGCCAAATACAAGAAAAAGCTGGAAAAATATTATAATCAGCGCGTTAAAGAATGCCACTTCAAGAAAAATGATTTTGTCCTTCGAAACAATGAAGCTAGCCGCGTGATACCCCCAGGAAAAATGTCCCCCAATTGGGAGGGACCTTATCAAATTTCAGAAGATTTGGGGAAAGGAGCGTACACTTTAAAAGATTTGAATGGAAAAAAGATACCGCGCGCGTGGAACGCGGCACAGCTTAGAAAATGCTTCATGTAAAAGTTCAAATATGTAATCAAGGCTTTTAAGCCATCATGAATGATGATTCGCGGTACCTTTCAATATTTGTTCTATTAACTTTGCATACATGTTTCACACTTCCTTTATTAATTTGGAGCAATATGACAACACTATATTGACTTCAAAACAAAATAAAACGAAGTAAAACATACATGCGCGAGCCTTAGCTCAAACGCGTTAACGAGTCTTAACTCTAAAACGTCAGGGCCTTAGCCCAAAACAAAGAGCCTTAGCTCAAAACACTCACAAACATCCATCTTACATCCCGCGCAGCCTGATCATAAAAATCCTTAAACACAACTAAGGCAAATTACATGCCATATCATAGTTGTTAAGGTCTCTGGTCGAGGTCGCGCGGAATCATAGTGGATATCTGAGTAACACATGCTGACATGTAATGGCTAATACTCATACTTCCATGTAAAAACAGCGCGACTACGACGCGCGAAAAAGGAATTGTGAAAAGTTATCGCGCATGTCAGCATAAACAAGATACTGCGAAACCACTTACAAAATAAGACTATGGTTAAGTGAGTAATTTCCTTACAACCTTGTTCTTATTTTAACGTGCAAGCATATCTTATATCTATACAAGCAAACATGAAGAGATGAATGGAAATGCGCAAGATGTGAAAAAGAGAACAAGTTTCATTCCATTGCATTGAAATTTACAAGTATGATGAGTTACAAATTACAAGTATAAAAAAAAAAATATACAAAATTTCATGAAGGGCTTCTCAAGTCTCCACGTCGACGTCAGCCACTTCATCACCCTCATCATCTCCCGCAGCATCTGGCGCGGCCTGCTCCTCATCTCCGAACTGACCATAGTCAAGTTCTTCCTCCTCATTGGAGTCTTCTATCACGACGGTGTCAAGAGCAGGTTCTTTCGCAGCACCAGAGCCGCTGGCAGGGGCAACATCCCCCGCGCCACCATCATCGCCACCAGCCCTCTCGCATTCATCGAGCAACTTCTTTAGCGCGCCGAGGTCGGGCTGGTCAGCAAGCGCAGCTATCTGCAAATCATTAGAAAAGTATTGAGTACAAAACACTTGGAAAAATTAGTCAAGTAAAACTCATTAAGGTCAAGGTACCTGCATAAGGATGGGGATGGGAGTATTCATATACTTTTCCCCCACCGCGGCCATGTCCGCGCAGGCCGCGTCGCTCTTGTAAGGGTACTCGGATGGGTTCTTCTTCAGCATGCCATATTCATACCCATCCGTAAACCCTTCGGCTCGGCCCACCAAGCGCGCGGCGGCATTGCAGTCCATCACAAGGGCCTGAAACTCGGCGGAATATTTCATCGCCAAAGCGCAGCGAGTCATGCCCTGTGACACCAGCCATTGGCGATCCTGCGCGAGGCCAGCAACAGACATCTCGAGGACGGGAACCTGGGAGTTTAATAACTCAACAGTTTCCTTAGTCTTTTTTAGCTCCTCCTTATCAGACGCTGCTGCCGCCAAAATTTTTTCTTTCTCCGCCTGCGCAGCACCAAGTGCTTCCTGGCTGGACGCCGCCGTCGCTAAGGCCTCATCTCTATCGGCCTGCGTGGCCGCCAACTCCCTCTTCAGGCGCGCAACCTCGCTCTCCAGTGATGATTTTTCAGTGATACTCTGGACGATAGCTTGGTCACGCGCCTCAGCCTGCTGTTCCAAGACACGCACTCTACGCGCGTACTTGGCAACTTCGGCCTCCGCCAACTGCTGCTTCTCCCGCGCAGCTTGGAGCTCATGCCCGCGCTTAATATAGGCGGTGTTGGCACTTGCTCGGTTTTCGCTAAGCTCCGCCTGGAGTTTCTCAGCTCGTGCGCGAGCATCAGAAAGGTTCCAGGCGGCCACCTTAGCCTCTTGCTGGGCTGCCACAAGAGCATCGCGTACTTTAATATAATCGCGATGAAGCTCTTGGGAGGCAGCAAAGAAAGCTGACCCAGCGAAAATGTGATCGTTGAGCAAGTCAGCGCGGGTGCGCTCCTCCTGATACCTCCTTTCAGTAGGAGGCACGGCATGAGCCCAGAAGTCCTCGCAGACGCCCATGGATTGGAAGGAACTGTCTTCAATAATATTCCATCTCGGGCGATAAACGTGGTCACCTTCCTACAAAACACAAGAAATGTTCTAAGTCATAAACATACTTATATGGAGGTACGCGCAGCGGAGCAACAAATTAAAACATACCTGCGGGGATGAAGCAGAAAAGTCAGCGCCAGCCCCACCAGAAGTATGCGCTGCGAAGACTTGTGGCATCGCAGGGCTGGCGCGGTCTCCCAAGGAGTCCTCAGCTTGAGCCCTCTCATCCTCCTCATCTTCTTGAATATGCCTCTTCTCCTGCGACCTGGGGGGCTCCAAACCAGCCTCGCGGAGAGGGCTGCGCGTAGGAGGAGGCGAGGGAGGTCTCGACGCCGCCAGTTCGGCGCGCAATACGGCTTCCTGCTCCTTTGTAACCCCAATAAGGGGAGAATCAGCACTAGCAGGAGCAGGACCAGAACCAGCGGCGCCGCCAACGGCGCCAGGAGTGTCGCCAGCAACTTGTACGCCAGCTACAACTCCTATGAACAATTCAACAAGGAAAAATGGTTTATGACTGAATCCAAAAGAAAAATAAAGAAGACAAGTGTGCAAAACATACCTTGGCGCAATTCTGTTCGCGCGGCGAACATCGCCATAAAGTTCATTCTACCCTTTTCAGAGGGTAGAACAGGGGACTCCGAAGCAGCCCCCGGCGCAGCCTCAGCACCTTGTGGCGCCTGTGGCTGATCTGCTACCGTTGCCGGTTCTGCAAACATTCAAAGGAGCAAAGGTTTAATAACAATTCAGCCAGATGAAGATAAACAAAGTATACCTGTTGCAGGCGCGGCACTGCTTCTCTCTTCAACCGCGCGAACGGAGGAGGTGACGCCACCATACCTCAAGTGGACAGGAGGTCTGCCCACTCTCACAGGCAGGGAAGCTAAAGAAACCTTGGTGGTAAACACCTGGGTTTCCTTAGGTCCCTTCGTTTGAGCATGGGGATGAGCAACAGGGGTGTCATTTTTCTTCTGTTTCTTACTGGCCCCTGCGCCAGATTTCCCCTTAGCTTTGCGCTTTAGTAGGGGCGCCTCCTCTTCCGCGAGCTCCAGCTCGTAGTTTTCAAGCGCATCTGCAAAAACAACCAACAGAACTGTTAATAAACTTGGGTATTCTAAAGGAATGAGCATAAGTGCGAAGGCTTACCAGGCGCGTCACTGTCAAAGTCAAATTCCAGATCCACTGGGATGAACATGTCATCGAAGCGATCTGGGAAACCAACTTCCCCAGCGCCAAGCGCGACGGAGCCACCCTCCACTTGTTCATCATAAGCGGCAAGGACATAATCCTTGGTGACTGCGCAAAAACAAGTCAAGTGATATCAGCAAAAGAATTATGTTCGCGCAGAAAAAATAAATAAAGTAATGAAATAAACTTACACAACCCGTCGACTTGGATAACGGGCTCAAGCGCGCTGTCGGCCCATAGCTTACTCATGCCGACCCCCACCAGCGTCTCCTCGCAAATTTTCTTCGCGGGGGATGGTTCGGCGGTCAGTTTCTTAACCCAGGCGTCAGTTGGGTTCTTGAGGACACCCTCATCCGCAGGCGCAGAAGAGATAGAGCGCATGGTCATACGGATGGGTATCACACCAGCCCTAATGTAAAAGAACATCTCAGACTAGTCATGAAGGCTCTTGAATGAAACAGTGGAGCACTTCACCTTCTGACTGCTAGGAATAAAAGAGATCCAATTGTCTTGGATCTTGGGCTTGTAAAAATACTGAAAGCGCCGAGGAGTCGGCTCCTCGCGCTGGGATTTGCACATGAACTCAAAGTGAGTCACGCGCACGAGTCCAAACGGATGGACTTGGGATATATGAATCCCATAGAACTTCAGCAGTGCACCCACAAACCTTGTTATCGGGAGACGAAGGTTGCAGTGGGTGAAAAAGTGGCTATATAGGGATATATAGCCGGCAGGCGGGTCCGCCGCCGTTTGGTGGCCTTGGTCCTCCCTACTTCCTCCGATGTGGTCTCAACAACCCTCTTCCCCTTCCCCTTTTGCTTCAATGTCGACATCACCACATACTTCACACGGCGTCTTCGAGAGGCAACAGAGGTGATTGAGGGGCTAGACGAGTCTGAACTATCAGACATACAACTGCAGCAGCAGATAATCAAAAAATCGAAAAGATGAATATACTCAATTCAGAATATGAAAGGCAGAAAATAGAAAATTTGAAACAATGAAGATGAAGATAAAAATTTCCTAAGGGCCTGCTTTTATAGGCCCAGGAGAGAGAAAAGTGGTAACTGATGGGATTTCACGCGCCCCCACTCGCAGGTGTAAGCCAACGAGGGCGCGGCACGTGTCCCTAACACTGTTGAGGGGACATAAAAACGTAACGGACCTGCCACGGAGCAGAGACGCGCCCCCACTCGCAGGTGCTAACCAATGCGAGCGCGACACGTGTTCAAGACAGCTGTGTGAGGGGACGTGAAAGGCAACTGTAGCACCTCGAGCACACGAAACGTCTGACATGTTTACGGCGCACGTCACCACCAACTAACCACGTGTTCGGACCCTTCGTTTTCAACCCTTCGTTTTCAACCCTTCGTTTTCAACCAAATGGATAGAACTTCGCGCAACGATGGAAACGACAAATAAAACGACAAAACCAATTTAAAAGACCAAATCAGTAACTCTAATATCCATCTTACCGCGCTCGCGCGAGATAAGACACACATTAGACTGGGGGGGCTTGAAGAGGTATGTACCCGCCTCAACACCGAGCAAGGCGGGTCAACCCACAAGATAAAGACATTATGAAGGCACAAAGCCAAAACCTATGCGCATGGCGCATACAAAACATGCTCAGGCATCATATGCCCAGGCACACATATGCTCGCGCATCACATATGCGCGCGGCGCATATCACATGCTCGTGCATATCACATCTGCCCAGGCACACATATGCGCGCAGCGCATCAGCGCGCGGCGCATATCACATGCTCGTGCATATCACATCTGCGCATGAAATATCTGCGCGTGAGAATAAAGAGAAGACCTCGCGCATCCTCAGGATGGGCGCATATCACACGTGCGCATAATCAACCTCGTCCTTATCCAAATCAGGATTAGGGCAACCTTGATTGTGCACGTCAGACAACCTTCCAGAAGGCATCTTTTTAAGGAGTAAGAATATGCTGATGTTGACAGCTGCCAAATGAAAGGTCGACAACTCAGCATGACACATGTGTTGCCACGTGATTACAACCAACGAGAAAGCGCCAGGTGTCCCAGAGGACACGTGGCGCAGTGCGATTGGATGAAGCCAACGAGGTTGAGCCCAACCGGTGGTAACCCTAGCACTATAAATACAGCATCAACTCCACTTTGATGACAGATTCATACTCAATCATTGACAGTTACAAGCAGTGATATCACATTCAATCATATTGAATTACATTCACTCACAATCAGTTACATACAGACAGACAGTCTCACAATCAGGGGGTATTCAGCTATTCAGCAATACTCTTGAGATTCTTTTACACTCATTATCATCTTCTCCACAATATACTGATTCTCACGCCGGAGGGTTACCCCAAAGAGGACCCCTCTGTCCCTTTCTGAGGGGTAAGTAACGGCGCTGTTCATTTTGTAGGTGGAAGAACACAGACCCAGAAGAACCATCGGTGAAATAGTATAATCACACCCGAGGAAAGTAGATCTGCTACCAGTGAGTAGATCCACGTTTCTTCACTTATCATTTGCTTTTGGATGTCATTTGCTTTTGGATGTTTAGTTTGATTGTTTGAAGACAATTGTCATTGCTTTTGGATTGTTTGGTATGATGGTTTTTAAGAAAATTATCATTTTTGGTTTTGGATTTTTGATGCTTGGTATGATGGTTTTTAACACAATTATAATATGGTTTTTGGATGTTTGTCGAAATCATTTTTAAATTTCGTATGATTTTTATTTTTTTAAAGTTGGTTTATTTAAGTGTAATATGAGATTACTATCAATAGATCAAATCATGCAAATGGAGTATAACCCATCAATGTTTCAGTTCACCTTAAAAGCCAACCGTGTGACACACAGGTTGTAAACGTTAATTCTAAACATGTTAATGTTTATAATAAAAGTAAATTAGAAATTGAAAAAAAAGTTTAACAGAGGATTGCCTATATACACAACAAATGCTTAGTTCAATAAGAGGAAATAAATGTGGTCAAAAGAGGCAAAAAAATTCAACAAAGCTGCACAATGCAATTTTCTTTAGATTGATTTGGGATTTTGAGTTAAGTATGAGAGTTTCTTGTTGAAGAACGTAGTGTAGTAGTAAGAAGTTGCAGCATTAGCGTGTGTGTGTAACAATGGATCGGAATTAGTCCTCCATGTATTTGGTAAAAGGTGGTTTATTTAAAGATATTTGAGATTTAGAAATGGTGGCTTGATGTGAAGTTTCGATACATGTTGACCACTTCAAAAGTGGCTAAGGAACAAATTTTTATACAATAGAATTTATAGAAAGATTTAACACCGAAGTTAAAATTTTGTGTTTTTTCTTATACTGATTTATCACTTACCAAAGAACAAATAACGAACTTGACGTTGTATGAGGTTGATACACTATTATTACATAATGCTTCAACACTATGAAACTTTGAAACCATGCCTTTCCTTGATGAGCATTCTGTATCTACCTCTAACAGTCTTTTAATCAACGAAGTGCTTAATTATGAATCTTAAGATCTTCAAAACGAGTATGACAATCATTTTGGTTTATTGATCGAAGAACAAAGATGTATTTTCCTTGAAATAACGAAAGCTGTTGAAATAAATAAAGGAGGTATTTTTTTTATTTATGGTTATGGTGGAACTCGAAAAACGTTTCTATGGAAGACATTATCTGCAATGTAAGGCCTCGTTACCGGTGCCCTACTTTGGACGTTGGATTTACTCATAAACACAGTTCTAAATATCAGAGTTAATTAAAACATTCACGGAATATTAAAAACTTTCATAATTACAACCAAATCCATAACTTTGTCTTTAACGAATATATTGTCTTTCGAATCAAAAACAATAATAAAAAACGTCTTAGGTCTTCAGATGCCAGATTCTTATTCTTCTGCCATGTGCCCCCGCTTAAGCCAACTGTCTCATTCTACTCACCTGCGTGCATACTAAAAGTCAGCTACATTGAGTGAGTTCTAGATAATCATACCACATACAACACATTCATAACTACATACTTTCGTACATAGTTCATACTTTCATACTTGCATAACTATACCTTACGTTTTAAAGAGCATTACGCCCTATAACCTTCGCATATATTATTAAGGTATGCAACCCTTTAACCTTCGCATATATTATTAGGGTATGCAACCCTTTAACCTTCGCATATAGTATTAGGGTATGCAACCCTTTAATCTCCGCATATATTATTAGGGTATGCAACCCTTTAACCTTCGCATATATTATTAGGGTATGCAACCCTTTAACCTTACATTACCTTTCATTATCATATCCATACATTTAATACCATACATATCATAGTCATACATACTTCCTTATTCACATACACATATCATACATACTACACTATACTTGCCTTAACAATACGTGCAATACCCGAAGGTCATTCACGTACCGTCAAGCATACATTCGTAACTATCACATTCGTCATCAAGACATACACTTATCATTTAAGGTAGGTGTATTAACATTCACATTGATTATGAACACAGCCCCGAAAACATAACAAGGAAATAGGGCTAGAAACTCACATGAACTCGGTTACGTTCACCGTTAATCGTTATTCCCTTCTTGAGCTGTGCACGACTAACTATATAACAATTACACATATCAATTAACTATCACTACACATATCTTCTTTCTAGTTTAATTATTACCTTCAACGAACGGGGGTCCGGGGGCAGCGGGGTTCTAGGGGCGGCAGCCCCTAGTGGGGTTCAAGGGGCAGAGCCCCTGGCTGGGGTTAAGCTGCCAGGTCAGCTTGGAAAAATTTTATTTTCATTAACTGTCTTAACACATTTTCCATAAGGATTTTAATTTATTATCTAATTCGCTAACTCATTTGCTATAACGAATTAAGCCTAATTCGTTATCTAATTCGTTATATAACCTTCCTTAGTTCGTTATCCAGATTCGTCCCTTCTTACCATCTGATTCGTCATTCCAATTCGTTATCTGAACATGACTTGATTCGTTATCTCAGCATAGCGAATGAGCCTATAACGAATCACCAGATTCGTTATCTTATTTAACGAATGAGCCTATAACGAATCACCAGATTCGTTATCTTATTTAACGAATGGGTAGTTAACGAATTAAGGGCTGATTCGTTATCAAGTCACACGAATGAGTCCCATTCGTTATGACCGCGTAACGAATCACCCAACCCTAACGAATCATCAACAGTTCTTAAAATCGTCAAGAACAGTAACAGTCAACAGACCTCAGATATGCGATTAAACCCCCGATTCTTAACGAAATTACATGATTTTGGTATCATTGAACTCGCAATCACATCTCCTACAAACCCTAGGTGTCCAATCAGCCATACATTCGTGTTTAAAGGGTACGATTTGTGCATCTTTGTTACGGGTTCTATAGGTTAACAATTAACCTAGCAAACGTTAACGAATTTCAGTAGGTTTTGCTTTGTTGGATTCGTTTTTACCATATGCATACAGATCTAAGATTTCCTAGTTGAATCCGAACCTAAATAAACGATTTCAGATTATAAACGTACCATAAACGAGTTGAACTACGAACACGAGCTGGTCCTTGATGCAGGTTCGGTTCGTCACAACGTTCTAGCACCAAAAATCTTGGGTTTTCAACTTCGGATCTAGGCTCGGGTTAAAGGATAAAGTTTGTGTGTGTTTTCCAATGTGTAGGCTATGGTGTAGAGATGGATAAAATGGAAAGGATTAGGGTTTAATAGGTATTTATACTCCCTTAAGACCATGGACCTAAAGCACATTCCATCTCTTATTCCATCTTCTAAAGTCCAAGCTCGCCTTCTATTAGTTAATTGTCTAAACCAATAAACGACACACTATCAAATAATGAAATTTCATTTATTATTGTAATCGAAAGTAGGATGTTACATGCAAGCATAAGATCCAAAGGTCAGATTGTATTAAATGTTGTTTCTAGCGGAATTGCATCTTTGTTATTGACAGGAGGTAGGACAGCACACTATAGATTTCATATTCTAATAAAATAAACCTGAATGAAGGCTCTACTTGTACTATAAAGTCAGGAACCGATGATGCCCAACTTATTAATTATATGGGATGAGACACCAATGATTCATATACATGCATATGAAGCATTAGATAAGACTTTAATAGATGTTGAACTGTAACACATTGCCATTTGGTGGTAAAGTAATTGTTTTTGGAGGTGATTTCAGGCAAATTTTACCCGTTGTTCAAAACGGAAGTAGACAAGACATAGTTAATTCTTCCTTAAGTTCGTCCTACTTATGGTCAGAATGCAAAGTTTTAAGACTTATAAAAAATATGAGGTTGCATGTAGTCGGTGATTCCTCTAATATGGAACAAACCAAGTTGTTTGCTCAATGGTTGCTGGATTTAGGTGAAGGAAAAGTTGGTGGAAGCAATGATGGGGAAGCAATTACTGAAATACCTGATGATCTTCTCATTAAAGATTCGTTGGATCATGTTTATGATCTTATTAACTTTGTTTACCCTTATGTTCTATCAAACTACATGCAACCAAATTTCTTTAAAGAGAGATCACTACTTACACCTACTAATGAAGTTGTTCAAGAGATCAATGATTGGTTGCTATCAATATTTCCAGGTAATGAAAAGGAATAATTAAGTTCAGATAGTATTAAGATAATTTTGATGAATCATTGTACTCACCTGATATTCTAAACGACCTAAAGATATCTGTTTTGCCGAATCATAAATTAGTGCTAAAGGTTGGGGTTCAGTTATGCTTTTAAGAAATCTTGATTAGAAAGGTGGGTTATGCAATGGAACTAGACTTCAAGTAACGTCACTAGGAAATTGTGTTATAAAAGCTCAAATTATATCTGGATCTAACTAACATTGGGGAGCCAGTTTTTATACATAGGACGTCACTCACACCTACTGACAAAAAAATTCCTTTTAAGTTTCAACGAAGGCAATTTCCACCGGCCGTATGTTTTGCAATGACGATAAATAAGAGTCAAGGACATTCACTATACAGAGTGGGTTTGTTTTTGAAGGAGCCAGTTTTTTCGCATGGGCAGTTGTATGTAGCATTATCTCGAGTGAAAAGTGGAGACGAACTTAAACTATTAATCTTTGACAAGGACGGTAATTTTACCAATACAACTAAAAACGTGGTATACAAGGAGGTATTTAGAGAGTTGTGAAATAAATTTAAAATTACCTTTGTTTATTGTAATTTGATTCATGTATAGACGCTGTTTGAAATATATTATATGGAACACTGTATGTTTTAGAGGTTCTTTTTAATTATTCAAATCCAAGTCTATTAGATATGATTCCTATTAAAGTTTTGATTAGTTATATTAACTATATTTTGCTTCTATATGTAGTAACAGTTAAAGTAAAATAGGAGAACTAATTAATAATCAATTTGTGCATTTTAGGTTTTGAGAGTCTGACTACACAAGTGGCTTAGTTAGTTTTAAGCAACATTTCAAACATATGTTTTGTGTTGCTTAAGACCAATGATGATGCCATTATTCTCGAGAGGGGCTTACGGGCTTCTTTTCACTTATGTCATTTTCGTCTAACATTTATGCAACGGGTTTTATCTACCTGGAAGCTATATGCACACGTACTCAACAGGCGATGCCAAAGTTAATTCTTTAACGTCCATTGAAATCGAGCTTCCATATGGCTATTACAGTCTACCATACTGCACACCTTACGGTGGAATAAAGAAAAGTGCAGAGAATCTTGGAGAGTTATTTATGGGTGACCAAATTGATAACTCTCCATATCGGTTCCGTATGAACTTTAACGAGTTTGTTTTCCTCTGTACAACACGACCGTTAAGCGAACACGAGGTTAAGCTTTTGAAACAAAGAACTTATGACTTGTATCAAGTTAATATGATCTTAGACAATTTGCATGTTATGAGATTTGCGTATCAAAATGGGCATAAGGTTCAGCAGACCGGGTTTCCAGTTGGATACTCGCGTCCCAATGTTGACGAGGCTTACATTATTAATCATTTAAAGTTTAAAGTCTTCATACACGAGTATGAAGCCACTGGTGTGCAAATATTTGGCACAAGGGAAGAGGGTATGGGTGTAATTCAACAACCGATGATGAAAAAAAGGCTTTAGGGGTTGAGATTGTCGGGTTTGAGGTTTCTTGGTGTAGTGCAAAATACAACCCTGCAAAAAATGTCAAAACTTCACCAATACGAAAACTTCATCAATGAAATGTGTTGTTATAGTGCTGCTGAGCGACATGGTTGCCTTTTGTGAAATGAATTTTTGGAAATTATTCATGCTTAATGGTTTGTGGATGCGAACAAGTTGAAATTAACTTTTATTATTAAATATGATTAAGACTTTATAATTTGAACAGGTGTTGCTCTTGATCAGTTTGCTTATATTCCTTTTGTAGAAAGGTCTTACAAAACTTATATTGCAGATGTTCAAAAAAACTAAAAATGGGTTTGCACTTAGCAGGTCAACAAAACATGTTTGACCCGCATCTAGAAATGAACCATTTCAATAACCAGATTTGACTTTTGTCTAAAACTTGCATTGTTGTTAAAGGATACTTGGAAAACCGAATTAAAAGTCTTAAATCTGATCAATGAAATGTGTTGTTATAGTGCTGCTGTAACACCCCGTTTTCTCGTTTTATTAAATAAATGAAAATACACTTATTATGAGTCGGGCTAGTGTTGGGTTAAATGGATATGGGTTATGGATATGGGTTATGGACTTGGGTTATGAAGGAAAGAAGGAAAGACCATGGGATTAAGCCCATGATCCATAAATATATAAACCATAATCACCATTTAATTCCTCATTTACACATATTCCATACACCATCTAAAACACACACTTAAGATCTCTCTCTCTAATTTTTCCTTCTCTCTCAAGCCAAAATCACCAAGGAAACGAGCACCGACCCGAGGTAATGATAGTATGATATTGTATAAACCCAAACCCATAAGATTTAGTCACAAAACGACGAGCCGACCCCGTTAAACCGTTAAAGTCACGAGATCCGGGTGGAATCGGGTATAAACTGAACCTAAGATGAGCTTAGGGTTCATCCTAGCTCAGATCTGGATCGAACGGGACGAAAAACGGTGGAAAAACGAGCCGGATCTTGTTTTTCTGGCGAAACCTCGTTTTTCCGGTGACAGCGCCGGAAAATGGTACGAGGTTAGAGGAATGTCAGTGAATGTTCTGACATTCTCTGACCTAACCCTAGTTCGTTAACGGGGACTTAACGAACTAGGTAATTCGCTAGTTGATCCGTTAAAGGAAACATAACGAACTAGCCTTAGTTCCTGTTTAATTCGTTAAGGGGAAAACCCTTGATTCGTTATAGTCATTCGTTAACAGAGATAACGAATTAGTAAGCCCAATTCGTTACGCGGATTGATTCGTTATATGGACTGATTCGTCAAAGGACCAGTCCGTTATAAGGTCCAATTCGTTTTAAGACCGGTTCGTTAGAGGGTCCAATCGTTATAAGGACCAGTTCGTTATGATAACCCAATTCGTTAAGAACCAAGTAACGAACTAGAAGTTTGATAGAATGACAGAACAGTCCCTGGACTTATAAAAAGAATGGTTTAATTACAAAGAA
Source organism: Bidens hawaiensis (assembly GCF_021521415.1). Classification (NCBI taxonomy): domain Eukaryota; kingdom Viridiplantae; phylum Streptophyta; class Magnoliopsida; order Asterales; family Asteraceae; genus Bidens; species Bidens hawaiensis. The sequence continues at coordinate 868,178 of NW_027491464.1, read as the reverse complement.
GCCATTGGACTTTTGAGTTAGCAAATTAAATGATGGTTCATATTCTAATGGAAAATGTATTAAGATAGTTAATGGAAATAAAATTTTTCCAAGCTGACCTGGCAGCTCGACCCCAGCCAGGGGCTCTGCCCCTTGGACCCTGCTAGGGGCTGCCGCCCTTAGACCCCGCCACCAGGGGCGCTGCCCTGGACCCCCGTTCGTTGTGGGTTATAATTAAACTAGAAACATGATATAGATAGTGATAGAAAATTGATATGTGTAATTGTTATACAGTTAGTCGTGCACAGCTAAAGAAGGGAATAACTATTAACGGTGAACGTAACCGCATTCAGGTGAGTTTCTAGCCCCATTCCTTGTTATGTTTTCGGGGCTGTGTGCATACTTGATGTGATTAGTTAATACACTTATCCTAAGTGATAAGTGTATGCCATATATGCTTTATGTGAAAGGTATTATTGACTGCTTGTTGGTACATGAATGATCTTCGGATATTGCATGTATTGCCGAGTGAAGGTTTGATGATAAAATTGTTGTATATGAAGAATGAATGATGTATGTATGCATGAAACTTACAATTATGTATATAGAAAGGTATGGTATGAAGGTATGGAAGAAAGGGTGACCGGACCCTAAAAATATCCGAGGATGGAGGGTACCGGACCCTAATAATATGTGAGGTATGTAGGGTGAAATGCCCTTTATAATGGAAGCTATAAATGTGTATGGACGAATGAAGTACAAGTTATTTATGTAATGCGTACCTTCGGGCACGTATATGTGTATGTAGAGTAAGTTATGTGATTAACTAGAACTCACTCAGCGTAGCTGACTTTTAGTATGCACGCAGGTTAACAGATTGAGACAGCTAGTTTGAGATGAACACATGGCATGATTGAAGAGGCTGGCATCCGAAGATTGTCATGATGTTTTGAATGTTATGATTTATGTTATGTTTTAAAAGACAAATTATGGATATTTGTAACGAATGGTTAATGTTTTATATTATTCCGCGAAAGTTTAATTAACTCTGATATTTAGAACTGCGTTTATGAGTAAATCCAACGTCCAATGTAAGGCACCGGTAACGAGACCTTACAGCTGCTGAGCGACATGGTTACCTTTTGTGAAATGAATTTTTGGAAATTATTCTTGCTTACTGGTTTGTGGATGCGAACAAGTTGAAATTAACTTTTATTATTAAATATGATTAAGACTTTATATTTTTGAACAGCTGTTGCTCTTGATCAGTTTGCTTATATTCCTTTTGTAGAAAGGTCTTACAAAACTTATATTGCAGATGTTCAAAAAAACTAAAAATGGGTTTGCACTTGGCAGGTCAACAAAACATGTTTGACCCGCATCTAGAAATGAACCATTTCAATAACCAGACTTGACTTTTGTCTAAAACTTGCATTGCTGTTAAAGGATACTTGGAAAACCGAATTAAAAGTCTTAAATCTTCGGCCCATGTATTACACATGTCACTAACCTAGTAATAGTATAAAGCATTCTCTCTTTGTGCCATCCACCCTTAGTTTATCAAGATTATCTTCTATATAATTGAATAATCGACACTATGATGTTTGGTCATTAAAATGCTACACTTTTTTATCTTAAAATTTTTTTAACACAAGATTTGTTGAATCGACTTCAAGTCTTCATGATATGATTGAAAGAAGTTCCTTTCTTTCAATCGTCAAATTATTGTCGTAAGATATGTCGGAATTCAGGGGCGGACTCAGCTTCATAGCAGGGGTAGTTTTCTCGAGATATAACTTTTTCGACGAAAAGGATTTTTTTTAACTTTACGCTTTATATATTACGTTGCCCCCGAAATTATATAACGCTACTCCTAAAAAAATTTAAAAGCCCTAAACTTCACTTTTCAAAGTTTTTTTAAAAGCCCAAGATGATTAAAAGTCTACTATTAAATTAACACTTAAAAACCTAACTTAATAACCAAGTGAAGGTACACGTGATACGCGTTTCAGGATGCCGATACACGCCAAATGGGTAACCAACGCATGTATGGCTGTAATGCTGAAATGCGTTACCTGGCCCGGTACATGCTAAACTGAGCCTCGTGCTCACGAACCGGGCAAAAAATAATTCTTAATGTACGGTTAAAAACATTTATTTGTGCTACCGTGGAATTATGTTCTAGATGCGCCACTGTTGGAATTTGACAAACACAGAGTAGAATCATGTCGGACATGACCACATTACCCTAATGCAATTTGAACACCTAGAAGTTGTCGGTTGAGGATGATGGAGAAGACAAAGAATAAAAGAAATAGGACGGTTACCATGTATTTTTTTTGTTTCTATATTTTAATAACAAGAGCATATATATAGTCATTTCATATAAAATTTACCTATTTTTACAAACGAGACAAGAAAAAAACTAAAACAACATTTCAATTAAGACCACAAATATCAAAACAAACTTAAAAATGACTAATCTACATTCTACACATGCACCAAATACAATTAAAATCTGATTTCGTAAATCAATGGTTTCAGTTATCGCATCTTAATTAATCTCCATACACCCCATTATTATTTTTTTGGCGCGCAACTTCTCGCCACCCCCAAACCACCATAACCGAAACAACAACAACTGACCATCGCCGTGAGGCCCGGGATCGATGATGATGAACCGGGTGCTAACGACACCTGCCTTCCGTCTGCGCCACTCCCTTACACGTGGCCCCACGGCCGCTAAAACCGTCTCCTCGGACCAAGCCAACAGCGAGGAGACGCTATGGCAGTACCAGATCCTCGACCCTAACGGCGAAGTTGTCACTCGTTGGAACCATTTCTTCCTCGTCGTCTGCCTCGTCTCCTTGTTCATCGACCCTTTGTATTTCTACCTCCCCTACGTTGGCGGAGACACATGCATGACCACCGATAACTCCGCCATGATCGCCATCAACACCTGGCGCTCCTTCACCGATGTCTTCTTCCTTTTGCATATTCTTATGAAGTTTCGTACCGCCTTCATCGCTCCCAGCTCCAAGGTTTTTGGCCGAGGCGAGCTTGTCATGGATAAACGACAGATCGCCAGGAAGTATTTGCGATCGGATTTCATTATTGATGTTGCCGCTTCTCTTCCGTTACCTCAGGCCTGTTGTTTAATTAATTAACCCATCATTATTATTTGAGAAATTAGGGTTTGTTTTATGCATGTTTTATAATTTGTGTGTTTTGCAGATAATGCATGAGCTTATTATACCGGCAACGAAGCGACACAACGAAGATCATGCGAATAATACGCTAACGCTGATCGTGTTGATTCAGTATATCCCTAGGTTGTTTGTTATATTTCCATTGAATCAGAGGATTATAAAGTCTACAGGGTTTGTGGCCAAGACAGCTTGGGCAGGAGCTGCTTATAATCTCCTACTTTACATGCTTGCTAGTCATGTAAGCATCATCATCATTCCATAATCAGAACGAATTGATATAACTCACTGAAACCAAAATGCACATGCAACGGCTAACCATAACTCGGTTTAAATAGACCAACACTGATTAATTACTTGCTAGCCAAGACATTATCAATTTTGATTACATTGCAATTAGGAAACATATTGTAAAAACAGTTAATTATATCTTCTTTTGTGGATAATATAAGTGTTTAATTAATATGCTTATTGATCGCTTATATATGTTAACGAATTTCACATAACTATATATGGTGTTGAATAAATTAGGTCCTGGGGGCTTCATGGTATTTGATGTCTATCGGGCGCCAGCATTCTTGCTGGCAAGAAGGGTGTAAAGCGGACATGGCATCAAAAGTGTGTATAAGTTTTTTGGATTGTAACAGCGTTGGTAAACCTGAACGCAAGAAATGGCTCGAATCAACAAGTTTGAGAACTCTGTGTGATGCTAGCAATGAAACATCGCCTTTTAAGTTTGGAATGTTTGCGGATGCGTTTACAAGCGAAGTTGCTTCGTCTAAGTTCTTTGAGAAGTATTTGTATTGCCTTTGGTGGGGTTTGAGAAATTTGAGGTACCAGCTCTTTAACATTAGTTTCATCATATAGGAATCTTGTTGTGCAACTAGTTCTTGATTTACATATTTGGTTATTTATTTTTCTATCACTTTCTTCCCAGTTCATACGGACAGAATTTGGATACTAGCATCTATATTGGTGAGACATTATTCTGTTCCTTCATATGTATTGGAGGTTTGATTCTATTTGCACAGTTGATTGGCAACATGCAGGTATCTCTTTCCCTTTAATCATTATTTTTTTACATGTTCCAGTTTTATTTATAAAGGTTTCAGTATTCAAATGATGTATATTATTTATTTATGTTGTAAGACATACTTGCAATCCATGACTGTAAGACTTGAAGAATGGAGGATCAAGAAAAGAGACACAGAGGAGTGGATGAGACACCGCCAATTACCTCAGGATTTGCAGGATCGAGTTCGGCGTTTTGTTCAGTATAAATGGCTGGCAACGAGAGGTGTCGATGAAGAGTCCATTCTACAGTCATTACCCGTAGATCTTCGTCGCGAAATTCAACGCCATTTATGCCTTAATCTTGTTCGTCGGGTATGTTTTTCTCATAAATTTGTATTCACTAATAATCACTCTCAGATTAAACATTCAAGCAACCTTAAACCACTGTTAAATATATATTAGATTATTAGTGCTAAGATAATAATAATAATCATAGTTAAATGATAATATTAGTTAGCTAGGGGTATTATAGTCATTTCACTTTGTACTAAGCTTAATTTCTGTAAACACACAAGATTTTTACAACCATTAACATTTGGTACCCACAGGTGCCTTTCTTCTCACAAATGGATGACAATCTTCTTGATGCCATATGCGAGAGACTCGTGTCATCTTTAAGCACACAAGGAACTTACATAGTTCGTGAAGACGATCCGGTAAACGAGATGTTGTTTATTATCAGAGGGCAGTTAGAAAGCTCAACAACCGACGGTGGAAGATCAGGATTCTTCAACTCCATTACTCTCAGACCAGGCGACTTCTGTGGCGAAGAGTTACTCACGTGGGCGTTATTACCAAACCCCACAAGCTACCCGTCTTCAACAAGATCGGTCAGAACCCTGACTGAAGTTGAAGGTTTCGCACTACGAGCAGAAGACCTTAAATTTGTAGCCAATCAGTTCAAATACCTTCACAGCAAGAAGCTACAACATGCGTTTCGATACTACTCGCACCAATGGCGAACATGGGGCGCGTGTCTTATTCAAGTCGCGTGGCGGAAATATAAACGAAGAAAGCTTGCAAAACTGCTGCTGCTTCAAGAAAAGGCGTATTACAATGAAGACGGTGAGCTGGTTTACGATTCAGGGAGTGGCGGTAGTTCACCATCAAGTGATGGTCAAGGTGGCAGTCAACAGTTTGGGGTGGGAGCCACTATGATGGCATCAAGATTTGCTGCTAATACAAGAAAAGGAATTGGTGATCATAAAGTTACTTCAGTTAATTCCTCTACTAGTCTCAAAATGCCTCAGTTGTTTAAACCACACGAGCCTAGGTTTTAAAGTCGGTAAGGTACAATATATAATTCATATGGTACGAACCAATGAAGCTCATGATAGACTACCGTTGTCAACGAAATGTTATATGGTGGTTGTAATAGTAAATAGTATAGGAACTTCTGTGTCATTTTGGATTTTTCTTGTAATCTTAAGTTCCCAACTATGTATATATTTGGAGCCAAAAAGGTGGTGACCCTTTATAATCTATAAATTCAGTTTCTATGATATTAATATTCAACAACTATACTTAAGGCAACTAAAAAACAAGAAGCAAAACTGAAGCAATTCACATAGAACTGTATAATATGCATTTTGAAACCAAATAACAATGAATGTAAGAATGTTTAGAACACATATTGCAACTACATACTTCAATCACCTTTTCAAATATAATGCAAAAGCATTTACATGTAAAAGGATAGGGTAAAAAATCATACATAAGAGTAACAGATGATGTATGCTTTTAGTGTTACAAGCCTGAAACAGAAGCCTCTTTGGTAATGCTAGTGACACGAAGTACTGCTTGAGCACTTAATTTTGGAAGAATAGATTCACAGAATTGCTCCCAAGATAATATTTGAGGTTTGTCAGAAGGCATGTCCTGTTTGGGTGCCAAAACAGGGGACTTTTTATACGCGGTTTGAAGTTCCAACAGAAGAGAACGAGCGGCTTCTCGTGACTCGGGAAGCTGGTCACTCAGTTGGGATGAGGCAATTTGAGTCAATTTGTCAATCCCGTAATCTTTTATTCCTTCGGTGCCCTTTATGAGAAACAGAAAGTTCAGAAAAATTTATCTCAAAGAAAACATAAATGCTAATCAAGAAGCAAGTTCCAATTTTGCATAAAGCCTTCCCAAATTCTCGCCTAGTTTCCATTGCACAAACAACACACAATTTGCAATAATCACAAAAATGTCAGTAACAAAGAACACGCAATTCACAATAATCACCATAGGTTGATTTAACTGGAAAACAGGATGAGCCTGGCAGCATGAAAGATAATTGTCATGATACTTAAACTTAAGTGAAAAGCATCTAATACTAAAACAAATATAATGCTAAATTAAGACATATAGGAAGGCAATTGATACATTTACGAATAATTTAGAGAAACATATATAAATATAGTGGCTAAACGTGTCCTAGAGAAGCTAAATCCACTGCACACATTCAGCTTGCCTGACGTTGTACCACATAAATGTTCATCGGACAAAAGGCACAAAGTCTTAGGAATGTGAATGCATTATATATAACCAAATGCCAACTTTACCTCTATGAAATGCATGTTTTTATAGGTGGCAAAAGGTTTTGTGTTAAACAATACACAACCTGTTTAATATGACTATTGAACATGAACATAGCACATTTAATTTCATTTTCTTAAACACTAGCACATAATGTTTAATAAGTGATTACACCAGTAAATTCATTGTCTTTTTTAACTATGAATGTTTAATAAGCAGTTACAGGGCACGCTTAAGACGATAATCATGATATAATGTAACCGGTTCAATAACACGAATGGCACGACACGTCTAACACAACTATCAACATGGCTCACTGGACATGGTTGAGAAATAGTGAGCATGTTTAACAGAATAAAAGTAAAAGTTACAAAAAACTACAAATCTACAATCCATCTTTAGTTATAAAATATATAATTATGGATAAAACTATAAACCTACGTTGTTTATCATTTTGATAAACGAACCATAAACGCGTTGTTTTAACCTATTTAACACAGGTCAAACGTGTTATGCTTGTCATAAAAGGGTTAAACCTGTTTAGGCGCGTTGTTAAACATGTCAACCTGTTATGACCTCACCTTTTATCCCAAACACTAACCCACTTAACTTCATATTTAACGGGTCATGCCAACTGTCATAAATTGCCAGCTTTAGCTTTAGTTATGTGAAAGTAATGCAGTTTAATGATTATGTGTATAATGAAAAACTTATTTTGAAAGTACCCATTTGGGGAAACACATATACTAAGGAGTACATTATTTCAGGACAGAGGGAACATATAAACAGAGTGGAAGCAAAAAGTTTCCTATGTGAAGCTATAACTGAGAAATAACATGCAAACACATATGAATTATGCAAGATGAATCAAGAATCAAATTGATACAGAAGTTAAAGCTAACTTCAAATACTTACCAATCGCGGTACACTACGAGAAACACACATTGAAGCCTTTGCACGAATACGAGGATTGCGGTTCTTAAGGTAAGGCTGCAACTTTGGTAACAGCAAAACAGGAGAGACCCAAACTGTCAAATCTATTAAAGCCTTTTCAGCAGCCTCACACACAAACCGCTTGTCTTGAGAGGACTTCAGAAGAAGTTGTACAAGCTAAAAAGACAAAAATAATTAGACAAATTAATACAAGCATAAAAACTTAATCAGTTTTATAAAAGAAAATGAACCATTAACAAACGGTAACATCTACAACCAATGGCAGAAAGCAAAGAAAGAAATCATTACCAAGGGATCCAACGAATCAATTATGTTATCCCCAAAAGCTTTAAAAATGTCTGCACAGGTCATGATGGTAGTTTTACACACGGCACTTCTTGGATTCTTCAGAGCTTTCACAACAAGCGAAATCACATTGTCCCTGTTTAATGAAATAGTGACAACAAATGTTAATTACAATGGTATATAAAGCTATGAATTATAATATTCATGAAAGTGTAAACTCCTTTCTTTTTCAAGAATATAATAAAAAAGGGCTTACAATATGTCATTTAATGCTTCTTTGTGGTATATCGAGAACCGGCGCACATTGTTGAGTGTTTCACAAAGCAAAACCCAATCTTTAGACCCTAACCCATCTAAAAGACCCTGGAAGAAAATGAGAAATCATATTAAACAAATACTTTGAACATCATAAGCTAAAAAGTGAAAGAAAACAACCTTAAGACTCTTATCAACATCTTCTAGAGCATTCAGTTTATCAGATTCAATATACTCCACTTCCGCAACCACCACATCTGTGCCAGAATGCCCAACCTCGGCTCCATTCACATCGATGTTTTTCATTTGTTTTCCTCCTACATTTTCATCAGTAGGTTCAACACATGGCTTAGCTAAGATGTCTTTACTTGAGGCCTCGTTTGTCCTCTCGGACTTAGGCAGCAAATTAAGACCTCTATGAGCAGTTTCGGACATCATTCGACGGCTGCAATATTTTGAAAACCCTAAAGCATGAACAATAGAAGCAGAACAACGTCAAATTGTCCATTACAATTTGCAAACTATTTGATCTCGACATATTACCAATACATGAATTCTAAGTTCGCTTGACAACAATATATTCCATGTAAACAAATTGTAGTATTCGATAACTAAATGGGGTTAGTCAATAAACCGCAAACTAAATCATCAAACCAGCATTTAAGAAAAAGCACTTCAAAGAAAATACAATTACAAATGAATCGGGCACCAACAACCCCTAGAATGTTCAACGGATATGCAAAACGCAAACAGCATCCTCGAATTGAAACAAATTAGAGCAATGTCTATTACCACCGAGTTGATCATCTTCCATATTACCAATAGATGAACTCTCTACTCTACTCTACTCTACTCTACTCTAGCATATAAGACAGACTCGATAATATCAAGTAAAGCATAATAATAAACTTGAATCTTCCGGCCGGCCGGCCAGATCCAAATTAAATGTAATAAAAACAGCAAACAAAATCATAAATCCAGAATTTACTAAAGAGAATTTGACATGAACAAGAAACCCTAAAATGTTGAGTAAATTAGAAAACCTTGGATTCGCTCGCTGTATGCAATAATATTAAACCGACAGATCCAACAATAAAAGCAAAGGCCTATTTGCATCCAGCAACTAGTTGTTCAGGCCACGACAAGTACAGACTTAAATTCAACAATCAATTATTATTATTCTATTATATAAAATAGATAAATAAAATCGAACATGAACAGTATGCACACAGTAAAAATGTCGATAACTGAATCGATAAATAATAATAATAAGTTACCTCCGTAGGAGAATGCCGGAAATGAAATGATCAGAGTGAAGCAAATGTGAGTGTTAGGGTTTAAAAACGACGGCGTATGGTGTATGTGTGTGTGTGATATTATTTAATCCGGCGTAGGAGGGCGGAAATGAAATTAATAAGTCGCCGGCGATGGCGATTAGATTAAATTATGGGTGGTGGAATTTACGGAATGGCCCTTGGTTATTGATTGAAGTGACGTTTTAACACTAAAGTTAAAAGCGATGGGTTATCATTAGTTGGTGATTATAATGAAATAAGTGGGGCGGATTTTCAAATTTGAATCAACGTCATAAAAGCGTTAAGTGTATTTTCAAAGGTTTTTTAATTATAAATTTTGAGTGTTTAGATAAAATTCTAATTGGGTTCATTTATGCACTCATTCTAATTTAAAGTTTAAATTATTTGATTGGAAGTAATGGAATGAAAAGAGAATGGAATGAACAAAAAATGAAATGGATCATTGTCATTTATTTGTCTTGTTTGGTTAACCTATGAGAATGAAATAAATAATTACTTTATGTTGTTTGATATCCAAAAATTGTAGGAATGAAATAGAAATAATAAAAACATTCATATCTCAAAACATATTTTTTTTACAAAAAACAAAAAAAAAATAAAAAATGAAATTGCGACGATGGTGGTGGTAGCTCTGTCGACGAAAATGGTGGTGGTGGTGGCGGTGGTAGCATATGTAGTGATGGTGATGGTAGGGTGGCGGTGACGGAGGTGGTGACGGTTATAGCCAGATGGCGGCGGTGGTGGCGGCGACGGCGGTGGCGATGGTAGTGGTGGTGGTGTTGAGAAAGTAAGGTGAGGGAGGAATGGAGTGAAAAAAAAAGAAAGGGGGTGGGAAGGAATTGTTTTGATGGAATGAGATTTCATGTGTAATGAATGATTCCATTTCATTCTGCAACCAAACATCACTTTCTTCATTCACACGTAATGAATCATTTCATTCCCTCTGTCATAAACCATTACACAAGCATTGCAGTGTGTTACCTTGCAAAATTTAGACCGAAATGTTAAACGGAAAATTTGTAAAATGTGAAAAGCATTGGGGATCAAATTTGAAAGTAAAAAACTGTCGAGGTTAAAAATGGAATATACCTTATGACACGCATGTAAAAGATGCAAAGTATGACAATCATAACAAGTAAAATCTCATCACCAACAAATCTATTAGCAGGTTTTGAGAAATGTGAGATATAGGGAAACCGTACTTTTATCCCAATGAACATAGATGTTGCTTTCAGAGAAACCCCAATCTCAAAACTGTATGTATGACACTGTATAAAAAAACACAAAAGTTCAACATGATATCTCTAGATCTAATAGAGAAATTTTTTTTTATAATAATAATAAAATTATTATAATATTAGCCCTGAATTATAACAAGATTAGTGGTGTAATCTTTGAATTCTAATGAATTATAAAGAAAGAACATAAAGAGAGTAGATAGCACAGTCTTCTTTTTTTTACTTTTGTTCGTGTAAATTGTCTACTACATAGGTTAATATTTATACTACCAAAACTACTATTGAAAACAACTATTTAGGAGACAATTACATATAATTGGAGTTGAAATTTGGTGCTAGACACATGCATATGTTATCCACGCCTTTATAACACTCCCCCTTGGATGACATATTTCAAACTTCGGGATCTTAAATTACTGCCTCATTAAAAACCTTGCTAAATAAAACCAAGTGGGGAAAAGTTTAGCTATGGGAAAAATAGTGCAGTATATAGCTCCCCTTCAAGTTGTATGTCATTACATTTTTCGTACGTGTCTCATGCCAATATCATGAACGTGTTTTCGGAATGTTGCTGTGGGAAGTGCTTTTGTGAAAAGATCAGTTGAGTTGTTGCTGGATTGGATATATCTCATATCAACCTGATTGTCTTTAATAAGGTCCTAAGTATACTCAAAGTATCTTGGTGGTATATGCTTTGTTCTGTCACTTTTAATATACCCTTCATTTGCGAGACACAAGCTGCATTATCTTCATAGATAGGAGTTGGAATTCAATCTTTCTATAGTCCACAATATGTGTCGTGACATAGATCTTAACCATACGCATTCTCTTGTGGTTTCATGCAATGCAATGACTTCAGCATGATTTGAAGATGTTGCAACGAGTGTTTGTTTCTGAGAACGCCATGAAATCACAGTTCCTAATTCTTAAATATGTATCCAGTTTGAGATTATGCTTTATGGGGATTAGATAAATGACCTGCATCTGCATAACCAACTAACCATTCTTTTGAATCGTTAGGAAAAAATAAACCTAAATCAACAGTTCCTTTTAGATATCGAAAAATATGTTTAATGCCATTCCAATGTCTTTTAGTAGGGGATGAACTGAATCTTGCCAATAAATTAACTGCAAAAGAAATGTCAGGTCTTGTACAGTTAGTAAGATACATAAGTGCTCCAATTGCACCGAGGTATGGTACTTTGGGACTAAGAATCTCTTCATTATCTTTGCAAGGATGAAATGGATCGTTGTCAACATTGAATGATCTAACAACCATCGGTGTGCTTAAAGGATTTGCTTTGTCCATATTGAAACGTATTAAGAGTTTCTCAGTATAAGTTGACTGATGCACAAGTATCCCATTATGCATATGCTCAATTTGTAAACCAAGCCAATATTTGGTTTTTCCAAGGTCTTTCATTTCAAATTATTTCTTTAAAAGAGCAATTGCTTTATTAATTTCCTTTTTTGTCCCAATTAAATTTAGATCATCAACATACACAGTTATGATCACATATCCTGATGTTGTCTTTTTAATGAAGACGCATGGACAAATAAGACTATTTGTGTATCCTTTGCTTATAAAATAATCACTCAAACGTTTGTACCACATCCTTCCAGATTGTTTCAGTCCATACAAGTATCTTTGTAACTTGATGGAATACATTTCCTTAGGCTTTGAGCTTAATGCTTCGGGGAGTTTAAATCCTTTGGGAATTTTCATATGGATGTCACTGTCTAGTGATCCATACAAGTAAGCTGTGACAACATCCATAAGATGCATCTCTAAATTTTTAGAGACTGCTAAGCTGATTAAATATCTAAACATAATAGCATCCATAACAGGAGAATACTTTTCTTCATAGTTAATTCCTGGCCTCTGAGAAAAACATTGAGCTACAAGTCTTGCTTTATATAATGTAACTTCATTTTTCTCATTTCTTTTTCTCACAAAAACCAATTTATATCCTACAGACTTTATTGACTTTGGTGTAATGACAATAGGTCTAAAAACCTTTCGATTGTTCGTTGAATTTAATTTAGCTTGCATGGAATCTTTTCATTTGTTCCAATTTTGTCGATTTTTACAATCATATACAGATTTTGGTTAAGGGTCATCATTTTCTTCCATGATATCACTTGCCACAGAATAAGAAAATATATCATCAATATTTTCCATTTCATCTTGATCCCACATTATATATGATTGACCATATTTGATTGACAATTCTTTATTGAAATCATTTATTTCTTACGGAGGGAATGTTATATCATTTATTCTTTCCTGATGGAAGGTTTTGTCAATCATTCCTTCCTTAAGGTCAGTATCCTTTTCAGAGCCCTTTCTTTTTCGAGGATTTTTATCCTTTGAACCGATTGGCCTTCCACGTTTTAAACGATTTTGGTATTCATGAGGTGCATTATTATGGTTTTGCTTGCTCGGAATCTCAACTCGAGCTGGAGCATTAGCAGCTTGTATATGAGATTTAGTGACCCTGTTTATATCAGTAAATGCATCAGGTAACTGATTAGCAATTTTTGTATATGTATTATTTTTTGAAGCTCAGTCTCATTTTGTTTTGATCTTGGATCTAGGTGTAATAATGATGGCACACACCATGATATATCTCTTTCTTGCCTTTTCATTTATCCCCCTAATGCCGGGAATATTGTCTCGTTAAAATGGCAATTAACAAAACGTGATGTAAATACATCACTTATAACAAACCACAAAATAAATAAAATGAAAACGTAAGAAAATGAAAGAAGGAAAATTCCATCCCACATTGGTGGAGGAAAGGAAAGGAGAGGCTTCCACCTTAGTATAAATAGGAGAGTAAGTTTCTTGTACCACATCGCTAGATTATAAAACTTGTGAGCTCTTTATAAGAAAGAAAAATTTATATGTTAATGTTCTTATAAGACATATCACACCCAGTGGTCCTAGCGGAGGGTGCGAAGCACCCGAACGCGCACACGCACAGGCTCGGGCGAGGGCGAAGTGCGATGGGCGCAATGTGGCGCTTTGATGGCGCACTTTGCACTTCGCACGCTCGCATCGGGCCGCCTTAGTATTTTTGTTGGGAATTAAGATTTTTATAAAATCCTTCCATCGCGATACGCGACGGGTTTAGACTACCCATCGCGTACTGCGACGTGGAAGTTACGCGGATGACACGTGGCGTGCCACGTAGCATGCTTAGGGCTGACTCAGCGAAGCTATAAGATTCTTCGCGATACGTGACGCCCTTTGCCCATGGCCATCGCGTACCGCGACGGGGTCCAAAATCAGCTATAAATAGATGGTGAACGGGACATTCAATCTTGCTTAAAAATCTCTTTTCTCTTTGAATACACACACACATATAAGTATATTATAAGTATAATACCCGAGTTATCGTAGCGATATCCTATCCGATCGAAAGAAACTTAAACGCGAATCCAAAAGCTCTGCCTGTTAAGGTATGACATTGTGCCATCGTGTAAAGTTTCTACTCTCGTGATTATCGTGATGATTATTGGTTTTATACTAATCTAGGTATACTACATTGTGTTTATTCTAGGTGCTTAATACCAAGAGGCGTTCTTTAATTATAAACATACAAGGTGAGACATTCGAGTTTTTATACAACTCACATTTGCGTGAGACAACTATTTTCTGACACTGTCATGGTGATTTCAAAACATATAATACCCATGATAGATTGTCTAAATATTTTCAAATGTATTTACAAAGTATTTAAAATACATTATAGTGATTAAGTCTCTATAGACTTACGGGATGGTTACTACTGGTATTGTAGGGTTTTCTATACAAGGCTTGCCTACTAGGCTATTACACGTTACTTATTGGACAAGTGTTAGCCAATAAGTAATATGACCACAGTCATAGATACGGTCGAGTGACAAGTATCTTTCGGTAATTTGTAAGCAGGCAGATGCAAAAACATCTTAATGCTGTAACTGTAAAATGTGTCATTTACAAATGAATGTACTCACCAGTATTTCTTGCTGATCAAATATTTTAAACATGTTTCAGGTGACTTGTTAGAGACAAAGTAATAATGCTTGCGGGCTTCCAGCTTAAATAAGTGGCTTGTCACCAGAATAAAGAAACATGTTATGTAAATAAGGGTTTAACCCTATAAAACTTATGTTTGTATCAAAAGGCATTAAATTCCCGGTTTATCATAATAATAATCATGGTGTTTTTATAACTCTGATCAGTTTTCCTAACTATGGTTCTGATGAAACATTCCGCTGCAAAATAATTTAATAAACACCGATACCACCAATCAATGTTCACGGCTCCCCTCCTGGAGTATAGGGGTCGGGGGCTGTGACATCACTTGTTAAAGGTTCAAGGTAACTTATGATGGAAGATGTGTCATATCCAACATATATTCCCAACCTTCTTAGAGGACCCATTTTTGTGTGTTGTGGTGGTGCAATAGGAACATACACAGCACACCCAAAAATTCTAAGGTGAGAGATGTTTGGCTCATTTCCGGAAACAAGTTGTATGGGAGAGTATTTATGATTTGCACTTGGTCTCACACGAATTAATAATCCAGCATGCATAATTGCATGACCCCAAATAGAAACAGGGAGTTTTGTCCTCATTATTAATGGCCTAGCTATTAGTTGTAGGCGTTTGATCAACGACTCGGCTAAACCATTTTGTGTGTGTACATGAGCAATAGGGTGTTCAACAAAAATCCCCACACACATGCAATAATCATCAAAAGCATGTGATGTAAATTCTCCCGCATTATCAAGTCTTACTCTTTTAATGGTATAATCGGGAAAATGCGCACGTAATTTGATAATTTGAGCAAGAACTTTTTCAAAAGCGACATTACGAGTAGATAATAAAGAGACATTAGACCATCTGTTGGATGTGTTTATTAAGACCATGAAGTATCTAAATGGTCCACTTGGTGGATGAATTAGTCCACATATGTCACCTTGAATTCTTTCATGAAACATTGGTGTTTCTTTATCAACTTTTAACGGCGAAGGCCTTGTAATTAATTTGCCAAGAGAACAAGATGTACATTGAGACATTTTATCTATTTTGTGGATCTTATGATCTTTCAGTGGATGCCCATGTGTATTTTCAATGATCATTTTCATTATTGTGGATCCTGGATGGCCTAATATGTCATGCCATAAGTTTATGATACTAGAATCACAACAATTTTCTTTGACTGCCATATGTGCTTGAGGCATATTTATATGTGTATAATGTAAACCAGAATGGAGCATTGGCAGTTTTTCCAATATCTGATCTTTGCTTATGATATATAAATATTTTTCATTACTAACAGTCCTTGACTGAGTATCATATCCATTATGATATATGTTTTTGAAACTCAACAAATTTCTTGTTGATTTTGGGGAAAATAAAGCATTTTCTATTTTGAGCTTTGTACCATTTGGTAATGCTAAATTAGCTTTTCCCACTCCTTCTATCAAGTTTGTAGGACCTGATATTGTATTGATGATCCCTTTTGTTGGTTTCAGTTTATAAAAATATTTTTTAGATCTAATTGTAGTATGCGTGGCTCCACTATCCGCTATACATATATCTTCTTCATTTGTTTGATCTTGTGCTCCAGTGATTTTCATTTTAAATCTTTAAAATATTAAGAAAAATAATAAGTGTATAATGAAGACATTTTGATATTTTAATAAGAACTTTATTTAATTGAAAAACAAACATTACATGAAGGAAAACACATAATTAAAGATAAATAGAAACACACTTAATTATTGCATATAATTATTGTCGTCAAGCAACATTTGTTCAAAGTTCCACATCAAAGTCTTCAATGTTTAGCTCAGCATTGAGATCATCAAAGTTATCAATATGGTTCACTTCTTTCTCTTTTCCTTTGAGAGAGGCTTCGTATGGTTCACAAAGATGTGGAGTTGTGCGACAAGCCTTTGACCAGTGGTTTGTACTTCCACATCTAAAACAAGAAGTGCATTGTTTTCAGACCTACCAGCTTCATTCCATTTATTGTGTTGGTTGGAATTGTTATTTTGTGGAACATGGTAGTTATTGGCTCTCTGGCTACGACCACGACCACGATCGTAAGAATTAGTGTTCCATTTAAATGAATGGTTACGACCATTAAAATGCTTTTTATCAAAATGACCACGACCACGTCCACGGCCTTGTTCCCATTTATGACCATAATTTTTATGAGAATTGTTGTGAGCAACATTTTCTTCTGGTATTGCTAATGAACCTGTGGGACGAGATTGATGATTTTTCATCAATAATTCATTATTTTTCTCTTCTACAAGGAGTAATGCATTTAGATCAGGGTATCTTCTAAAATTCTGCAATCGATAATGTGCTTACAAGTTTATATTTGATGCATGAAACGTGGAGTAAGTTTTCTCTAACTTTTCTTCCTCTGATTTAGGATACCCACAAAATTATAGCTTTGAGGAAATTCGGTATAAGGCAGAGGTTTAATTATTTACCCTCTTAATGTCCTAGAACCTAAGACTGTTCCATTCATCTCTAGAAGTAGGAAGTAAAACTTTCCTTAGATGACCAAATATGTTTTTCAAATCTTCCCACATCATATATGGGTTATCACAATTAAAATACTCATGCTGTAGTAATTCATTAATATGTTTATGGATGAAAACATCAGATTTTGCATTATCCTGTTTAGAGCACTCATTGTCTTCTTGGATTGTTTCTAACACATCCATTGATTTCAAATGTCTTTTGACATTTGCTGTCCAAGACATATAGGTAGCGTTTGGTATGCAAGAATGGAGGATGGAATGGAATGACTCAATATGAGGGAATTAAGAAAAGTGTGTTTGGTTGATCAAAGGAATGGAATGACCCATTACCTAGTCCATTGCATTCCCTCTAAAATACCCCAATTTCATTCCCTCCATACCCCCATGTTTTTTTTCATTTCATTCCCTCATTCACCCTACATCACCTCCACCACCCTCCCACCACCACCCACCATCAACACCCACCACCACCTATCATCGCTGCCACCTGCCACCAACCACCACCATCGCCGTCCACCTCCGCCACCACCTACCTCCACCAACCATCGCCATCAGTGTCAGCCACCCAGCACCGCCAGCCGCCCACCTTGACCGTTGTCCACCGCCGCCGCCACTACCACCAACCACCACCAACGCCGTCCACCACCATCTCCATCAGTGCGAACCACCCGCCGCATGCATCAACCATCGCCCCACCATCACACCTGCCGCCCACCACCACCTCCACTGTTACCGCCACCACCCACCCCACCTCCACCCCACTACCACTACCCACCTCCAACCACCATTATCTCGTTGCCCACCACCACCCGCCACCGCCAACCTTCATCACCGCCCACCAATGTGCGACCGCCACCTACCTCCCACCACCACCACTCACTACCATTTTAATTTTGTTTTTTTCTTTTTATTTTCAACCTACCAAACAATGCAAAGTAATGATTCATTCCATTCCCATGTGGATACCAAACATTTCATTGGAATGGTAATAACTCATTTCATTCTCTTGCCCATTCCATTACCACGTTCATTCCATTCTGCCGTCCATTCCATTACCTCATACCAAACAAACCCATAGTTTTCTCCAGAAATGTTGAGTGCAAGGAATTCAAGTTTTGAGATATTTGACATTTTTTTGCTAAACATAATAGAGAAAATAATAAGATAAATCTTAGAAACCATATATATCAATAAACAATGAGATACAATACATTGGTAGAGCTATAAACATATAAAAGAAAAAGAAATGCCGAAATCTTCAAGTGGGAGATTAAAAAGTGGAATGAGAAGTAGTATAAGCATTATAGTGACCAACACCAAAACCGGGTGAATCATTTTGAAAGCTTTATCTTGGATAAACTTAAGAAGAAGAATGTTTTTTGTAAATGAAATGAAGTTAATAATTGGTTATTTATAGTGAAAATTTATAACCGTTTTACACGGCTATATTACCGTTTTATAACAATAATATTACCGTTTGTATGTGTGTGTGTGTATTAATGTAGAAGAATAAAATGAGATAAAAAAATTATTAGATAATACATAGAATTAATAATATTAATGAGAATGTTGGTATGCATAAATAAATGTTAGTAAGCATAATTAAATGTTAGTTAACATAAATATAAAAGTTACTTGACAGAAATATAAATGTTAGTAAGAAGTTAGATAACATAACAGGAAAAGTTAGTTGCATAATTAAATGTTAGATGCATGAATAAAAGTTAGATTGTTAGTAGTTCCATAATCGTCAAATGTCCATAATAAGGTGTCATTTATGTATTATAGAATACTTATCTTCTCAATGTATATTATTGAATTTTATTGATTAATAAAGTATTTACCTTGCTTTAAGATGAATATTTTTTGTGGTGGATATACCTTCTTGATTTAGAGCTTCGTGCTGATAACGTGTTATAATATTAGCCCTTAATTATAACAAGATTAGTGGTGTAATATTTGAATTCTAATGAATTATAAAGAAAGAAGATAAAGAGAGTAGATAACAAAGTCTTCCTTTTTTACTTTTGTTCGTGTAAATTGTCTACTATATAGGCTAATATTTATACTACCAAAACTACTATTGAAAATAACTATTTAGGAGACAATTCCATATAATTAGAGTAGAAATTTGGTGCTAGACACATGCATATGTTATCCACACGTTTATAACAAAAATTACAATACTCATAATACTAAATAGATATATAAAAATGGTGATAATAATAACGAATATAAAGTATGAGAGAACAATTTAGAAACAAAATATTACAACAATATATCATTAAGCACTTAAAGATAAATAATTATATAAAAAGTTAAATTAAGTTGAATTAGAAAGAAAAATACAAAATGCAAAATAGGAAAATTTGGAGGTGTATGAAATGACAAATTAAAATGAAACATCAAATAATAGAAAACATAATTAATTAAAAGTTATTTGTGCAATTTGAGTTTTAAAAACGTTTCTGTTTTGGATAGTTTTTCATTAAGGGATTTTTTTTATTAGAATGACGACACAATTACTTTCTAATTTTATTCTTCACTTAAAACTATATACAAATACGCACAATAGGATTTAACCCCTCACTATCTGTTTCAAAAGAATTCAAATTCATCAATGCTATTGAGCCAAGTGTTACTTGGTAACTGAAAATGTTTCGTTATACATTTAATTATTCAAACAAGATTTATTTTTTAATAAATGTTTATTTTTCTCATCTGATATATTTAAGCTCTGAAGTGTTTGATGTCACAATAGTAGTATATTGGTGTTGTTTACTAATGAAAAAAAGTAGTGTATGTTTATCCGGTTTTAAAATTTTTTAGATAAAATAATGAGTCAAAGGATTGCAAAAGAAAATTGTTGGGAATTTAAAATTATCGAACCATCCAAAATTCCAAATTGCTAAATTGATAGTTACAATTAGTCTTCATCTTAGAGCGTGTTTGGGATTGAGTTTAAAAATTGCTTATTGGCTTTTTCAAAAAACCAGGATTTGAGACTTTTGAAAAACTGTTTTTTAACCATTTTAAAAAGCTAAAATAAGAAATATTTTAGCTACTGCCAAACACATTTTAACTTATTGACTTTTTAAATACATCAATAAACCAATAAATATTTTTCAAATTCAATCCCAAACAAACTCTTAGTATAGGTTTAGAGTTATTTTGGCTTTCATAAAAAATGCATAAAGCTATAAGAAAAAGTAGTTGTTGGAATATGACCAAAATAGATGAAAAGGAAATATGACTAAAAGTGTAATGAAGATAGAAATGGAAATATACAATAGACTTCTCTCAGTCTTTCAAGAAACAATTTCAAGCGATATGCCTATTAACAAATGCAAGGTCAACAAACATGTACTTGTTTTATTGTTTGTTTCAGAGTTAAGTGCAAAAATCACTTATGTGGTGGGAAGCGTTTTGCGTGAATCAATCACGTGGTGGATTTTTGCAAAAATCACTTATGTGGTGGGAAGCGTTTTGCGTGAATCAATCACGTGGTGGATTTTTTTGCAGGCATCAACCCTGTGGAGCATATTGTTTGTAATTGGAACCCCGCCGCAAACCCTAAGTTAGTTTTTCTGTGAAAAGACATTAATACTCTTTCAATTTGCACCCATATGGTTTTAAAATATATGCAATTAGGACCTTGTTCTGTTAAACTATTTCCCTCCAACAATTTAAACCAACCGATTGTTGACTTTCATTGTAAGCGGCTTATTACAATCTACTTAACATAAACATTAATTCTAACCTTGATTATGTAAACTATTTATTTGTATAAGATTAACCAACTTGACTTAAAATCAAACATATACATAGTTTGACATAATTTTTTGACACTAACTACAAAATTATACATATGCATAATTTGACAATGCAATAAACATACTTTGACATTAACTACAAAACAATGCAGATGCATACATACATTAATCATATATACACATACACACAATTATAGATACATATACATACATACAAACATGCATACATACATACATACATACCACACAATCATACATACACATACAATAATACATACGTAAATATACTCACACTCAAACATTGACACCATTACACAATCAGACATATATAATTATTCCCATATATATATATATATGGAGAGAGAGAGAGAGAGAGAGAGTTAGGTTATCATACAAAAATTCTTAACGTACAAAAACGTACACGAATCACGCTCAAGCCAAAACACAAAACGCTAAGCCCGAAAAACAAAAATGCTCATACACTTAAGAAAACCCAATTACACTCGTGTCAAAAATTGATTCAATTGAAGATCTAGATATGTTTCTTTGGATGAATTGGTGATTAATTAGATACAAATAGATGATTTCGATATCATTTGATGTGATTTCATAGATCGATTTCAAGAAAACACTTATACGCTCAAGAAAGAACCAGTCACGCTCAAGTCAAAAATTGATTCAATTGAAGATCCAGATGTGTTTGTTTGGAAGAATTGATGATTAATTTGATCAATTTCGAAGTTTAGTTTATCAGTTGTAAAAAGAATTGCTTAATAAACAAACCTGATAACAAAAACGAAAGAGTGGGTTGTCGATGTTGGTGATGGTGATAGCAGAGTGTTTGATGCCGACAATTCGTGGATGTAAGGCTCCGGTCTTGGTGTCCTACTTTGGCGTTGGATTTACTCATAAACACAATTCTAAATATCATAGTTAATTAAAACTTTCGCGGAATAATAATAATAGTAGTCAACCATTCATTACAAACATTCAGAACTTGTCTTTTAAAACATAACATAAAATATAGTATCAAAACATCATGACAAATCTTCAGATGCCAGCCTCTTCAGATCCTTCCATGTGTCCTCCTCAAGCCAGCTGTCTCAGTCTATTTACTTGCGTGCATACTAAAAGTCAGTTACGCTGAGTGAGTTCTAGTTAATCAGGCAACATACAATACATTCACATACTTACATATATACGTATCCGAAGATACATATTACATACTTGGCATGTTACCTTTCTTTCTTTCGTGCATACATACTTTCCTTCTTTCTTTCTTTCATACTTTCATACTACATACATATCTTTACCATCTTAAATATTATTAGGGTTTGGTCCCTTCTATCTCAGATATTTGTAGGGTCTGATCCATTTTGTCTCAAATATTATTAGGGTCTGGTCCCTTATATCTCAGATATTGGTAGGGTCTGGTCCATTCTTTCCATATAATCATACCTTCACTTCGTTACACATACATTTTATTATATACTTTCATTCATACTCTTAATCATTCATATATCTTTCATGCATCTTATATAAAGCTCACATTTCCTGGCGATACGTGCAATATTCGAAGATCGTTCACGTACCGACAAGCATTCATTCACATTCTCAATCACTAACACATAAATCATATAAAGCATACACTTACCACTTAGGGTAAGTGTATTAATTAATCACATCGAGTATGCACACAGCCCCGAAAACATTACAAGAAAATGGGGCTAGAAACTCACCTGAACTCGGTTCCTCTTAGAGTTAATGGTAACTCCTTTCTTTAACTGGGCACGGCTAACTGTATAACAATAACACTTATCAATCAAAATTCAATATCTATATCGTATTTCTAGTTTAATATAACACTCAACGAACCGGGGTTCGGGGGCAGCGCCCCTGGCAGCAGGGTTCTAGGGGCGGCAACCCCTGGCTAGGGTTAAGCTGCCAGGTCAGTTTGGTGAAATTTTATTTTCAATAACTACCTTAACACAAATCTCATTGGAATTCTTAAACTATTATTTAATTCGCTAAATCATTCGTTATAACGAATGGCCTCTGATTAAGCCTCATTCGTTATCCCATTCGTTATGACGAATGGTTCCATTCGTTATAAAAAATGGTTGATCTGG
Source organism: Bidens hawaiensis (assembly GCF_021521415.1). Lineage (NCBI taxonomy): Eukaryota > Viridiplantae > Streptophyta > Magnoliopsida > Asterales > Asteraceae > Bidens > Bidens hawaiensis. The sequence goes on along the minus strand of NW_027491464.1, from coordinate 844,894 downwards.
GACGAATGAGTGCACAACGAATGGCTAAGGCCATTCGTTCTTACCATACGACGAATGGGAGACTCATTCGGTACTGGAGCATACATATGTAACGAATGACTTGATTCGTTGTCCTAATTATGGCGAATGGGTAAATAACGAATGATGAGTGCCATTCGTTAATTCATTAAGATGGATAAAGGGTTCATCCGTCATGAGACACACGAATGTATCCTATTCGCTATGGTTTCTAACGGATGACCTGTAACATCACGTAAATTTCGGGCCAAAAATGTCAATTTCTAATGTCAAGGGACCAAATCTGACAAATTCCAAACTCCAAGGGCTAAAATGTAAATTCTGATTTCCTGACCCATCGCGCTACATGATGGGTTAGAAGAGACTCCCATCGCGTAGCGCGATGGGATGTCTGACACGTTGTGACACGGGTGCCACGTGGCACACGGTGGCACTGTCTGCCGCCACGTGTCACCACGTCGCAACACGTTCGCCACGTGTCACCACGTGGCACGATGCCTACCACGTGTCGACACGTGGCAAGCCTACGCAGTGACTCAGCAAGCCTACGTCTCGATACGCGACGGGCTTGCCAAGTAACCCATCGCGTACCGCGATGGGGACCAAAATCAAGCCTATAGATAGCGGCCACGAGATTTCATTCCATCACATCAAATCTCACACTACTCTCTCTCTCTCTAACTTCTCTCTAAAACCCAGAGAACCCGACCCTCGATCCACCTCGAAATCCGTGCTCCGATTCCTTGTTTTACGTGTCCAATACCTCGATATTCGTGCCACTCCCCGACAATATTATAAACAAGAAGGAGGTGCTGTCTTGGTGTCCCAACGATCATCTAAAAGAGCGTACCGAGAAGTGTTGGTGTTCGATTCGTGTGTCCAAGAAAAGGGTTGATCAATCGAGCGTTGATAAAGAAATAGAGTCGAAGTACTGCCCGAGGGAATAGGGTTTATTGAGCCAACAAAGGTAGGCGTAATGCCCGAATAAAATAATAATAAAATATTATAAAGGCTTAATACCCCAAGTCGAAGTTATTCTCGATAAACAAAGAAATATATAACAAAGAAAATAAAGAAAAAGAAAAATAAAATATATATGTGAGTATATATATGTATATGATTATTCTTTGTTATAAAATATATTATTTAGGTATAATGGGTATACTTAAATAATAAAGAAAGAAATACGTTTCTTAAAGAAGAAGAAACTTAGGGTTTTTATAAATAAACTAAAGGCTTATAAAGATTACTTTTTAACTAAAGGTTTTAAAGTAAAAAGAGATAATGAACTAAAGGTTCATCGAGATAAATAAGACTAAATGTCTTAAGCCGGATCGTGTATCCGACTAACAAAAGTTATACTCGTACTATAGGTGCGAGATAGCAAGAGAAAGACTCACGAACGGTGTTGGAAGCCGATCCCATTGAAAAAGTGAATACGCCCCACTTTTACAAACTTGTTTTCAAACAAACAAATGTGTTATGTGTAAAACTTTACATGAGGCTATGTGTCTCTAAAAACATTGTAAATAAGAGTATAAGCCTAGCCCTCAGGCTGTGATATACGTTTTTCTGGATCCTTACATATATGGAACGCGGTGGGCACATCGCACCATGCTTGGTCACAACCTCCAGCCACGATGGGCCGGACCTAAGTTATGTTCGAGTGAGACTGACCATGTGTATATTTATGGTACCAAAGTTATGTCGAAATGCTGCGGTGTTTTGTTGAGGTGACCTAGTGTAGAGACTCGAGTGTATGATGATTGTTTAACTTGATTATTCCTAAGCCAAGATGGGCCGAGACTTACGGGGTCTCGAGGGATGATTAAGTAAAAGAAAATATTTTAGCGTCAGCATATTCACCAGCATTCGTTGCTGACGTATTTTATTAACATTCTGCAGGTAACTAAGATTAGAGCTTGAAAGACGAAGAAGCTCAAGAATCCGATGGCTCGGATAATTTTGTTTAAATATTAAAATATGATGGTTTTGTAAAACATATAAACAAGTAAATACTAAACGAGATTTTCATCTCGTATTTTGTAATGTAAATATTTATAAGTTTGATCCGTATGTTTTATAAAAGTCTTCCGCTATAACCCGTAAACTCTGATTTATATACAAACATGGTACCAACTAATGGTTTCCCTCCTAGACCTAAGATGGGGGGTGTGACATGACCAATGATTCGTTCAGCATAACGAATGAGCATCAATTCTTATTCAAAACTTTGACTTAGATGTCAAAGTCAAAATCGTCAAGAACAGTCAACGCACCAGATATGAAATTAAACCTCAAATCACGATGAGACCACGATTTTGGTATCGTCGAGCTCAGAATCACAGCGCCTAACAACCCTAACCCTCCATTCATTCAATTTTACGTTTAAATGGTGCGTTTGATCATTGTTTAAGCTCGGTTCATTAATCAATTGATTAATCCATCAAATATTAACGAATTTCAGTAAGGTGTGTTGCATTGGATTTGTTTTCACCATATATACATAGATCTAGAATTACTAAACGAGCCGATTAAGTTTTCGCTATAAACATACCTTTAAACGAGTCGATCTACGGACACGATCTAGTCTTGATGTTGATTTTGGCTCGTTACGATGCTCTAACACTAACAAGCTTGGGTTTTTACCTTCGGATCTTGGCTCGGGATATAGGAGGGTGTTTGTGTGTGTTTTTTGTAGGTGTAGGCTTTGGTGTAGAGATGGATAAAAATGGAAAGGTTTAGGGTTTAAGGGGTATTTATACTCTCTTAAGCCCATGGACCTAAGGCCCAATACCATTCCTTATTCCATCTTTTATTGTCTAACCCCATCCTCTTATAGTTTATTTAGCTAAACTAATACACGACACGTTAATAATAAACGAAATTTCCTTTATTATTATTATCTAAAGTAGGATGTTACAGTGGAGCTGTGACGGTGGAGATGGATTGGCGGAGCGGTGGATCGGTGGCGGTGGAGATTGCTGTGGAGTATTTGTGATTTAGGGTTTTCTTTAGATCAGTGGTTGTGAAACTCGCGTACGTTAATGTACGATAACAATCATTGTATTTTATCATTTATCTATGTGTGTGTGTGGAAAGATAGTTTTACCCATGTAGAAATACGCATACACAAACACTCAGACGTTGACACCTTTACAAAGTCAAATACTTGACTTCTTAAGTAATGAGTTTGTTGTTGTTCTACAAAGTCAAATAAATGCCCCTACACAACATGCTCAAACATTGACACCATTGAACACTTAGACATACATGTGGAAAAACTGTTTTGCCCTTGCAAAAATACACACATGCACACACAAACATTTACACCTTTAGAAATTCAAACACTTGACTCCTTATGTAATGAGTTTGTTATCGTTGTTCTACAAAGTCAAACATGTGCCCATGCAGAACACACTCATACATACACACAGTCACACACATAGACACATACACACATACATACATACATACATACATACATACATATGCACACAATTTGACTAATTCATATGATTATATACACTAAAACAAGCATACATACATTCAAACATACTCACACACACATATTCATTGTCTACCGTCATTCATACATATAAACACACACACACATATGCACACAAGTGATATTATACTAAAAAGACCAATGTGTCTACGAAGGTTAGGAAAGAATGTGAACCCTTAGATCTAGAAATTAGTTACTAGGATTGAAAGTTACCAAAAAAAAACACGGTGTGTTATATTCTAAAATGTGTTGTTTTTTTTTACTATAAAATGGCACTAGGTTATTGACCCGTGGGCGCCATGGGTGGAAATATAGAAATCGTCTAATAAACAAATAATTTGAACTGACAATATTGCCCGTTCTTGAAAGTAAGTTCATTGAACTTATCTAAAATCGAAGGATAGACAAAGTCTATTAAATCATATATTGGATATAATGAGTTGTTAATTAGAAGATCATCAGGAATTTTTACTTTCTTCGTCGTCATTTGGAACCCCCCCCCCCCAACGTTCCCTTCACATATATCCAATAGTAAATTCACAAATTATTTCATCTCTTCAAAATGTAAGAATTGACATCCAACTATGAGCCTTACGTTTTTTAATAGTTTAAGTACCTTTCACTTTGACAAGATGTAGGAAGAACTAATTCAAGTGTAATTTAAAATAAACACGAACAAAAGTCTATAAAATCTAACTATTTATATTTAACAAAAGTGTCATTAATTTAGAATTTACAACTCCCTAAATACTTCCTTGTATACATGGTTTATATTTTAATTTGTAGCATTTCGTTGTTGTCAAAGATTAATATAAAAAGGAACAAATTGGTTTTTTTAATAGCTAATAACTAAACACTCACAAATATCAATTGGCTTATATGACTTGTTTAACGATTCATAGAGCCATAACTTGTATACACTCTAATATTAACTTGAACTTGTTATGACTTGAACTCAAGATGCTAATAACCCATATTAGCTCAAACATGTTCTAAATCATGACACGAACCTGCACAAAAATACATTTTGGCATGCCTAACTACATATCCATATAACTACTAATAACAGTCCGAATGTGGCAATCATTCGATATAGTGACGTATTTTATTTTCCATTAGTAAGATACTAATAATGTTTATTCATTTTCAATACATACAAAAGGTGGATAAACTAATTTTTAGTGGTTCTTAAATATTTAGTAGTTCTTATTGAACCCAACAATATGTATAAATTTTAAAATATTGCTTTTATCTATTGATATGTATTAATAATATTTATATCCATAAAGACAAGTGTCTCCAACATATGATATATTGATAATAAAAAAATCAAATTGCACAACGATCTTGGCTTAAAAGTAGTTTAATATATTAGAGAAATAGAGCTTTATCTTTTTACAATATTCTTTGGAAAATAGTTCAATAGACTTTCCCTAAATCTTGTCCATATGTAACCAATCTATTTAATTTTCTCTTACAAAGTCATGCACTTGGCCATTAACATCTTTTCCGTCTTTTTTTTTGTGAAATGAAATCAACCGCAACAGTATTATCTTAGGAGGACTTACTAATTATTATAACATAATTTTTTTCAAAATTTAATAATGAAATATTAAATTGTATAGTAATGATAAGGTAAATAAGATATTTGGCCCTCGATATAAATATATATGCAATTTGTAAGCACCTTAATGTTGTTTTGGAATTCCAACAAATGGGCAGTGTTGATGAACCATCATGGATGGTATACTAAATAACTAATTAGTAATTAATCACTTAAAAGGTCAAAATTAAATAAACTATGCAATTGATGAATATGAAGTAAGGAATTACATTGTATTCGCATTCCACTATCAAGCTCCTTATATGCAATTATAATTAAAAAAATAGTTAATAAAGCTTTTGATAAAGTAAAAAAAAACCTTATACAACAAACACCAAATTAATAGAGGCGTTTAACTAACACCAGATTGGAGATTGAGCATGAGATGATAGTCTATATAGCCTTTTGATATCATCTCACCCAATTGAAGCTTATTGTTGTATACTTGTGTAACAACTCGGATTTTTCTCGTTTAACATTTTTATCCATTACCCGACCCGCTTCGATGTTCAGGAAATTTTATCAAGAACATATCGCGTTTATCGAGTGATTGCTATTATTTTAATATTATTGTTTAAATATTTATTTAATTATTAATACTACTTTGAAACATACACAAATTTAACCCTAAACTATATTTTAATCTCTTTTTGTATCCATATCCATAGTTGAGGGACTGCATTGCAAAATTTGATAATTTTGATCATTTAATTACCCGTTAACCCAATTACCTAACCCGTTTATCACTTCCAAACCCGCAACCCGTGACCCTAATTGTAACATCCCGAAATTTCAAAGAATAAAATTTAATATATTACTTATTTGTGGCGTAATAGTTTACTCGGGTTAGTAGAGAAAGAGTAAAATAATAAAGATTGAAGGATAAGTAGGTTATTAGGTGGAATTAATTATGGACCAAAAAGGAAAGATGTGCCTTAGGTCCATGGGCTAAGGGGAGTATAAATACCCCTTAAAACGTAATCCTTTCCATATTTATCCATCTCTACACCATAGCCTTCCTACACACTCAAAACACACACACACCCTCAAACTCACGGCCGCAACTAGAAGAAAAGATCCAAGGCCAAAACTAAGCTAGATCTTGATATATCTTGGATATACAAGCAAGATACAAGATTATTGTTCATAACCAAGCTAACTCGTAGCTTAGAAACGTCAAAAGGTATGTTCTTTTCATATAAAGGTTATGTTTTTATGAAAGGTTTGCCCTAAAACTTAACCCTAGAATAGATCGGGTATAGTATCATAAAAATGCAAACTTGATGTTTAAAATGGACCTAACGAACTCATGGATATATACGGTTCATAAAGGAAACCCTAGGTCTAGCCTAAGAACGTTTAAACCCATAAAGGTTCAAGCTTTACGGATAAACGGGTAAGGATGATAAAGTGCCATAGTAGGGTACTAATATCATGAGATGTAATGTTAATGGTGAAAAAAAGGCTGAACAGTAGCAGTTACTCGAATACAATCGTGTTCCAAGTGCGGGTCATTCGAATACAATGGTTAGATCGAATACATTTCCTAAATTCGAATACACTGCCTAAATTCGAATACAATAAGGTGACTCGCATACAATGGCATACTCGCATACATGTCCATACCCGATTACATGCATACATTCGATTACATCTATACATTTGATTACATACATAAATTCGATTACATCTATACATTCGATTACATATATACATTCGATTACATACATGCATTTGATTACATCTATACATTCGATTACATATATATACTCGAATACATGCATGCATTCGATTACATATATATACTCGAATACATGCATGCATTCGATTACATATAGACACTCGAATACATACATGCATTCGATTACATATACACACTCGGATACATACATGCATTCAAATACATATATACACTTGGATACATACATGCATTTGATTACAATACTTACATTCGCATACATGCATAAGATCGAATACATTATAAAGTTCGCTTACATGTGTAAACCCGATTACACCAGAAGAGTCGAATACATCATATATACTTGAATACAATAATAAACATTCGAATACATTGGTGTTGAGGGTAAATTTATATTCTAAGTAAAATCTATTCTATTACAAGGCCATGCTTATGAATACAATGCCTTGTAGAGCCATTAGAATAGACCAGACTTAGCCATTTTGGGCTGGATTATGAATAATGTGATTAGGACAAGTATTGATACACGTAATTAATATACAGTTAGCAGAGCTCAGTTAAAGAAAGGAGTAATCGTGAATGAAGAACGTAGCAGAATCCATGTGAGTTTCTAGCCCCACTTCCTTGTTATCTTTTCGGGGCTATGTGCATACTCAAGGTGACGTTAATACACTTACCTTAAGGGGTAACTGTATGTCTTAAGTGGCAAGTGTTGGATATAATGATTGATACGATAGTATGTATGAATGTTATGAATGAATGTTTGTCGGTGCGTGAACGATCTTCAGATATTGCGCGTACTGCTAAGGGAAATGATCTCCAAGTCGTTATTAGTGTGTGTGAATGTTATGATGCGACATGCTTATTATGTAAATGATGAACTGATAGGAAGTGTGCTATAGACAAGTAGTGGTAGAGTGTGATAGAAGTGGAACGGGGTCTAGTAAGGGTGCTAGTGGCATGACGATAGTACGTGGTAGGGTAAGCCTATACGTGCCTTCGTCATTAAAGTTGCATAACGTGAGTGCGTGGTAGGGCAAGCCTATACGTGCATCTATTATTAAGTGGCATACCGTGAGTGTGTGAGGGGGAAAACCTCTATCTGCTTCCGTAAACAAGTGGCTAAGACGCAAGGGGAAGTGAAGAGGTTAAGCGTTAAGGTGAACAGATTGGACAGAGGACCACGTGTCTTCGGACACGTATATAATTTCATGTAATGGTTGTATGGTAAGTTTCTTGATTAACTAGAACTCACTCAGCATAGTTGACTTTTAGTATGCACGCAGGTGAGTAGAATGAGGCAGCTAGCTTGAGCGGGGCACATGGCAGAAGTATAAGAGACTGGCATCCGAAGACTCAAGATGTTTTTTGTTATTGACGTTTATTTTGAAAAACAAGAAAGTTTGTTAAGACATGTTTATGAAGTAATATGTAATATTTAATGAAAGATTTATATTACGCGAAAGTTTTAAATTAACTCTGATTGTTGGACTGTGTTTATGAGTAAATCCAACGTCCAACGTAAGGCACCGGTAACGGGGATTACACTAATAAGTTCCTTGAACCACACTTCTCGTTCTAATGATGAAATTGATCTAGAAAAATCTTTATACTGCCTATAGCGACCACACCGACACTCGGAATTAGCAAACCAAGATCGATTTGATACGTATTGATACTTTTATTCAAACCGTCTTAAGCAATTCTTAATATACCACTTAGAGTTTGTTATAATTCAATTAAACGTATCTGCACGATCCTTACAAGCTCGCAATAAAAAACCCCTATACCTAGTTACGTTATAGAAATCATCTGATTAGTGTTCTTAATGAAGTTCTTGCCGGCTGTTCGTCGTCCTATTAGCCATTGTTCGTTCACTGTTTAAGGTAATTAATATGTTATTTCTGATCGTCTGTGATCCAAGTTCAGAAGCCTTAACATTTGAACAATCAATAAACGGATTGATCGATTGATTTATCTAGGGTTCTTATGTTACCTGGGTCAACATCCTTGTGTTTAAGTTTAACTCGTTTCAGATTATAACCATCTAGCACCCTAGCCCAGTTGGCTAGGGTTGTTACGTTAAGGCTTGGTGTGGCTGGGGGGCGCTGGTTCGAGGCACCCCCATCCTGTTTTGGTAGTTCTTTTTTTTGACAACCTTGTTATTATTATATATAGTATATTAATTCATTTACTTAAATTATAAATATCATAAGACCAATAATGATTTGATATTTTGTTAAAACCAACATATTAACTAGTTGTTTTTCGAATCTTTGTTAAAAATCATATATATATATGTGTGTATATGTTTGTGTGTATATATATATATGAATATGTATTAAGTATTAAACTGATAAAGATTTTTATGTTAAAGGTTTAAAAAGGTTTTGTTTATTTAAAACACATAATTAAAATATATATTATACTTTATTAATTTACATAACTATTTGGCCAAGTATTTTATATAAATTATTTATTATCAATTAATTATTATTTACACTATTAATTTAAAAGTGATCTTTATTAATAATAATAAAGTGTAGTAATTTATATTTCATAAATACCGATCAACCTCAAATCATTATATATTATTTATGTACTAAGTAAAATTATTTATATATTAAAACTAATATAATTTTATTAACCACTATAAAACAAACTTTAAATAAAATATTTAAACTCCACAATACCCGTTCAAACCTAAATTCTCTTTTAGTTCATTTAATAATTCGTAGTATTTCTCCGGCTATTATTACTATTAGGATTTGTTCGTTGATGTTCTCAACAAGCGTGACGTTTATTATTGTACATATCGAGTTCATTCATCTTGCTTATAAGGTGAGTGTTCACTCCCCTTTTTACTTATTTTAATCATTTTGGGGACATATGCGTATTGTATAATATTTACCTATTATTTAATATCCACATTAGCAACTGTTAATCCTTATGTGCATATCAATTATTTGCTAAACTTGCTATATGTTTATTTGCTTAATTGTCCGCACTCGGAGAAGTCCATCATAATCACAGAAGTAGTATGATCATACGACCGTCGTAGTAGCTAATGCCCACTTCGCAAGACAACGGTTTTACCGACACCCCTTATTTGCTCATTGGTTTAATTGTTTATCTCACAGGAATAGTTTTGCACTTTTGTATTATATTGTATTCAAATTAAATGGTGGTTTACTCATGTGACAATCGTCAATTTCAGGTTAACTCCGTTAACTCAACTCCGTCAATTCAAACTTAAGATCATTGAATCTATAACGCACACTTCATTACATTTAAACTAGGGTTTAAATGACGCTGAACACTTACTACATGTGTAGTCTTTCGGGATTTGCACCGAAACGCAAACGAGTTAACGCAAACGATTGGTGAATAAACGAAAAACGTCAAAACAGTAATTATGTGATAATTATGTGTTAGACTTATGTGTTATGTGATAACATGGTTATAAACGTTAACTCAAGATGTAAACAAGTTAGTTTAAGCTAGGAAAAGTAATACTTAGAAGTGGAGGGGCTAAAGCGTAACATAGTATTCTATAAATAATAATAATAAACAAACCCTAACTTATTTCCTCTCCCACACAAGATCCCGATCGGAACCCATCCCCTCCATCTCCCTTGGCTGCCGTCACCTATACACACACATACAACCACCAATTTCAAGTTTTGATTGAAGAATAAGGTGCTAGGAAGGTATAATCGATTATCCTATGCATCCTTTATACTTGATTTTGATGTTTGTTGGGTTAATCACAAACCCTAGCTGCCGATTTTGATATGGTGTTGTGTTACTATGATTGTTGTTGATTTGATAATGATATGATAACTAGTATTGATATTGTTACACGTTAATTGTTGTGTCTTTGATTTGAGTTCAAACAAAAACCCTAATCATGTATGTAAAGGTGTAATTGATGTGCATGGATGGTGTTTATGGAGTCTAGAGTGTTATATGAATGCATGATAGTTCATAGATAGTTAATATGTTGAGTTTGGATGCAAACAGTTTCTGGACAGAATGTGTATTTGATGTTTAAGTTACTGTAACGAAGTGTAAATGTGACAATTGGTTGAGATTATTGATACTACAGTAAACTAGGTTGAGTCTAGTTTCTAAAGAATATAAGCTTGTAATTTTTGGACAAGTAGAAGTTAACTTTTATGATTTTACAAAAACGTTGTACAAAGCTGAGCTGTTAGACCTGCTGTTAGGTTGTTTTGTAAATGTTATATCTCATGAACTACGAGACCAATTGGGTTGGTTCCACTCCTGGAAGTTGACTCATTGAGTTAGGAACCTAACCCAAGTGGTCTTGCATTTATTGGATATTTCGTTTAACGGGAATTTCAAATAACATTCTGTTGCCCATGAATTTGACTGTTATGAGTTTGCTGTAATGATTTGATGATTGTGAGAAAACTATGTGGAATAAAAATATAATAAAATATGTTCTGGAAACCTAAGACATATATGCTTCTGTGATGATTTTTATTAAATTAATTGAGATGCTATGATTGGTGGAGTAGTACAATCTTTCAAGTAGAATTTCTGTCTCGGTGAAACTAGCTGCTGAGTTTTGTGAAAATGCATGAAACATGATACTTGCTAATTTATTATCGTGTTTTGACCAAATTGCCCTTGAGGGGAATGATTGCAAGTTAATTGTCGTGTTTGACCAAAATGCCCTTGCGGGGAATAATTGCTAATTGATTGTAATGATTTGACCAAATTGCCCTTACGGGGAGTAATTGCTAGTGATGTACTTTATGAATACGTGACACGTAAACAATTGTTCACACATGTATTGTATCACGAATGTACTTGTTAAAGTCACACACGATTCACAAACGAAACACGAAACATGTTATGTGCATAGGTATTATGTGCCGGGTCTAGAGACTCGATAATATTCCGACACTTAGAAAAATCTCTTTGTTGTTTTAGAACGCTAGAGTGAGTTTTTCTGTGACGCGCATCTTGGTGATTTAATTTTTGAATTTCTTCGCAAACAGTGAGTTTCACTTTCCCCTTTTAAACTTTTTAAACTCTTTTCACTTGGGGGAGATAACATACTCCGAAACGCATTTAAGATTTTGTTAATATAGATTATATATCACTTGTAAAGACTAAGTGGCAAACACGTTAACTAAAGTCCTTAATTCACATCGAACCAGTTAATATTTGGATAATAGCGAGTCATTGTTGAGTAGTACTACTGGGTTTGACAAATCCCACCCAACGCTAAACTCGACTGGAGGTCGAGCGGGTGTAATCTTGGCTAAACACATACCATGGTCTGGATGACCTGGTGGCAAGGCAATTGATAAACAGTCAGCTTCGGTGTCGAACACTTAGTAATACTTGCTTTATAGGCTAGCTACCTATAGATATATAATTGACATAACACTATCTGGTAACGCACAACGCTGTAACGCACAACGCTGTAACGCAAAACGCTGTAACGCACAACGCTTAACGCAAAACGCTGAACGCAAACGCTAAACATTTATTTTTATATAAACTTGCGAACTCACCAACCTTGTGTTGACACTTTTAGTATGTTATTCTCAGGTAGCCGAGGCGGGCGCGCGGTTTAGGAACATGCATTGCTTGAAAACGCTTTTGTTATGCAAACTTACTTTTAACAGTTATCATTGGTTTTAAGTCGTCCTGCGTGACGCAACTTTTGGTTAAGGGTTTTTACGCTTCCGCATTTAATTACTCGTAAACGTTTTCATGGTTTTGAAACCTTGTTTTATGGTTTGATTATAACTAATGATTCCGATCCTGTTAGTTCACACCCTCTGACGGTAAAACTCCGTTAGTGGATTTTGAGGGTGTGACAGATTGGTATCTGAGCCATTGGTTATAGCGAACTAGAAGCTGCATGCATACTAGACTATAACCGCGACGACCCATTAGTTATAATGATATGCACTGCATAGATTAGTGTAGTCTTTGTTATCTTATCTCTTTACCTCTTTCACTCATACGCGCGCGCATACACGGCTTACCTGTAGGAATGTCGACGCCGCCATCCTCATCACCATCTGATCCGGTGACTCATGCTCACGGGAAGGAACCGCAGCTACCTACCGCATCACCACCCCGAGTAGTCCCTGAACTCGAAGCTCCCGCACCGAAGAGGTACCGTCTATCCGGAGGAATGTACGAAAACGACGTTAGCTGGGATTGGTACCCTATCATGATCAGACGTATGGTCTATCACGAACAAGTTCCCCCGTTACCTCACCCGAACCATCCTGCTTACCCCAACACCCTACCACCCATAACCGAACCTGTAAAGCGAGTTCTCGTAGCGGTTGTTTCATGCTTGGAGCGTGACGTGGGTTACATGCGCTATACGAGAGCGAACGTTTCCGGACTGTTAAAAGACGGAACCGAGACTAAGGAAGAGATTGCCCGCATGGCAGCGGCAATGAAGGAAATACCTAGATGGCTGGAAGAAACGCTGGACATGGACGTGGAAACATCAACTTGACTGCAGCTGAACTCCAAACTCTGCTGAACGACCATGCGGCGGCCACTCTAGCCGCACATGTTCAGAATCAAGCTTGAGGTCCAAGTGGAACGTGTACTTTCAAGAATTACCTTGACTGCAAGCCCAGTTCGTTTAAGGGCACTGAGGGAGCTATAGGCTTCCTGCGTTGGGCTGAGAAGGCCGAGTCGGCATTTGAGATGTGCAATTGTCCCCCTGCCAGTAGGGTCAAATTCGCTGCTGGAACACTTGAGGATTCTGCCCTCACTTGGTGGAATTCGAACGTGCAGATCCTTGGATTGGAACTGGCTAACACGATGAACTGGGAGGAGTTCAAAAACATGATGCGAGAGGAGTACTGTCCGAGAGAGGAGATTTCGAAGTTAGAGTCAGAATTTTGGTCACTAAAGATGGTGGGCTCAGAAATTGAAGCCAACACTACCCGTTCTCACGAGTTGGCTGTGATGTGTCCGCGGATGGTGGATCCGCCGAGTAAGAGGATTGAGATGTATATCGATGGGTTAGCACCGCAGATTCAGGGCATGGTGACGTCTTCCAGACCAGCCACGATTCAACAAGCGATCCGTTTAGCTCACAAACTGACGGATCAAGCTGTGACCCAATATGCGTTACCACCTAGGGGTTCAACCGCTAAAGCCCGTGACAACCCGAGTAATGACAACCACAGCAACAGCAACCCGAGCAGCGGAAAGAGGAAGTTTGACAACACCAGATCCTCGTCCTCGAACCTCCCACCGCAACAACACTACCGTAAGCCCGAATTCACTCGGAGCTTTAACAGTTAAAGTCACAACAACAATAACAACGGTAGCGGGCAGGGTTCGAGCGGATATGCTGGGAAATATCCGAAGTGCAATAGGTGCAATTATCATCATGTTGGCCCATGTGACCGTGTCAAGTGTCAGAGATACGGAAAGATGGGTCACCAGGCGAAGGAGTGTAGAGGAGACCTTGCGGCAAAGGGTGCTCCTAAACCACCTATGACGACGAAGGGATGTTTCGAATGTGGGCAGGAAGGTCATTTCAGGAAAGATTGTCCCAAGCTGAAACAGAACGACAACAACGGAGGTAATGGAAGTGGCAGTAGTGGTGGAAGCAATGGCAAGGGAAGAGCTTTTGTAATTGGGTCGGGTCAAGCCCGCAATGATCCGTACGTGGTGACTGGTAAGTTCCCTGTGAACGATTGTTTTGCTTCTGTATTGTTTGACACTGGAGCTGATAGGAGATTTGTGTCGAAAGCCTTTAGCCAACTCTTAGACTTAACTCCAACCCCTTTAGATGCTAAGTTTCCTGTTGAATTAGCTGGCGGTAAGACTATAGTAACGACTCATGTACTTGTGGGATGTAAGTTAAAACTGTCAGGTCATATTTTTGATATCGACCTTATTCCTTTTACGCTTAGTAGTTTCGATGTCGTGGTCGGCATGGACTGGTTATCCGAGAACCGAGCGGAGATTATATGTCACGACAAAATAGTTCACATTACTACCCCTTCCGGCGAGATCATTTCGGTCCGAGGTGAGAGAAGCGGCATGACCACTAGCGTCTTTACCGTCATGAAGGCGCATAAGTATCTACGAAAGGGTCATCCGGCAGTTTTGGCGTAGATTGTTGAGAAACCCGCGGAGGAGAAGCAAATTGAAGATATACTGATTGTGCGCGATTTTCCGGAAGTTTTCCCGGAGGATTTGCCTGGACTCCCTCCTATTCGTCAAGTCGAATTCCAAATCGAGTTGACACCCGGTGCAGCACCCATAGCACGAGCCCCGTATCGGCTCGCACCGGCGGAGCTTCAGGAACTGTACACTCAGTTGCAAGATTTGTTGGATAAGGGTTTTATCCGACCTAGCTCATCGCTATGGGGAGCCCTTGTCTTATTTGTCCGAAAGAAGGACGGGACTTTCCGAATGTGTATCGACTACCGGGAGTTGAACAAGGTGACGGTCAAGAACCGTTATCCTTTACCCCGAATTGATGATTTGTTTGACCAGCTCCAAGGATCGAGTTACTACTCGAAGATCGATCTGCGATCCGGTTACCATCAGCTAAGAGTGCGCGAAGAGGATATTTCAAAGACGGCTTTCAGAACACGGTATGGTCACTACGAGTTTTCAGTTATGCCTTTTGGACTAACCAACGCACCAGCCGTATTTATGGATCTCATGAATCGAGTATGCAAGGCGTACCTCGACAAGTTTGTGATTGTTTTCATTGATGATATTCTCGTCTACTCCAAGAACGAAGCTGACCATGAAGAACACTTAAGGGTAATCCTGGAGTTATTGAAGAAGGAACAACTGTATGCTAAACTCTCGAAATGTGAGTTTTGGCTTCGCGAGTTCACTTTTTAGGACATGTGATCAACGAGAATGGTATCCATGTCGATCCTGGTAAGGTAGAGGCCATCAAAAACTGGGAAGCACCTAAGACTCCGACTGAGGTGCGGCACTTCCTAGGACTGGCCGGCTACTACCGGCGTTTCATCGAGGGATTTTCAAAGATTGCTCAACCCCTCACCGCTTTGACTCACAAAGGTACTAAGTACAATTGGGGTGACGCGCAAGAATCCGCTTTTCAACTGTTGAAAACCAAACTCTGTAGCGCCCCTATTCTAGCCCTCCCCGAGGGAACGGAAAATTTTGAGGTACACTGTGACGCATCTATACAAGGTCTCGGTTGTGTGCTGATGCAACTCGAGAAGGTTATAGCTTACGCCTCTCGACAACTACGGGTTCACGAGAAGAACTACACGACCCATGATTTGGAACTCGGAGCTGTGGTGTTTGCTCTTAAGATATGGAGGCATTACTTGTACGGTACCGGGTTTACCATTTACACCGACCACAAGAGTCTCCAGCATATCTACGATCAGAAGGAGCTGGACATGCGACAGCGTCGTTGGGTCGAGCTGCTCAAGGATTATGATTGTGCCATCAAGTACCACCCTGGCAAAGCCAATGTAGTGGCCGACGCTCTCAGTAGAAAAGAAACAGATAAACCCAGACGAGTGCGAGCATTGCAACTCACGATTCATGCTAACTTACCTGACCAGATTCGCGAGGCGCAACACGAAGCTTTGAAAGATGATAATCTTCCATCGGAACTCATGCGGGGCATGAACAAGCAACTTGAAACCAGATCGGATGGGGTCCGATATTTTGAGAACCGGATTTGGATTCCACGGTTCGGAGAGTTGAGAACTCTGGTGATGGACGAAGCACACAAGTCCCGATATTCTATCCACCCTGGCTCAGATAAAATGTATCATGATTTAAAGGCACTTTACTGGTGGCCGAACATGAAAGCCGACATTGCCACCTACGTGAGCAAATGCTTGACTTGTGCCCGAGTCAAAGTAGAATACCAGAAACCATCTGGCCTACTACAACAACCGGAACTTCCAATGTGGAAATGGGAACACATCTCAATGGATTTTATCACGGGTTTACCTAAGACACCGACGGGATGCGATACCATCTGGGTGATCGTTGACCGGTTGACTAAGTCTGCACACTTCTTAGCGATTAAGGAATCGGACAAAATGGAAAGACTGACTCGCGTCTACATGAAGGAAGTAGTGTCTAGACACGGAGTGCCTGTCTCAATCATTTCTGATCGAGATTCTCGTTTCACTTCGCACTTTTGGAAGTCGCTGCAAAGCGCACTAGGCACCCGTCTTGATATGAGCACAGCATACCATCCTCAGACGGATGGGCAAAGTGAACGAACTATTCAGACCCTGGAGGATATGTTGCGTGCATGCGTGTTGGATTTCGGAAAAAGTTGGGAACCTCACTTACCTTTGGTAGAGTTTTCGTATAATAACAGCTACCACGCATGTATTAAAGCAGCGCCGTTTGAAGCGCTGTACGGACGGAAGTGTCGATCACCACTCTGCTGGGCAGAGGAGGGTGACAGCCAAATCACTGGTCCAGAACTGGTACTCGAAACTTCGGAAAAGATTGTTCAAATCCGAAATCGCATGGCAGCAGCACGAGATCGCCAAAAGAGTTACGGCGACAAGCGCCGAAAACCTCTCGACTTTCAAGTGAACGACCAGGTATTACTCAAAGTCTCACCTTGGAAAGGTGTGGTTCGATTTGGTAAGCGAAACAAACTCAACCCACGATATGTTGGTCCCTATCGAACAACTGAGCGCATTGGTCCGGTGGCGTACCGATTGGACCTACCAACGGAACTCAGTGGCGTACACAATGTATTCCACGTATCCAATTTGAAGAAATGCTTATCCGATGAAACCCAAGTAGTCCCTTTGGATGAACTACAAGTTGATGAACAGTTGCGTTTCATTGAGGAACCAGTCGAGGTTTTGGATTGGGAAACCAAAACGCTCAAGCACAGCAAAATTCCAATCGTTAAGGTTCGTTGGAACTCGAGACGTGGACCGGAGTTCACGTGGGAACGCGAGGATCAAATGATGAAGAAGTATCCTCACCTTTTTGAAGGGCTGACCAAACACAGAAAACCGCAAAACCCGGCAAACCGTCAGAAATCACCGGAGGTATGAATTAAATTTCGGTACGAAATTTCTTTCTACTAGGGGATGATATGACAAACTGAAATTTTTCTTACTTTTTCAGACACTCATCACGACTTGACTCAAATTTTCGGGACGAAAATTCTTTAACATGGGAATGATGTGACAATCGTCAATTTCAGGTTAACTCCGTTAACTCAACTCCGTCAATTCAAACTTAAGATCATTGAATCTATAACGCACACTTCATTACATTTAAACTAGGGTTTAAATGACGCTGAACACTTACTACATGTGTAGTCTTTCGGGATTTGCACCGAAACGCAAACGAGTTAACGCAAACGATTGGTGAATAAACGAAAAACGTCAAAACAGTAATTATGTGATAATTATGTGTTAGACTTATGTGTTATGTGATAACATGGTTATAAACGTTAACTCAAGATGTAAACAAGTTAGTTTAAGCTAGGAAAAGTAATACTTAGAAGTGGAGGGGCTAAAGCGTAACATAGTATTCTATAAATAATAATAATAAACAAACCCTAACTTATTTCCTCTCCCACACAAGATCCCGATCGGAACCCATCCCCTCCATCTCCCTTGGCTGCCGTCACCTATACACACACATACAACCACCAATTTCAAGTTTTGATTGAAGAATAAGGTGCTAGGAAGGTATAATCGATTATCCTATGCATCCTTTATACTTGATTTTGATGTTTGTTGGGTTAATCACAAACCCTAGCTGCCGATTTTGATATGGTGTTGTGTTACTATGATTGTTGTTGATTTGATAATGATATGATAACTAGTATTGATATTGTTACACGTTAATTGTTGTGTCTTTGATTTGAGTTCAAACAAAAACCCTAATCATGTATGTAAAGGTGTAATTGATGTGCATGGATGGTGTTTATGGAGTCTAGAGTGTTATATGAATGCATGATAGTTCATAGATAGTTAATATGTTGAGTTTGGATGCAAACAGTTTCTGGACAGAATGTGTATTTGATGTTTAAGTTACTGTAACGAAGTGTAAATGTGACAATTGGTTGAGATTATTGATACTACAGTAAACTAGGTTGAGTCTAGTTTCTAAAGAATATAAGCTTGTAATTTTTGGACAAGTAGAAGTTAACTTTTATGATTTTACAAAAACGTTGTACAAAGCTGAGCTGTTAGACCTGCTGTTAGTTTGTTTTGTAAATGTTATATCTCATGAACTACGAGACCAATTGGGTTGGTTCCACTTCTGGAAGTTGACTCATTGAGTTAGCAACCTAACCCAAGTGGTCTTGCATTTATTGGATATTTCGTTTAACGGGAATTTCAAATAACATTCTGTTGCCCATGAATTTGACTGTTATGAGTTTGCTGTAATGATTTGATGATTGTGAGAAAACTATGTGGAATAAAAATATAATAAAATATGTTCTGGAAACCTAAGACATATATGCTTCTGTGATGATTTTTAGTAAATTAATTGAGATGCTATGATTGGTGGAGTAGTACAATCTTTCAAGTAGAATTTCTGTCTCGGTGAAACTAGCTGCTGAGTTTTGTGAAAATGCATGAAACATGATACTTGCTAATTTATTATCGTGTTTTGACCAAATTGCCCTTGAGGGGAATGATTGCAAGTTAATTGTCGTGTTTGACCAAAATGCCCTTGCGGGGAATAATTGCTAATTGATTGTAATGATTTGACCAAATTGCCCTTACGGGGAGTAATTGCTAGAGATGTACTTTATGAATACGTGACACGTAAACAATTGTTCACACATGTATTGTATCACGAATGTACTTGTTAAAGTCACACACGATTCACAAACGAAACACGAAACATGTTATGTGCATAGGTATTATGTGCCGGGTCTAGAGACTCGATAATATTCCGACACTTAGAAAAATCTCTTTGTTGTTTTAGAACGCTAGAGAGAGTTTTTCTGTGACGCGCATCTTGGTGATTTAATTTGGGAATTTCTTCGCAAACAGTGAGTTTCACTTTCCCCTTTTAAACATTTTAAACTCTTTTCACTTGGGGGAGATAACATACTCCGAAACGCATTTAAGATTTTGTTAATATAGATTATATATCACTTGTAAAGACTAAGTGGCAAACACGTTAACTAAAGTCCTTCATTCACATCGAACCGGTTAATATTTGGATAATAGCGAGTCATTGTTGAGTAGTACTACTGGGTTTGACAAAACCCACCCAACGCTAAACTCGACTGGAGGTCGAGCGGGTGTAATCTTGGCTAAACACATACCATGGTCTGGATGACCTGGTGGCAAGGCAATTGATAAACAGTCAGCTTCGGTGTCGAACACTTAGTAATACTTGCTTTATAGGCTAGCTACCTATAGATATATAATTGACATAACACTATCTGGTAACGCAAAACGCTGTAACGCACAACGCTTAACGCAAAACGCTGAACGCAAACGCTAAACATTTATTTTTATATAAACTTGTGAACTCACCAACCTTGTGTTGACACTTTTAGTATGTTATTCTCAGGTAGCCGAGGCGGGCGCGCGGTTTAGGAACATGCATTGCTTGAAAACGCTTTTGTTATGCAAACTTACTTTTAACAGTTATCATTGGTTTTAAGTCGTCCTGCGTGACGCAACTTTTGGTTAAGGGTTTTTACGCTTCTGCATTTAATTACTCGTAAACGTTTTCATGGTTTTGAAACCTTGTTTTATGTTTTGATTATAACTAATGATTCCGATCCTGTTAGTTCACACCCTCTGACGGTAAAACTCCGTTAGTGGATTTTGAGGGTGTGACGACTCACTCAACCTCGCGTTGACAAAATTATTTTTATTTTATACACATATGCAGGTTATCGTTTGAATTGATTCAGAATTTGGTAAAGATTTAGAATTGCTTATGTTAGAAGAGATATTATCAAGACTAAATCAA
Source organism: Bidens hawaiensis (assembly GCF_021521415.1). Taxonomy (NCBI): domain Eukaryota; kingdom Viridiplantae; phylum Streptophyta; class Magnoliopsida; order Asterales; family Asteraceae; genus Bidens; species Bidens hawaiensis. The sequence continues at coordinate 824,098 of NW_027491464.1, read as the reverse complement.
GACTTAGTTAAATTTAGATTTTGAATTATTTTGTTTATATGAATTATGTACTTTGTATTTGAATAACTAATTAAATTTAATAGAAACTGTCACATTTAATTATTGCATGATAGTACCTTGAGAGTTGTGAGCAATCAGCTCACACCCCGACATTTCCGTCTTAGGTTGGGGTGTGACAACTTGTCGTATTCCTTCTAATCATTATACCTCCACATGAGGCGTCATCACTATAAAATTGCCTAAAAAAAACTTTTGTTAATTCCTACAAAAGTCGATGATATAAATTTAAGTAAACATAATAATAAATCAATATGAAAAGATATTATTAAGCTTAGTACCAAATGTTGTGAACCGGATCTCTTAATCTCCTAAAAATAAAAAAAAAGTCAACACATTTTCCCGTTTATATAGGTAATAATTAAAGGTTTTAATTACAATTAATTCATAAACTGGTGATTTTGCATAATTATGGTAAATTGAATTATATGTAATTTTGGTAATTGAATGTGATTTTAGTCAGGTCATTCAAATGATATTGAATCTTGAGATATTTAATGAAATTAGAAAAGTTAATCTCACCAATTTTATTTTAGAAAGTAATTAATTTTGATAAATGACTATCATAAAGTAAATTAAGAAAACTATTAAACGATTTAATTATACTCGGAAAGAGCGTTTGAATATAATTTAAATTTGGAAAAAAGTAAACTCTAAAACTAAAAAGTTATTATCTAGTCATCAACGTAACATTAACTATTAAGTTAAAATTTGAATTTGAAATGAAAATATTTTCTAAAATAGTGAGTCAAATTATAACTTGCCATTAATATTTAATGCTGGTTATTAATATACATTATATTCATTTTATTTTGATAATAATAATTAGCAATAACAAAGCATATAAAGAAATTATAATATTTGGATAGTTAAATAAAAAAGAAATGTAAAAAAAATAAATATTTTTACAGCATATGATTAAGAATTTTGAAAGCCTTGAAATATGAAACAAATTAAGGAAACTAATGGAAATAAGATCAATTGATAAACTAATACCCCTCAAAAATTAACTGAAATGGAATGCTTATATTATTATACTTAATTTGTTAGTTAATTTAAATAACGGTTTTGGTAACTAATTAGTTGTATATGTATAATTTGTGCAATAATGATAATCACTTTGATATTCAAAAAATTAGTCAAACAAATTACTAGTAATTGTTGTTTTGAATTTGAGAAACATAAGTTATGCCAAATAAACGGTTTGGTCTTCCTGTAATAGGCATTTTCATAAAATTAGCTACCATAACTTATCTATGTAAAATGAAATATTATTTGATCTACACAATTTTTTTAAAAAAATGATTTCATTTTGATTTGATTTAGTTAAGCTATATTAATGTATATAATTACAAGTTTGAACAGATAATAATCAAAGATTTTCGTAATTATGTTGTTGATCTGATATTGATTTGATTTCAATTATAAGTATAAAAAATTGGTAAATATTTATCAGTTGATCAAGTTATAAGATATAAATTCTAATAAAAATCACTTGTTCAAGTTATGACATATAAATTCAATTAATATAATAAAAAGAACATATGTTTGTTGTCCATGCTTCATTTATGGTTTTAGCCACTAAATGGAGGTCTGCATTAAGAAATAGAAAATAGGTTGCAAAAAAATTAAGATCATTTGAACTAAAATTAGATAATTAGAAACAAAACTGAGATAACTCTATCAAAATATGTATGAAAATTTTGGTACGAAAACAAATGATATCTATATAATCAATCAACGAAGCTATTACATTACTACTATCAAACGGAAATCTTTAATAGTTTAATTTCAATCAAATCGGTGGAAATTAAATCCTGATAAAAAAACTCCTTTATAATTAAAATAAAATCTTATCACTCTAATTCTAGAACAGGTTCGTGTGTTTTAAAAGACTAGAATTTAAATCAATCATGATCACCCTAATTCAAAAATAATTTATAATTCCAAATAGTTTTTGCTCAATCATTAACCTCACAGATATGTGTGTTTCTTTGATCAAACAAAAATTCCTTTATAATTAAAATAAATTAGATATAATCGACTAACCTCAATATCAGCTTTAATTGATGAATTATTCAGAAAAAGAAGCACCACGAAATCGGCGTAGAGGAAGCAGCATAATCATCAAGATCTGGAATTTGATATGGTATAACGGAAGTTACTTGATGATAAATGTGGAGATAAAAAGGGAGGATGATAGCGGTCGTGATAGAAGGATAGATGAGATTGTTAGTTAGGGTTTATTCAATTACGATATTTGGTGGAGATGGATTAAAATACGAGTACGAGTATTACATAAGCTAAATGGGTTGTCTATTAATTTAATTTATTTAATTGTAAAGAAATTCTTAAAAGTGATTGTTATATATGGAATCGATAGGATATGACCAATAGTAAGAGACAAGTGCAAATAAACTCTATTGATTTAATGTATAGTTAGATAGATTATGGTTACGTATGTTATAATCAATTCCAATAAAAAGAAAGTGAATACGACGCTGTTAGCCGTCTAACAACCTTATAAGGAAAACTCATCAAAACTACGTAGTTTTGATTAAAAACCTTATTTTTGGTTCTCTTTGGAAAATCACTAATAAGACTGAAAAACAGAAAAAAAACCCTAAAGAATGAAAAACAAAAAAACATGTCCCTTTGACTTAATTTGTTCATCTCCGGTTCCATGTTTCTTCCTCATCACTAATCATAATGTGAACTCAATATTCTCAAACTCAAACCAATTAAATATTTTTATTGCAAGACCAAGTCAACACATATACCTAAAATTGAAGCATCTGAACATTTTCCCAATCTGAGATGGTGAGCAATTGATCTTAATCACCTCATTTGTAGTTTTGTAAACTTTTTCTTACAATGTTTTGTATTTTAGTGGAAACAAATTAGCAGCAAAACATGATTTGAAAAATTTAAATAAATAAATTTGAAATGGGAAAAAGGAAAAAGTGTAATCAAATGGATCGATCTGGTTTTCCAATTAAAAGAAATAATTGGTTATCAAGTTCACCTTATCTATATATGAGGAAGAAGGCATTGCATTGGGGACGAACAAACTCAGAGCATGGGCAAATTTTTTTTTTGAGGGATTTACTAAAAGGATTTAGGTTTTTAATCAAAACTAAGTAGTTTAATGGTTTTACGTCTAAGATTAGACGGCTAACAGCACCGTATTCACTAATCCCATATATAAAATTCGTTTCATATAAAGTGGAATAACATTAACAATAATACAGTTTCTTAAATTAATGATTTCCTAAATAAATGATCTAACATAAGACAAAAAGAATGCCCCTAATGTGTTTTATATTGTGAGGCCACTTATCATTTTCTTATTGTTTTCTACACTTCTTAGAATACTGTAACCTTTTATTCTTAAATTAACTCTATGCACACATACATAGCATCATAACATGATTATTACCGATCATACATATGCACAAAATACATAACATCATACACATGCACACTCATTGATCAAATTAACACATTGATCATACAAATGCACACTAATCAAATTGACAACATTGCAGCTAACTAATGATCATGACATCATTTTATATAAAAGCCGTACTTACGATAATACAAAAGCCCTAATTAGTTGTTGATATAATAAAAAATACATGATTACCGGTCTAGGTTATTAATGCTTAAGTTAATATAATACATAATACAAACACCTACAGCTGCTAACTGGAAAGTGAAGATCTCCTGTTTGGTAGGGTCTTCACCAAAACCACCAACTTAACTTTCAGGTGGCGAAAACTAACATCAAACTGGAAAGTGAATATCCTGTTTGGTCGGGTCTTCACAAAAACCACCAACTTAAGGTGGCGAAAACTAACATCCAGCCAAAACGCAGCTATAAAAACCAATAAGATCATCGTGTAAAAACAGAGCATTGGCCTAAAGCAAATGAAATTAAATAATCAAATATGATGAAATGTGAATTCCAATACCTACGAAAGTCGAGGTATCCAGTATTCCATATGTTGGGCCTTTTCTTGTTAAGTCTTTCATATTTGTAACTTATGTTTCGTTTATGTTGTATGTTTGTTTACTTATGTATGTTTGGGCCCAAGGCCACATGTACTTAGAGCCCATTGGGCCGATTATAAATGAACGTGTGCATGAGAATACACACACTATATAATGTGTGTGTATCTCATACACAACACAACCTTTTGTCATAATATTATCTCACACCCTACAAACTCTCTCCTCTCTTTGTTCTCGACCGAAATAATATCACAACAAGATCCTAATCCTCGGTCCTAGCTAGTTGTTTCTGCCAACCAGTTGAGAGATTGATCCAAGATAACTAGTAATAGTTAGTGTGTTGTTATTAGATCCGGTCAAGGGACCTACACCATCAAAGATCCAAGCCACTGTGATGGGGAAGACGATGATTAAGAAGATGAAGAGGATGTCGGAGAGGGAGAGTAATCGGCGGGAATGAGCTTAGTCGACGATTATGTTTGCAAGTTGTTAAAATTGGGTGGGTGGGAAGGGGGGGGGGGGGGGTTCTTGAAGGGGAAGCGACATTGAGCAAAAAAACATATATGCCGAAAACATTAATGGGGAGTTAATGGTAGAGCCATTTGCAAAAAAAAAAAAAAAAAAAAAAAAAAATTGCTCACCACAAGCATGATACCTACTTAAAATCCACCACGGGTCGATTTCTGCAAAACGCCTCCCACCACAAGGGTGATTTTTGCACTTAACTCATTGTTTTATTTGCTTAAGATAAACTTTTATGTTACTCAAGGTCTATTGCTTTATATTAACTAGTAGGATTTCTCTACTTGACACAGTAGAATATTGATACCGGTTTTAATAATACTGACACGTGCTTTACCCAAGGGCATTTTCAACATTTCATGCCAGTATTATCAATCAATCATATATATCCAGTGGAGTCCCACCAATAGCAAAGCTATAAGTACGGTCTGGGGATGGTGGGATGTAGATACACCGTACCTATATCCAATGGGATAGAGAGGTGGCTTTCAGAGAAACCCTCAGCTCTTGACTATATATGTATGCGGCAATATAGTTAAAAGGAAATCAAAGTTCAACTATAATATAATGGATAAAAGCACGTAGGAAAGATAATAATACTATATATATATATATAAAGAAAATACCATGCCAGTATTATGATAACATCATTATCTATGTCATTATAAAATTCCAATCTTGAATTTTACTTCTCTTTAACAACATCAAATACAAGTTAAACTAATCAAATAACATAAAACTATTTTAAATGAATACAACATGTGAACATGGAGACTATGCAAGATAAACACACCTTAGCTTGTAGGAGCTCTATTACATTTCTCTATTAACTTAGCTTGTAGGAGCTATATTAACTTTGATCTGTTGTCTTGTAAGCTTCATCGTACCTAGCTTAGTTACAAGCAAAATACAACAATAATGATACATATTTACAATCATTTAAAACATCAGTCCCCATTTGCAAGCCTTTTAGACATATTAAACACACTTTGTTAAGTGTAGCCACCAAAACCAACGATTCTTGTCTAATTCAATTGGGTTCAAACATTCATTGTTATATAATTGTATAAAAACTTTATTGCCAGTACTACAACTATTCACGTATGTTTTCGATCTTAGACTACTTATATTGGACTCAGTTTTTAAAAGAGGATTGTCGTAAAGCTTTTCAAACAAAAATGAATCACCTTGATCATATTCTTATATGATTTTTAAAATTTGGAAAATTTCTTAAACCAACTAGATTCTACTTCTATTTAGCATGTATAATATGTATAGAACAACGTATACGCAGATTTACTGAAAGACAACAACCAAAGTCCGACAAAAATTTAGTCTCCCATAAAGTTCCTTACTCCTAATTCTTTTTTTACTTTAAGCAACAAAGGATTATATTAAAAGATGATGGTAGCTAACCAAACATCACAAAAACAAAGTTACAGAATAAGTGGGGTTTGAATCCACTTAGTCGGATAGTTATTATTTTATTTATTTCTAGTAACAATCCATAAAAACGAAAGGTAAGGGTTGGAATAATAAATTAGCACCGACTTCAAATCGTTGGCTTTAAATATGGCTTCATTTTGATTCTTCCATATCACCCACCAAGAAGAATATATGATTTCTTCCACAACCAATTTGTTCTTCTTTGTTATTCGACATTGATCTAGCCAAGCATGGAATCCATTCAGGTTCATTGAGCTCGGACTGGTTAATTGTAACCATGCAAGAACTGACTTCCAAGTCGCGGATGCGACTGCACAATGGTAAATACATGTAACAATTTCCGGCTGTCTTAAGTAGAAGGGGCACATTATGAATGAGACATTCAACCCTTTAGGTTAGCCCTAGTTAGGCTTGTATACGAACCAAACGTTCGGTGAACTGTTTAACTGGAAGTTCGTTTATGTTCATTTATTTAATAAACGAGCGAACATGAACAAAAAATTTGTATTCGTTTAATTAACCGAACAAACATGAACACATGTTTTGTTCATTTATTTATGTTCGTGAACATTCGTTTATATATGTCCGTTTATTTATGTTCCTTTATGTTCATTTACATATTAATAGCAAATAATTAAACACAATCTAGAAGAATTATCTACATATTGGTTTTATATTTGTTTATTTGTGTTCATTCAAGTGTGTACATATATATATTCATTGATGTTTGTTTGCGTTCATTTGCATTTATTCATATATGTTCATTTTTATTTTGTTTATATTTGTTTAGTTATGTTATTTATGTTCGTGAACCGTTCGTTTAAAATTTAAACAAACGAACATAAACGGGCACGAACATGTTCATTTTTTAAATAAATGAACACGAACACAAAATATGTGTTCGATTAAGTGTTCGTGTTCATTTAAAGTTAAATGAACGAATACAAACATGAACATTTTTTAAATAAACGAACACGAACACAAACACAAAATATGTGTTCGATTAAGTGTTCGTATTTATTTAAGGTTAAATGAACGTACATGAACATGCCTTTGTTCGTGTTCGTTTAGAGGCCTAGCCCTAGTAGCCTACCTATATAGTCTCAAAACAAAGATGTTCTTATTTTTTTTTGGATCACTTTTATTTCATCTAGTTATCCATGAAGCCTCCGGAAGTATATTTTTTCCATTGAATTCCTAATTTGTTAGATCGCAAATTCGTTTTGCTCTTCAAATTCCCAATCTTACAAATCATTCTTCTTGACCAAGAGTATTGATCGAACATATTTTAAAGTGATAAAAATTGAGCCTCCTCCACGAACTCCTAATCCCTCATAATCATACATCTTAACGGACTTATAATCATACGTCTTCACGAACTTCATTCCTGGACAATATTCTCAAAGAAGTAACTTCAGTAAATCATGTTTAATCCGGTCATCCCAAGTAAATTTGAGTCAGCCTCTCCTCCTCCCCCTCCCATCCGTAGTGAGGGTTTCCACTGCTTTAACCATTGTCTCATGCGTCCTCCTCATGGCGAAACTATTTCAATCTTTCTCCCCTTATTATATCTTATCTTATCTGATATACTAGTCGCCCTAGCCTTTCCCTAAAAACTTCATTTCTTATCCGGTCTAACTTTGTGTGCCACACATCTACCTCAACATCCTCATCAGTGCTACCTTCAATGGAATGACGAAATATTACATAAACAACCCATCATCAAACAAATCATGCATTGAACATAAAATCAAAGAAAACAAAATTCAGTGATCACGCCCAATAATCGAACCCAAAAAATCATGTCGATCGTTAGTTCACATCCGAAAACATGGCGAGTGGCAAATATCATTCGGAATCGTTTCTAAAAAAGACACTTCAATCTAAAAACAATCTAGACTCAAATCGTTCTTTCCTATAGACAACGGTTCACACGTAGATTCAAAATTGTTCGGAATTGATTCTTTTAACTGTGTTGCGGTGTTCGTGAGTGTGGTGCCGATGTGGCCAAGCCTGTCTCACGCTCACATAGTCACACACCCATTAAATATGACCTAACCCGTGTAACTTTGTTTTTTTTATTATGTTATGTTTTTAACCGGTCACTCATGTTTAACTGGTGTTATAAGTTGCCGCCTTAATAAAATAATAATTCTTTATACCAGAAAATAATGGTAGTTTTGAGAAGATATTTATGAAGTCGTTATGGATTATGAAGCGGAATAAGTTATGCAGTTTTCTCCTTGTAATTTGATTTTTGTTTATTGATGCATGTCTTTCAATCCCTAGCTTTATGTTTTGATCATGTTGTTTGGTATCATATGTGCAATGATTGCTATCTGCTAGCTTTATTAAAGCTAGGTTTTCATTCATATGGCATCGTTGCACTTTCTGATTTCGAGACTGTTTGATTGATAACGATGAAATCTCAAATGATCTCATACTTGTAAACTAAAAGAACTGAATCAGAATTTGCATACTTGGAGACGATAGACCATTTCCCCGATTATGAGCTTGATTACGGTTTAATTGCATCAACCAGTTATTGAAACTTTAAAAATTGCTGATGTATCCGTAGATTCACGATGGTATTGATTTACATGTAATCTGAAGTATTTTTCTTTTTTTGTTATTGTGATTCTCACTTTCTAAGACAGGCTAGTCTTTGATGGAGTATGCAATGACCTTATTAATGTTCCAAACAGAGGGATGTGATTGGTGTTTTGAGAAGAGCGCAATCCGATGTACCAGTTATCACTTGATATGAACATAAGGAAGATCACGCGAGCTTATTGTAGAATAATGAAAATCCCGTAAGGTGTAATGTATTATTGATCAACTATATATAAGGTTACAAGGAGATATATACAAGGAAACATAATCAAATACAATCTCCTAATTATGGTAACACTATCATACTAAAACTCTAATAATATATTCTTTTACAATATTCTCTAATATTCCCCCGCAGTCAGGGCGGTAGGAAATCGGATGCTCAGACTGGAGCGCAAAGCTTGTGTAGATACACGATCGGATGTCACGTAGAGCAGGAACTCGATTAGATATAGGATCTAAGAAGATCACTGGTGGCATGACCGTGGTCAGGTGGCTAAGCATGATGACAGGAGCTTCGACTGCGATGGCAGGAGCTATGATTGAGTCGGCCGAAGCAACGACTTGACGGCAAAGAAAAAAAATTTATATATTCCGAAGAATAAAACCGAATAAATAAAATCTAATAATATATAAAAATATATTTTTTTTTACGAAAAAAAAAACTAAGCTAAAAGGAAAAAAAATGAAAAGTAAAATAAGGAAACAACTCCCGAAGGATAGCAAAGAAGAATAATAACTAAATAAATAAATAATAAAAACTATTAAGTTTTTTTTTTATGTTTAAGGAGAAGAAAGAAAAAGAAAAAAAGAAAAAAACAAAACAAAAACTAAAAAAGAAAGAAAAAAAAAAGATAAGTGTCAAGAAGGTAAAACAAATATATCAAAAGGAAAAACCAATAATTCAAAATCAAAAGTGCTTCTCCAGATTTAAAACGTGGTAACGCATGTGTTACGTTCGGAACCGAAACATAGAACCGGATAGTTGGCGGCGCATGAGGAAGCAGTGGCTTTTACTTTTGTCGGTAGGTGTGTCAGTGTTAGATAAAAAGTGGAGACCAAAGATAAACCGTAGACCCTTAGTCTATGGCGGCGGTAGACCGTAATATACACCGGCGGCCGAAGCCATTTATATATATGTACAAACGTCCCCGGGGTAGGACGAGAACGAGAAAAAGAGAATGATTTAGGCCAGAACCCTAAGGCTTTGATACCATGTAGAATAATGAAAATCCCGTAAGGTGTAATGTATTATTGATCAACTATATATAAGGTTACAAGGAGATGTATACAAGAAAATATAATCAAATACAATCTCCTAATTATGATAACACTGTCATACTAAAATTCTAATAATATATTCTTCTATAATATTCTCTAATAATTATGATATAATATTAATCATGAAAAAGTGCAGAAGCAAAAGGGACTTTCCCAACCTACTTGGGAACAAGTTAAAATCTGATGGGGTTATTAAGGTTGTTTACGAAACTGCATCACGACAATCTATGGATTTCCCGACTGTTGACATATGATTGCTTTATGGCATAATTGGTGGTTCACTTGAAGCTTTTCTTGAGGATGTCAGGAAGGTTGGATATTATTCACTTAAGCTTGTTTACCTTTCTTTCAGTCTTTTGTTTATCGTTTATTGTTCGTGGACATACTCACCGTTTTTCGATGATTCTTTAAACTGTAGCTGTGGATCAACGTGGAGAACAGTCACGTGAATACTCCTAGTCTGGTTAAGTTTGTAGATGATACATCTAAAGACTCGAATTGAAACATGAGAACGAGGTTTCTGAAGTCGTCGTATTGTGTTCTTATTGTGTACAAGTTCCTTGTAATTTTTCTTTTTAGAAAAAAAAATAGATGACTTCTGTTCATACGTTCTGTTGATAAAACTGGCACTTTTGAGGCCTTATAATGGAAAGGGTGATTTTTTTCCTTTAAACGCATGTGGGTACCCCTTTATTGAGGAAGTTATCAGTTTAACTGTAGCAGAAAGTTTTACGCAGAGGCAGAGTTGGAGCTAAAAGAACTCTTAGCTTCTACTGAAACCCCTAAATTGCTATTGGATGTGTGAATCTGCAGAGTATGTGACATCAACCAAGATGATGATACGGTTTAATGTAGAGTACCCCACATATACTACATGAACTCCCTTCCTTTTAAAAATCCACAGGTAACTGCTGTTGTAGAATTCTCTATGCACTAGTCGGGCGGTGGGTAAGAGCCTAACTATTTATTGGAATTTATAGGGATTAATCATGATTATTCGGATTGGATTTTATATGTAAATTTTCAAATATGCATACATATCATCATCATCATCATCATCATCATCATCGTACTCAGTATATCCCGCCAATAGCAAAGCTATGGTAGGGTCTGAGGAGGGTAAGATGTAGACAGCCTTACCTCTACCCCATAGGGATAGAGAGGCTGTTTCCGGTGAGACCCCCGGCTCGATAGTAGTTTTGCATCAAGCCTTGGATATAAGGCACATAACACTCAATCATCGGGACACCGGCTGATTGGTGCATGTACCCTTGTCTTTCGGCTATCAACGCCACCACATGATGCCTGATTAACCTTCCGTCACTTTTAACGTTATTTTCACGAGATTAGTAAAATAACGTCAAAATTAGTGCAATTTCACTTTTGCCCACCCGTGGGTTCACACACATTATATGCGTGAACCGCAAGCAGGGCGTTGCATATATATATATATATATACACCAAATTTTATATCTAAATTTTCAATTTTGACCAAATAACGATTAATCGGCAAATAGTCGTTGGGGGGTACCGTCTAGCGATTAATCGACACCTATTTTACAACCATTATTGGTATTGTACTACATGTAATTCTCTAGTGGAATAAACCAAAAGTCATTTTTTCATATTTTACAAGTTGTAGATAAAATCTGTTGTGAGGAAGCAAATCAAGATTTGGATATACTGACTGCTTGGATGGAGTATTGGCAATTAGAGGCGCATAAGGTTTGGTTTATAACAGAAAGCATAAAGATTGATGTATGAATTATTTTTCGGTTAATGTGATTCATATAAAATAATTCCACCGATGAAAGTGTTAAATGCTTTTTTGCAGAAAAATTTCCTGCACAAGTTTCTAGTAGACAAGTCATTAGACACCAATCTTATTCGTAAGAAATTTTCTGAACTGACAACAACGCTAGCTAAGAAGTATTGAGCATTATTGACTGTTACTGTACATGTTTGATCAAATCCGCTTCCCCTAATTGTCTTACTAGAAAGGCTTTTGTTTTTTTTTTTGCTTGAGGCAAGTCTGATACAATTTTGGAGCCACATGCAGCCAAATGTTTAAAGAAGCCTAATAAAGAAAGAACATGGCAAAATGGCGCAAGCGTGCTTGTCTAGAACCCATTTTTTGATCTCAATACCATGAGAATTCTACTAGTGATGCACATCCTGCAAATGGAGACGTGTGTAATATCTTAAATCAAGGCCAAATAGCTTGTCCAGGAAGTCTGACCAGTTAAGTGAGGTTGGTAAAAACTTTATCTCACATTTTCTTAGTTTTTGCTTGTTTCTTTGGTTTAGGATTTTTCGTAACTGGATTCGTAAACAAACTTGAATTCATATTCAGATTCATAAAACCAAATTGTATTCAAAATTTGGTTTTCGGTTCATATTTATTTTGAATCCAGTTAATCTTAATTAGATACTTTGGTAAATATGATTCAAAAAACACCATATTTAGGCTATTCAGATGGTCAAAACAAATTTGAATTCTGTAAGTAACATTCTGCATTGCAAAATATGACCTATCACAACCTCTGGTGGCATGTTCGAATTGGTTTAGATGTGAGATAAATAACAAAAACATATGTTGGTGTAGCGGTGATTGGCTTGTTCTTTGGGTTATTGGGGATAAAACCTGCGTTTAAGTCCCCTCCACACCTTTTCCCCAATTTCATTTTCGAATTTTCCAAGTAATCAAACAGCCCATGGACTGCAGCTCTCCAAAATGACCAAACATCTATCCTAGATCTGTATAGAACCTTCATTTTTACTCCTTCCACTTTATAACTTATAAGTTTCCCAAAATTACTAATGACATTATAGCATTCATATAATAGTGGAACTTTCATGACCATATATATATATCATAGTAAATCAGACCATATATATATATCATAGTAAATCATATATGCTAAGAAAGATTAGAAGTTTATTAATATGAAAGGACAGAACAATATCATCATCATCGTCATAAAAGATAGATTTTAATGTTCTCCATATATTTGTACGGTGCATTAAGCACCCGGAAGCATACCTTATTTATTATTGTATGTAAAATGGATGACAGTTAAGGGAACTATTCAGAGTATTTCTAATAAGGACGTCGTTAGAGCATGATGGAGGGGAAGGAATTATGTTCTCTCAATTCATCCGTATTAATTGATTTATTTGGTTGAGCCGGGGTTATTCTGGGAGCAACATCTCTATCCTCGGGATAGAGGTAAGGTTTGTTATCGCCTCACCTTCCCTAGATCTACTCTAGTGTGTATGTTGGTAATTGATTTAATTGTCAAATTGGTCTAAACATTATGCATTTACCATAATACCCTCCGCACGTCTATAAAATGTGTCTCTTAAGTTAGGGAGGCCAGAACCCTAATTGTGCGAGACAAGCGGCGGATCCAAGTAGAGAAGGGCGCAGGTGAGCTGTGAATGCTCTCTTTGTATATACTGATCAATCCATCAACATATTGTGTTTTGTATTTATTGCTGGTCTTCTTTTGCGTCTTGTCGTAAGATCGGGTATTCTCGATGTAGAACGTTTGAATCGTTTTGCAATCATAAATGTAGTTAATTCAACGAAAATCAGTAGATCGGTTCAGCTTTTGTTGATCTTTATGATAACAAATTTTATAATCAATGGGGTAGTTAAGGATTGATGATTATGTCCTCTCTTGAATCATGTTTTATAGTATGTGCTTTGATTGCTATCGAATTGTAGTAGTAACCGATTGCTATTTGTTTGCTTTATTAAAGCTAGGTTTTCATTCATATGGCATTGTTTTATTTCATGTTATTATGTTTTCGAGATTGTTTGATTGGTAACGATGAAATCTCACTGATCTTACATATGTAAATTGTAATTGATTAGTAGTTACATATTTGGAAAGCATACATCGTTTCCCCAATTCAGAGGTTGACGTACTATAGTTCAATTGCATTGACCTATTTTTTTTCTTTTTGTAGATAAATTGCATTATAAGGAGGTTTGAAATTAACAGATCATGGGAATCATCAAAGAGAATGCCATCATTAAGCAATCATTTCCACAAGGAGGTTTAATTAGCTCAAGGCTGTCGTCTCAAGCAGTAGGAAACCTTCTTGAGGTGTATGATTTCATGTATAGTTTTAAAGAACTTATTGGATTGGAAGAGCCGATCTTATTTGAGGAGCTTGAGCAAGAGCTTCTATGTGTGTCACCATATGGGGTTGACAAACCATCAACACTCGATAAACTTGAAAAATTTGTTCATAGTGTATTGCTTCCTGAGCTAGTAAGGGAGCTTCTCGACATAATTGCTTCAGTGATTAATGCAAAACATGTGGTTGAGATAGAATTAGATATGCTTCCAATTAACAAGTTGACTTGGCCAGAAGTGGCTCGGAGATATATAATGGCTTACTTGCTAATGAGAGGAAGACCTAGTTTTGTAAAGATTAGTGACAGCAATAAGAGTCAACTCATTCACTGTCTACTAAGTGATTGCGGTATCTTTTATAGCTCACCCACAAATGCTGCAGGCATTGATTTGGATGCTCAGGTAGCTAGAATAATGTTTGGCTGATTCATAGTTATTGCAACTAAATTGATTGCTAATGCCTGTTTTTTTTCCTTTTAGTTCCTTGGAAGTGCTGTAAATAATGTATTTGGCAAACTGAGAAGTGTAAGGAACATTTTATCTAAGGACAATATGGGGGACTGTTCAGATGGCAGTATTCCACAGTGGGCAATAGCGCTTGATCCCGTATACAAGCTACCCACAAATGTTGGATCGAAAATTAGGAAATGCGTGCGTGAGGCTTTAGAGAAAAATCCACTTGATTGGGCAAAGGAGAAACTGGAAGATTCCATCTCGAAAGATGTATACAAGGGCAATGCATCAGGGCCCACTAAGGTAATACATGACATTATTCTGAAACAGTACTAATCTTTGATGAGTATTCCTTGACATTTCTATTGTTCCAAACAGAGGGCTGTGATTGATGTTTTAAACAGAGTAATAGCTGAGGCATCACAGAGGCCGTTATCATTTGATGTGAACGAAAACGATCGTGTGAGCTTCTGATTTCTAAAGTTATAATGAAAAAGCGCAGAAGCGTGCTACGCGAGGTAGCTGCTAGTTATGATAATGAAAGGGACCTTTTTATCCCCGCGGGGAACAACTTAGAAGAGGAGATTAAAGTTGTTTATGGGTCTGTGTCAAGGCGTCCTCTGGATTTTCCCACTGTCGATTTAAGATTGCTTCACGATACATATTGTGGTTCACCACAAGCTTTTCTTGAAGATGTTAGGGAGGTTAGATATTATTGTTTCAGCATTTTGGTCATCATTTATTTTTATTATTTGTGGACATGCTCACCTGTTTTTGATGATTCTTAATTTGTAATTGTGGGCCAACTTAAAGAAGAGCCATGCGAATACATCTAGAATGGTGAAGTTGGTAGACGATATGTCCAAGGACTTCACCTCTAAATATGAAAATGAGGTTTGTAAAGATGCCCTATCTGGTCAAGTTCTATATTGCATCTCTTCTTTTGGAAGCCTTATGCTTTAAGGGTGATTTTTATACTGAATGCACAGGTAGCCCCACTGTTGATGAGGTTTGCTAAATATAGCGTGAATGAGGAATTTAATGGTGAGGTAAAGAAGGAGCTAGAAGAACTCTTAGCTTCTATTGATATTCCCAAAATGTCTCTTGAAGCAGGACTCTGCAAAGTATGTAGCATTAACCAAAATGATGATAAAGTGTTGTTGTGTGACACTGAATGGTGTAATGCGGAGTATCACACATACTGCCTAACTCCCCCTCTTTTTGAAATACCACAAGACAATTGGTATTGTCCTGCTTGTAAGAAGCTAATGGACGATCCACCAAAATGTGCTAACATTTTACAACTTGTAGAAAATAGCGGTTGTGCGGAAACAAAGCAGCTTTTGGATATGCTGGCCGCTTTGGAGAAAACCGATTATTGGCAATTAGAGGCACATAAGGTTGTAGAAACAAAGCAGCTTTTGGATATGCTGGCCGCTTTAGAGAAAACCGAGTATTGGCAATTAGAGGCACATAAGGTTTATTTATTATAATAAGCCTAAATATTGATCTATTTTGTTTGAATGAAATCACTGATGAAAGTTTCATTTGAATTTTGTGCAGAAAATATTTTTGCTGAAGTTTCTCATTAACATGTCGGTAGACACTGAGCTAATTCATGATTATCTTGATAAATCAAAAACAAAGTTAGCCAATAAGTGTTTGGGCGTTGACTCTCATGGGCGAGTATATTGGGGCTTTCCCTCTCTAAGCACAAATAGTGGGATAGTCGTAAATGTGCCGAAACAACCCACTAATGATGGTCAATGGTATTTGTTCCAATCTGAGGAAGATATTGGCAACCTTATTGGTTATCTGACAGTTAGTGATCCACACATAACAGAGTTACCAGATTCCATCTTGATGTGGCAAGAAACAATGTCGCAAAGTGGTCAGCGTTCCCGAATCAAGAGTGAGACAGTTTGTTCTACAAGCTTGAACAGATTTCCTTCTCATAATTGTCATAATCCAAAAGCAGCTGGTTTTCTTGAGCCCCAATATGGTTTTAATAGGTGTGATTGTCTGGAACCCATTTTTCCATCAAGATATCACTGTGACAAATGCCATGTAACATTCTTCACAAATGTTGAATTCAAATACCACAAGAATTCGACTTGTGAGATCACACTTTTGGGGAACACTCATCCCATATTAAGGCATTTAATGATAAATTTATTGGATATGGAAGCTGCACTGCCTGATGAAGCAAAAATACATTCAATGGCAGGCCACGAGTGGAGATCTGGTTGGTGTGCATTTGTTAAATCTGCTACTACAATACACGAGGTATGCTTTATCTTTATTAATCAAAACTACTCAACCTGTTTTGACTGTCTTGAAAATTTATTCATGTTTGCATTGCAGATTGTACATGCAACTTTAGCACTGGAAACCATGATCAAGACAGAGTATGTCAACAACACTTGGTGGTGGTACTGGTCTTCTGCTTCAGTTGCTGAAAACACACCCACCTTCGCCGCCCTTTCTTTTCGCATCCACACACTTGATGCTGCTATAAGAAACCCAAAAACCGCCACAATCTCTGACGACAACAGCCAGAAAAAAAGAAATAATCGTCAGAAAAAAGCTAAGCAGAAAATGAAACCAGAGAAACCCAAAAACGAGTTAAAAAAAACTGATGTTGCATGAGATCTATGAATGACTTAGTCACATTCATGTTTTATTATTATTATTATTTTGTTTGGGTTTCAAATATTGGTATGTTGTTTGGTGTTAGAACAGATGTAAATTATAATCTTCATCTTCATGCTTCACGCATTTGGCATCATGTAACATTTGCAGATGTGAATTGTAATCTTCATCTTCATGCTTCTCTCATTTGGCATCATGTAACATTTGCTTGTTGTAGTAACTAGTAACTTGAAAAGATGGGTTTGTTGCATAAGGGTCTAAAATGTGGCTTTTGTTACACAAGACATTGAGCATTTGATTCCAAAATCCATGTCCAGGTTTTGACCTTCCACGTTCGATGACCGCAACGCCCTGCTTGCGGTGCGCACATATAATGTATATTGTGTGAATCCTTGGGTGGGCAAAAGTAAAATTGCACTAATTTTGACGTTATTTTACTAATCACGTGAAAATAACGTTAAAAGTGGCGGAAGGTTAATCAGGCATCATGTGGTGGCGTTGATAGCCGAAAGACAAGGGCACATGCACCAATCAGCCGGTGTCCCGATGATTGAGTGTTATGTGTCTTATGTCCAAGGCTTGATTCAAAACTACTATCGAGCCGGGGGTCTCACCGGAAGCAGCCTCTCTATCCCTATGGGATAGAGGTAAGGCTGTCTACATCTTACCCTCCTTAGACCCTACCATAGCATTGCTATTGGTGGGATATACTGAGTACGATGATGATGATGACCCAAATCAAGAAATACAAAAGTAAATGGGTCAAAATATATTATTGATTTTATGGATGTACTGCAGGGTGAGCGCTTCACCATTTTAGTAGTCTATGATCATATCATTGAGTCGCTCAAAGTTAATTATTCTGGTGGAATGCGTATTGAAATAGTGTCTTATATGATGAGCCTTATTATATATTGAAAAAGTTGTAGGTCCTATCTATAAATCAAACAGCAAACTGGTTTACTTAGATCAATCTCAACACTAGCTATCGAAAATCATTAGTGAGGAACCGAGATCTCGTATCTTGCTTGGGACGTATTATTTAGCCATCACTTTCTTGATGAACACATTTGCTAATGTTTCAGACGAGATAGCCTCTCGTATAGGCAGGGCCGTCCCCGAGAATACGAAAAAAACTTAAGCCTGGAACATGAAAAACAAAAGGCCCTAAAATATAAAATCAAACTCTTATATAATTTAAACAAATAAATAATAATAATAATAATAATAATAATAATAATAAGAGTAAAGTGTCATTTTCGTCCTTGTGGTTTGACAAATAATGCGAATTTAGTCCAAAAAGTTTATTTTTTGCATATGGACCCTCCACGTTTCCCAGTTCTTGCCAATTACATCCAAATCACTAACCCCGTTAAATTTTATAGTTAAGTTAGTGATAGACTTGTCTTTTTACTCTTTCTTTATTATAATACTTATTTCAGTGAATTGCGGTTTTCGTTCCTCTGGTTTGTCCAAATCTGCAGTTTTAGTCCAAAAGTTTTCAAATTTGCAGTTTTCTTCCCTATGGTTTCATTTCACTTGCAATTAAACCCAAATTCTCTAATCTCATTAAGTCTGGTCGTTAAACCCATCAGTGTGCCCTTCACGTGAGGGGCAGTTTTGTTCCTTCTTTTTTTCCTTTTTCCTCAAATACACCTCAGCCCCTCACGCGAGGGCGGGGGGGGGGGGGGTGTTTCGAATTAAGAATGAGGTTTATTTGAGGAGAAAAACGACAAAACTGATCGTCACATGAGGGGCACGCAAATGGGTTAACAACCAGACTTAACTAGGTTAATAAATTCGGGTTTATTTGCAAGTGAAATAAAACCACAAGAACGAAAATTGCAAACTTGAAACAATTAAACTGCAGATTTGGACAAATCACAAGGATGAAAACTGCAGTTTGCTGAAATAAGTATTATAATAAAAAAGAGTGAAAAGACATGTTTACCCCTGACTTAACGATAAAATTTAACGGGGCTAGTGATTTGGATGCAATTGGCAAGAACTGGGAAACGTGGAGGGTCCATATGCAAAAAATAAACTTTTTGGACTAAATTCGCATTATTTGACAAACCACAAGAACAAAAATGGCACTTTACTCTAATAATAATAATAATAATAATAATAAACAAAACAATAGTTTTTTTAGCAAATTGATTTAGCTAATATTCTTAAAACAATTTGTTACTTTCTTAACTTTCTCATTCTACTGTTTTTATATTTTTGTTTTTTTTATCGGACTATATATAGTCAATAAACATCAGTAACTTAGCGAAATGTTAATTCTAAAATTTAATAAATATTAATTTTCTTTCCTTTTTTTTGGGGGGGGGGGGGGGGGGAGGTTAGTAAATCAGATAAAAAAATTTCGGTAATTCCGTTTTTGAAGGTATATGGTTGGTGTTCGGAGATTATATTATCACATACTTTGGTACTAGTAAGGAGCAAATAGGGTAATCTCTTATCATTTCTTCATCACTCGTTCTTTGTTTCGGTGGTGAAACCAAGAAATTTTATCTAAGAGGTCCGAACAAAACTTTATTTTTGGAGTCACAAGTGTATGTAGGTTATTTTATTAGCCTGTAGGTGTATTAAACGTGAGAATACTTGCCGCCTTCGTATAATATTACTCGGTATTTAAAGGGTAAATAAATACATATAAAGGGTTAAAAAAATAATTTTGAATGGCAAAAAAGAACATAAAATGTAAAAATAAGTTTTACTAAATTTTACCCACTAAAAAAATAAATAACATAGTTTCTCTCTCAGAATTAATGTGATAAAATGGTGTTTCGCAATTCTCACCCATTAAATTAAAAATCATATAAAATATTAAAACAAAATCAGTACTTCAGTTTAAGGTCATCTTCTTCATTTCTCAAGGAACTACACCACTGCTGCCTTATAGTTCTCGTCCTCGTCGGAAAAAATTCCAGAAACTCAAAATTGTTGTTTCTCGTCTTACGTAATCTATAAACGAACTGTACGACCAAAAGCTATATACATGAAAAAACTTCTTTAAGAAAACCATGGGCCTCTTTGAAAGATGGGCCTGGGCTTGAGCCATCCCCATGGCCGGCCTTGCGCATAGACAGAAAATAAGCACTATTAGTCAAACGGTCCACAACACCAAATGGTATCATGATGCTTAGCTGTACGCGGTAGCTTAGTTATGAAATCCATGCTGATGTGTTCCATTTATATTCTGGGATCTCTAACGGTTGCATCTTCCCATAAGGTTTCTAGTGCTCTGCTTTTACTTGCAAGTAGGCTAGGCACTTGCTGAAATAATCTACTACGTCATTCTTCATGCTCGGCCACCGGTAGTCTCTCTTAAGATCTTGATATATCTTGGTAGATCCCAGATGAATCGAGTATCTTGACTTGTGAGCTTCATTTAAGATTCGACCTCTAAGACCATGACGTGGAATTCACATACGGTCAAACCTAGTCTTCACACCATGAGTGTTATCTATCAGCTCGTCTTGCTGTCCGAAAATTCTCTCTTTCTTCATTAACCCTTCATCTACAAGCACCCCAGACTGTGTATTGATGATCTCTTCAAAGAGATCTGAGTTAATAATTAACTTATACGACTTCCTGTTGCAATGACTTCCTCATTCTCCGGCTTAGCGCATTGGCAACCACGTTTGCCTTACCCGGATAATACTTGATATCACAGTCGTAGTCCTTAATTAACTCTAACCATCTTCTCTGCCTCATGTTTAGCTCTTTTTTGCTTGAAGAAGTACTTTAAACTCTTATGATCTGTATAAATAGTACACTTAGTTCCATAAAGATAGTGTCTTCATATCTTGAGAGCATGCACTACCACTGTTAGCTCTAAATCGTGTGTTGGGTAGGTACTCTCGTAAACCTTCAACTGTCCTGACGCATAAGTTATAACCTTCCCTCGTTGCATTTACACACAACCTAACCTACGATGATAGGCATCGGTACAAACAACCAAATCCTCATCACCTTCGGGTAGAGCAAGGATTGTAGCTTGCGTGAGTCTTTTCTTTAACTCTTCAAAAGCCTCCCCTTGAAACTTTCCCCAAGTGAACACTATAGACTTTCGGGTCATTCCGGTTAACGGTGCGGCTATCTTAGAGAAGCCTTTGATGAATCTCCTATAATAGCCGGCCAACCCTAAGAAGCTGCGTATATTAGTCGGGTTCTGCGGAGTTTTCCAATTCGTTATTGCCTCAATCTTAGTTGGGGCCACGGTAATCCCTTCAAGATAGATTACGTGACCTAGAAACTGCACTTCACGCAACCAGAATGCGCACTTTGAAAACTTAGCATATAACTTTTCCTTCTTCAGAACCTCTAATACTTCTCGTAGATGCTCCACGTTGTCAGACTCGCTCTTTGAATAAATCAATATATCGTCAATGAAAACGATAACTGACTTGTCTAACATCGGCCGACATACCCTGTTCATCATGTCTATAAATGCTGCTGGAGCATTCGTTATAATGATGCCATGTGAAAATTCTTGCATGCTATAGTATAGTAAGATTAATTAACAATGTAATATATTAATTTGTTTTTAAAAATATCGAGGCCTAATTAAATGTGTTGGCCCTTGCTTCGGTCACCCAGGGCCAGCATTGATTCTCATCATCATATATGACAATTGTTACAATGAAAACTATTGATCTATTACAAAGTAAACTAAACTACTAAGGGGTATTGCAAACATCTACCGGGCTTGATTCTCAACATCTATATGATAATCTGCGATCCCGTATTTTTACTTTATTTTTCCAATATAAACAAATTGGAGAAGATAATATGCAAGAGTTCACGTGAAACCCATGGGTCAAGCCAAAACCAAATCCATACACCTGCTCCTAATTGACCTCTAATATAACTCAAAAACTAACTGTCCGATTTGAGATTTAAGACTAACCTTTTTAATCCCCGGTGAGAGGATTTTTAGAGGCACCTTGGACCAAGAGACCTGCGTATTGTGAAAGGCCAAAACCGCCTCCCACCACAAACTATTCTCCTCTGTTTTGAAACGCCAAAGCTCATTTAGCAAGCAATGCCTTAATGATACCTTCAAGTGGGCATAAGCCTAAACCACCATTTATTTTTCCTCTTCACTAACTATTTCCAAAACGATCCAATAGTTTTCCTTCTATCCTCACTTGCACCCTATATAAATTCGATTGATATACCTTGACCTCGATCATTTTATTTTATTTTTTTTGGTTTTTTTTATAAATTTATTGATATATTTGATATTAATTAATTAAATAGAAACACAAAAAAAGTCCATTTTTTTTAACATCTTATACTATTTTTTTTTATTCTTTTTTGGCTTTCTTCACTTTATAAATACGTGTTACCTTGATATGCTGCTAAACACATATCAAGAGATCGTGTCGGCAGAAGAAACCCTAGTACCTACGTACGTAGACACACTCCTTTCAACTGACCCTAAAGAGGACGCCGCTTTCTCGCGATCAATATAATTAAGATCGTTTCCGGAGGCATTTCTCTAATAATAATAACACCTTTGACTCTGTGCAACGTTTGTTCTTCAAGGTAACATGTTTGTTTCGTTATTCTGATTCCTACGTACCGATTTTATAATATTTTATAGGGTTTATGTGCGGATTTTAATGCTTAGCTAGACAACAAAAGGATCTGAAGATATATGCAAAGAATCTAATTGAAGTTAGTCAGTTTTACGTTTTACAATTATGTTTTAGTGCTTATGAATTTGATGCTATATATTTGCCTAATAATCAGAGTCAGGTTTCTCGAGAAAACAACCTATATTGTCTAGTTACTATAATCAATCTTAGTCATTATATATCTTCACAAATGTATTTAGATGACAATCAGAAAGCTGCTTTCATTTAGGATTCGTATACATAATATATAATTATAATTGCAAGTGTTAGAAGTATCTTTTGTTTGTGTTATGTACCTTTGTTCGATGATGGCGTTAAATGTATGTTCACAAGCTAAGTATGCCCATATATAACTATGATTTTTCTTCATAGTTTGAATCTTAACCATGATTTATCTTCATGGGGTCAAATCTTATACTTGCTAGGTGCTTGAAGTGTGCTTTTAGTGTAGGTTTGGTTAAAGATTAATCTTTGGATAACACAATATTTATAGGGAATCTATGCTGTCTTGTAGTGCTCATATAGCAAGGATTGCTAATGTTTGATCTTGTAAACTTCCTTGTCTTAACGTTCATCTATGCAAACAAAATGTTTTCTCGGATTGCGAGAAGATAAATTTAATTACTAATTTACGCAAGATCGTTACTTTATAAACAACTAGATTGGGGATTCACACACACCCGCGCCAGATCACTAATAAATTAAACTCATTATTATCAATTATGGTTAAACTGTTTACTTTGAGAAACCGGGGATGGTGTGAATGTATTGCAATGCATTTATTAATGCCAAAACTTGGGCCGTTTTAGGTGGCGAAATGGTGGGTCACTTTGGTAGAGTACGTTAACGTAACATGTAATATTTATTCTAGTGATTAAGAAAAGGATAAGCAAATTATTCTTTAAATATGTTATCTCTTGGTTGGCAAGTTTCTATGGAGTTATCAGGATTGATTTACCGTATGATTTTTCTGTGAATAAGATGTATTTATTTGAATTAAATCTGCTGATGAATGTTTCTTTGTTTTTTTTTTTTAATTCAGAAAATCTTTTTGCTCAAGTTTCAAGTTTACAAGTCTGTTATACGCCGGCCTAATTTGCAATAATCAGAATAATGTAGCTTAGATGTTTTTGGGTGTTACTGTGTATGAAGATTATAAAAATACTTGGTCATTCACCTTCTGCAAAATGACTGTTATAATTTGCGCCTCACCCACTAAAGTTGCAGGCACGGATTTGGATGCACAGGTAGATTGATGTTTGGCTTTGACTTACATGTAATCTGAATCACAGTAATTACAAGTATATAGATTGCTAATGAGTGTTTATGTTTTGTTTGCTTAGTTGTTTGCAAGAGCCGTAAGTAAAGTATTTGGCAAACCGAAAAGCATAAGGATCACTTTGTTTTGAAGATTATACTGGGGATTTCCATATTTAAGCACACATATTTTGCGGTTAGACCGCAGTACGGGAAGAGTTTTTGCTAATTATGATAGCGAAAGGGGACTTCACTTTGAAATATGAAAATGAGGTTTGTAAAGTCGTCTATTGCAACCTCTTTATCATTTGTAGTTCTTTATGGTATCTCTCCAATTTGGATACCTTCTAAATTGAATTTTTAATGCACTCAAGTATCTCCGCTATTGATGAAATTTGTTTCCTCATAATCGTTACTGTCCACAAGTTGTAAATTGCTAACGCCTTTTGGTGCATCGACCATTAGCTTCTTACAAGTAGGACAATACCAATTGTCTTGTGGGATTTCAAAAAGAGGGGGAATTAGGCAGTATGTGCGATACTCCGCATTACACCATTCAGTATCACACAACAACACTTTATCATCGTCTTGGTTAATGCTACATACTTTGCAGATTCCAGCTTCTAGGGACATTTTGGATATTTCAATAGATTTCTGGAAGCAGGAATCTGCAAAGTATGTAGCATTAACCAAGATGATGATAAAGTGTTGTTGTGTGACACTGAATGGTGTAATGCGGAGTATCACAAATACTGCCTAACTCCCCCTCTTTTTGAAATACCACAAGACAATTGGTATTGTCCAGCTTGTAAGAAGCTAGTGGACGATCACCAAAAGGTGCTAACATTGTACAACTTGTGGAAAATAGCGGTTTTACGGAAACAAAGCAACTTTTGGATATGCTGGCCGCTTTGGAGAAAACCGAGTATTGGCAATTAGAGGCACCTAAGGTTTATTTATTATAATAAGCCTAAATATTGATCTATTTTGTTTGAATGAAATCACTGATGAAAGTTTTATTTGAATTTTGTGCAGAAAATATTTTTGCTGAAGTTTCTCATTAACATGTCGGCAGACACTGAGTCAATTCATGATTATCTTGATAAATCAAAAACAAAGCCAGCCAATAAGTGTTTGGGCGTTAACTCTCTTGGGCGAGTATATTGGGGCTTTCCCTCTCTAAGCACAAATAGTGGGATAGTCGTAAATATGCCGGACCAATATATTAATGATGGTCAATGGTATTTGTTCCAATCTGAGGAAGATATTAGCAACCTTATTGGTTATCTGACAGTTAGTGATCCACACATAACAGAGTTACCAGATTCCATCATGCTGTGGCAAGAAACAATGTCGCAAAGTGGTCAGCGTTCCCGAATCAAGAGTGAGACTCTGATGGGTGAGAATATTGGGGCTTTCCCTGTCTAAGCATAGATAGTGGGATAGTCGTAAATGGGTCAGAGAACACTATATTAAATCCAAATATCGGTATCTTGTAGGGATAGATCGGATGCATACTTTTTTTTCTTATCGTGGATGCACAGGTAGATTGTTGTTTTGCTTTGATTTTGCATGTAATCTGGATCATAGTAATTACAAGTAAATTGATTGCTAATGCGTGTTTATGTTCTTTCCTTAGTTTCTTGCAAGAGCTGTAAATAAAGTATCTATGAAGATTATACTTGGGATTTCCATATTGGCATATTCAAACACACATATATAGTGTGATGTTAACAGCTTTGACCGTGGTTCTCAGCAGCTTTTTCGAGATCATTTTGAACAATACCCCCCCCCCCCAGCGGAAATGGCTGCAGGAGCGAAACTAGACAGAAGAGTATACCGGATTTAGAATGTGCAACTGAAGTACCCGAGCTTTCTTTCTTTACTGATAATATTATCTGTTCACAGAGTTAGAAAGCAGTTGGAGATGGATTCGAAGATATGCAGCAATTCAGCAAATTCACAGATGCCAAAAATGCCTTGGAACTGAAGTAGAATCTGGTGCTTGGTTGCGGGCCTGTAATGTTATTTGCACATACATAAACAAGTCCAAATTTGGTTATTAATGAAGGGTTGTGAATGTTCAGACTGATCAACCTCCTCCTATGGTCCACGACATGAGAGAATAGTGAACATATTTGATCCCAAAGCACATGTTGTCAAAGGCTGTTCCGTGAAATTTACTCACAAGTGTTCGAGGTGATCATTGTTTTAGCTTAACTTGTTTAAAAACTCGATTGGTTGGTTGGTTTAATTGATTATTATTTTGTGGTGTTAGCAGAAGAGGAATTGGAGATCTTTAAAGAAATGAGTTTTTGTGAGATGATGGGAGGGTATAACTTATGTAAATAACAGATGTTCATGTTCATGAAGACTTTCAGCCTCAATCAATTTGTTCGATTTGATGTTCATGCTCATGCTTAAATCAAAACAATAAATGTACTTAACATCAAAAGCTTGATGTGATAAAACAATTGGAATATACTATCTCTTTGATTGATTAGTGAGAGAAGATGATCAATCCATTCTAATAAAAACATTTTAAAAAACACATTTAGAAGATGATCAATCCATTCAAATAAAACATTTTAAAAAACACATTTAAAACGCATTTATGCTTTTCAATATGCAAGAGCAGGTTGATTAACGTCTAGGTCATGTCATTTATGTCATGATTATACTCGTATTACTATTTATGCATGCTGATGGACACGATTAAAAGGTGAGTTCTGTGACTGTAGTATTAGTGATCTGTTAGAATTTGATAGTAATATAAATGGATAAAATACAAAACCTAAATCGTAATGGGCTAAGCTAATGGAACCATTACCATAAAGTGATAAAACCATTATAACAGAGAACCATAGCATAGAGATGCATAAATCGGGTTTTCTAAATACCCGGGTTCGGGTATGACCGGGTACGGGTATGACCGGGTATTGGTAATAATCGGGTAGGGTTCGGGTCGGGTATTGTCTCTAAGAATCATACCCTATGCATCGGGTTCGGGTCGGGTATAGAATCGGGTATTCTATAAATGGATACAATACAAAACCTAAATCGTAATGGGCTAAGCTAATGGAACCATTACCATAAAGTGATAAAACCATTATAACAGAGAACCATAGCATAGAGGTGCATAAATCGGGTTTTCTAAATACCCGGGTTCGGGTATGACCGGGTACGGGTATGACCGGGTATTGGTAATAATCGGGTAGGGTTCGGGTCGGGTATTGTCTCTAAAAATCATACCCTATGCATCGGGTTCGGGTCGGGTATAGAATCGGGTATTCTAAAACCGGGTATTTGAATACCCTATTATTGGGTATTAAAAAAACTCTATTTACGGGTTTTTTCGGGTTTTTTCCGGTATTTTTTTTATATAGATTGGATTTTTTAAAAGTTCACACTTTTTAGGGGTATTATTCTAGTATTTTTAAGGTATTTTTCGGGTATACATCGGGTATTTGAAATACCCGGTTTCGGGTATTGGAAAACCTCGGTTCCGGGTTCGGGTATTACCGGGTACAAATCGGGTTTTCGGGTATTACCGGGTATAAATCGGGTCCGGTTCGGGTTTGGGTTTTAGTGCCAAAATGCATACCCTATCCGTACCCTACGGGTAGGGTTGGGTTCGGGTTCGGGTATTAAAAACCCGGGTATTAGAAAAACCGGTTCCAGGTATTTATTTCGGGTCCGGTTCCGGGTTCGGGTTTTTTGTGCACCTCTACCATAGCATATTCTAACACATCCCACAAGTTGGTGTTTGGGACAAACGACTTGACCTAACCCCAAGCGGTAAACAAAAGTGCAGAATTAAATTTTGTTTGGCTAAATTTTTTTCCCGACCCGAATAAACCTATGATGATGCAAACAAATAGGGTGTTTTAAAAACTATGTTTTAAAAACTGGTATTTTACTTGTACCGGATTGGGTTAAAAATGGTATAACCGGTTGAACCGGGTAATACCGGAAGGTTCAACCGGTTGAATAGTTTACCTTATAATTTTATATAAATGTAACTTCAATCCAAAAATAACCCAAAAGTAAATGATTCCATAATAAAAAATAATCAAAAAGTTAATCCATATTAAAAAGTTGTAACATCCCGAATTTCATATAATAATATTTTATATATTATTCTTAATGAAAGAGTTTACTTGGATTAATAAATAAAATAACAAAAGAGGGAAAGAGAAGTAGGCTAATTAGATGGATTAATCATGGACTAAAAAGGAAAGATGGGCTTTAGGTCCATGGGCTTAAGGGAGTATAAATATCCTTAAACCCTAAATCTTTCCATTTCCATCCATATTATCCATCTTATTCTCTCTACACCTTAAAAAACACACACTTAAGCCTAATACCCCACCCTTAGCCGCCGGCCACCATCCGAACCCAAAACCAAGCTTTGTAATATTGAACCTTCGATCATACAAGCAAGCTAACAAGTCCTAGATCGCATACCAAGCTAAACACGGTTCGGAGAGAATTATAAAGGTACGTTTTAAGCTTAAAGGTTACATTTTATGAATGTTTTTCCATGAAACTTAACCCTAGAGTAGATCGGGTCTAGATACATCATAAAAACGCAAACTTGGAGATTAAAAGGAACCTAATGGTCTAATGATAGTATACGGCTCAAAGATGAACCCTAGATCTAGCCTAGAACGTTTTAAACCTATAAAGGTCCAAGCTTTATACCTAAAACAGGATAGATCTTGAAGCCATGATAGTAATGGGTGTAATCGGGTATGAATGATGATGATAAAGGGTTAAAGTTCATGATTTGGACCATGAAACAAGCAATCTGGGCAAGGAAGAATCTTAAGATAGAAATATGAGTTGAATTGGGTGTTCTCGGCTACCTTATGGAGTTCTCGGCCAACCCGAGATCTCGGTTGCAAGGAGTTTTCGGCCAGAATTGGTTCTCGGTCAAAACCCATGTTCTCGGTCAAACCAATGTTCTTGGCCAGAACCGGTTCCCGGCTAGGAACATGGTTCTCTGCTGGGAGTTCTCGGCCACCCAGTTTGGCTTGGGCCTGAGCCCAGATAGTGAACAGTTAGGCCAGATACCACAGTGGACAGTTGGGCTAAGCCCATAGCTAATATAAAGCAAATTGGCCTATTAGTTTAGGCTTAGCAAATAAGCCCAACTTAGAAAATAACTTAAAATGTTAATGGAAAATGTGTTAAGACATTTAATGAAAATAAAATTTTTCCAAGCTGACCTGGCAGCTTAACCCCAGCCAGGGGCTCTGCCCTTTGGACCCCGCTAGGGGCTGCCGCCCCTAGAACCCCGCTGCCAGGGTGCTGCCCCCGGACCCCCCGTTCGTTGCGGGTTATATAAAGATAGAAATACGATATGAGTAGTAATAGTTAAATTGATACATGTAAATATTATACAGTTAGCCGTGCACAGCTCAAGAAAGGGATTACGATTAACGGTGAACGTAACCGCATTCTGGTGAGTTTCTAGCCCCATTCCTTGTTATGTTTTCGGGGTTGTGTACATACTCGATGTGATTAGTTAATACACTTATCCTAAGTGATAAGTGTATGCCATATATGTATTATGTGAAGTGTATGAATGTTTTCTTGTCGGTACATGAACGACCTTCGGATATTGCATGTACTGATGGGTAATCGTTTGATGATATAAGTATGATTGTATGACAACGAATGATTGATATATGTATGTATGTATGAAACTTACGGTTATGTATGTAGAAAAGTATGTTATAAAGGTATGGAAGAAAGGGTGACCGGACCCTAATAATATCTCGAGGATGAAGGGTGACCGGACCCTAATAATATCCGAGGATGAAGGGAGACCGGACCCTAATAATATCTAAGGATGGAGGGTACCGGACCCTAATAATATCCGAGGTATGTAGGGCGAATGCTCTTTAGAACGTAAGGTTAGTTATGATTGTGTATGATGAATGATGGACAAGTTAAGTATGTAATGCGTACCTCCGGGCACGTATATGTGTATTTAAAGTAAGTGATGTGATTAACTAGAACTCACTCAGCGTAGCTGACTTTTAGTATGCACGCGGGCAAATAGGTTGAGGCAGCTCGCGTGATTGAAGACACATGGCATGGAATCGAAGATACTGGCATCTCGAAGAAGTTTTGTGATGTTTTAAAGACTATGTTTTATTTAATTGACTATGAATGTTTTATAAGACAAGATTTGAAGGTTATGTAACATATTATGGTTAAAGTTTAATGTTCCGCGAATGTTTTAATTAACTCTGATAATAAGAACTGTGTTTATGAGTAAATCCAACACCAAAGTAGGGCTACCGGTAACGGGGCCTTACAAAAATAATGCAAAAGCACTCAATTTTTAAAAAGTAGTCCTAAAGTTTAAACATTTGAATGTTAATTGTTGGGTTAAAAGTAATTTTGAAAAAAATATGGGCCACAAATTCAAAATATCTCGGACATAAAACCGGTTTGCCGGTAAAAACCGGTATGTTAGACAAAAACCGCCGGTACGATGTTCTAGCAAACCTGCAAAAAATACCGGACTCAAAATACCGGCTTGCTGTAAGAAATCCGGTTTAACCGGTTCAACCGGCCGGTTTGAACCGGTTTTTAAAACACTGTGTAAAAGTGACACAAGAATTTTAGCATGGAAAACTTCTCAAAAACTGAGCGTATAAACCACGTGACTACTATAGTCGCTTCAAATCACTATCACTAATAATTGAGCAATAGAGGTATACACAAATCATCATAAACTTGGAACACAATTACTTCAAGTATATGGAACCAAAGACAAACAAGTAAATGAGAATGAAGTATCATCAACAAGAGAATATATCGATATCCGAAACGTCTCTTGTCTTTTATCGGCAGCAGAAGAACACTAAAACACAATTCTTTCGTATGTGTGTGTTTCGGTAGAATGTGAGAGCACCAACCAAACCGAATCAATTTAGACCAATTATACCTTACAATACTCCTAAACCGGTTTCTAAACCGAACCGGTTTGTGTCAAACTAGTTTTGACCATGGTTTGACCAAATTGGTTAGGTTTAAAAATTGGTTTCTAACGTAATGTAGTATAGTGATGTGGTCTAAATTATACATATTATTATATAAATATTTTCAACACTTTTATGTACTTTTGAACTAGATTCTTAATGAATATTATTCTTTTTTGGTTCATATTTAGATTTTAACAATTTCAAGAGACAACATGCTAAAACGAGTAATCGATCTATTTTATGTAATTATAGTATACATCTGATAGATGATTGTTAATCCTTATGGAATTTGAATGGTAAAAGGTTGTGATAATACATCAGAGAACAAAAAAAGGTTTAAAAAATTTCATTAAGTTTCATCACCAAAAAAAAATGAATTTGTGAAACAACTCAACGTTATTATGGAGATAGTAACTAGTTGGATTATAAATTATTATATTTAAAGTTTCATGGCTGATTTATTATATTTAGTGAATTGTTTTAGGCCACAAGATTAAATGGTTTCGGTGACAAGGAAGGCCCACAGTTAATTTGTTTCAAGCAACCCAAATGTGAAGTATTTGTATTTAGTAGTCGGTGGAGAGCACTATAAAAAGAATAAGATTGATTATTATTAGGGGGAGCAGCCAAAGGGGAGACGAAGTAAAAGGTAGGGGGCGCCCCTGCTGTTTTGGTGATTGGATTCAAGCTCCCTAGGAGGTCAAACTAATTCCACGGCCAAGAATTCAACAAGCAGCCTAGCACGTCAAGCAAGCAAGCAAGCACGTCTACATAAGTCACGACAATTAAACAATTAAAAAGAGAATTATTAAGCAGGCAGGCAGGTGAATTAATTTAAGCTACCAGACACACAGCTTAATTAATTTAACCAGGCTAGTAGCTCAATCATATTTATTTCTTTTACGATGAACTGCAATATATATTTTATCTTTGTTTCATTCGTAATTATGATTGGCTAAACTATTAGGCTGCCTGGGTTTGGATGATTACTTTTTAGACTCGTTTTATTTTCGGTTTTGGATTATTTATTGATTGGTTCATGTTTTGGTAAAGTTTTTATTTGTGTCAGGTCCCTCGATTTCAGCTGGATCTTACTTAATTATGTCATAACTCACACAGATTGATGTGTTGACAAGGGAGTTAATGACGGGTTGTTATATTTAGAATGATATCCATTTGTTAAAGGCAGAATCAATAACAAACATACGGTTGCTTAATAAGTATTCAATGATAGATAACACAAACAAGATTCACTCAAAAGATTTCCATTTATATAATATCAATCATACATAGTGGATAATCGATTTAGGGTTTCTTGAAGGTTTATCCGTACTAAGACAGCCGTCACACACAATATTCTCTCTTAATAAATTCCTTTTTCCGTGTGGTGTGTGTGTCTGTTCTTAGGCCTCTCTTCATCCGTAGGCGGCGTGCCCTAAAACATTCTATTTATAGGCCTGCCACCCTAGGACAACTGTCATTCCTTCTAGAAACCCCAAACATACATACATATTCAAATTACATAATCAGAAAATATTCTAAGTGTAAAACAAGTCTTCCGGGTAGGCTCTGGATAAGTAAACTTCTCCGAGTAGACTATGTGCTCTGCCTGCCTTAGACTTGGTAACATAGAAGTGTGCTCGGGATCAGTTTCCGGGTAGACTTTACTTGAAGAGTATTTTACCAAGTAAAATACTCACCGGGTAGACTTCAGTCTTCTTAACTTTGCCCGACAAACCCTTACGAGCAACCTTGTTCTTCGATGGTCCATTCAACTCCTTGCTATACAATAACTTATTAGCAAAGTGTACTCGGCAGTACTGTTCCTTGCTTGATTTGAACCTTGCCCGATGTTACTTAGAGATATTCCATTTATACATCAAGCTTGCTCGGACCATAATTATTAAAGAATACCTTTCCCGGTCTTCCAATCACTTGGCCTTATGGACTTGGTTAGCCAAAAGCTTACTCGGAAGAGAACCTTACTTGACTATGAAGAACAGACTTGCTTGATAAAGTGAACCTTGCTCGGATTTACATAAACTAGTGAACCTTGCCCGACAATGCACTAATTTGCAAACCTTGCTCGGATATCCACTAAAGAAGACTACTTGAAGTAAACCTTGCCCGATAGACAAAATATCGTACCCGGCAAAGAAAAAGCTTGCTCGGAAGTCTAAGGTGTACCCGGATCCATACTTAGCGAATTCTGAGGAGGTTGAGAAGATTCCAATCTTCCATGTACTTCATTTTGGTCAAATCCTTAACTCATCAATCTCCCCCTTAGGTCAGTTTCTTGACCCAACAATCTCCCCCTAGATTGGAACACCTCAGCTGGCCCAAAACATTTATATAGTTACTTACACTTAGTCAAAATACACATCAAATCAAAAGTCAAATTACATATTCAAATAACAAATTACATATTCAAAAACTGTCCGAAGACATTACATAAGAAAGCCTATTCTAGGAGTTTTGTCTTTTCCATTCATTGTAGGCAGCTTGTCTTCTCATTGCTATTACAGATGTAGCTATTTCCCTAAAGATATTGAGAATTTGGTAGTGAATGTGCCCTTCTGGAATCACCAAATCTCTTATATCCATCAAGTCTTCATTATGCAAGTAGGTCAAATCTGCATCTTTCTTGATTATGGCCAGAACTTTTCCATCAGAATTTTTCAATACATAGTGACCGACATTTTCTTTGTATTCTAGTTCAGCAATGATACCATTCCTTTGCACTGTGTAGTTGGGCCATGTCATTCTTCTTTCAAGACTAATGCATGTGTTAATATTTGATAGGGGATTCCTATCTTTGACATTCATCACAAAGTCTCTTTCAGCAATGTCCATTCTCTTCAATTTTTCTGTCCTCTTTGACTTGTGAAGCTGAATCATTCTCCAGCTTCTCTTTTCTTTTAAGAATGGGAACCCTTTGTCAGCTTCTTCATACAAGAATTTTGACAGATCATTCATCTGTCTACCTGCCAATTTGTTTCTGTTCCGATAATCATACAATCTAAGAGTCACCATCCTTTTCAGTTGTCTTCATTGTATTCACGGAAGTCACTCCTAACAACAATCTCTCTCAATTGTCTGCTTTCCATAATCACCTTCAATGACTCAGTAACAGAATCAAAGTACAGTTCTCTTGGTAGATCCACATCAGATTGTGGTCTGGTTCTTTGTTGTGCAGAACTGCTTGATTCACCTCTTCCTCCTTGACCTCTTCCACCTTGTGGAAATCTTCTTGAAATTGGAGGCCTGAAAGGAATAGACTTCCTTAAGTTGAAAAACTTTATGTAGATGGCCTCTACCATTTCAGTTGGAAGATTGGTAAGTTCAACAACATCTACTCCATGTTCTTTAAGTTCTAGTAAAATTTTTGTCATTCCAGGAGTTTTTGCCAACCCAGCAGGGACAAATCTTCCATCTGCATAGTATCTTGGGTTCTCAGCTTCTCTTAAAGCTTTTTCCCATTCAGTCTTTTGAAGATAGAAAAGGTTTTTCAGATCCTCCTTTTCCAAGACATTAAAGTCTGCTTCACTCATTCCTCTTTGATTGATCATTATGTTCCTCAGAATGTTGATCATCTCTTTATTCTCCCAAGGAACAAATGGTTCATCTTCAGGTTCAGGCTTTACTTCTTGAGGAGTAGGGGTTTCAACTGATCTAACTTGTTCTTTTGTCTTCTCCCTCAAGGTTTGAATTCTTCTTTTCTTAGCATGAGGTTCATCAGTTTCTTCAGCCTGTTTGGTAGACCTTTCAGTTTGAGTTCTTTTCAGCTTTTCTTTTCTCTTCAATTTATTATACTGGTCTACCATTGATTCTCTTGACAGATGCTCAACAATTTCAGGCTTCATACTTCTCTCCAGCAGGTATCCACACATTCCTCCAAACTTTTTCTTCAAAGCTTCTGTCTTTTTAAGTTTCTCATTCTCTTTTATACATTTTTCAATGACATTTTCTCTCTCACTGTTGTATAAATCTTGAAGTTGGTCAAAGTTAAAATGAGAGATCTTTTCAGAATAGTTGTGCCTTCTGAGATAATCCCTGAATTTTTGACTCTCTCTGTTTTTCTCTTCCATCTTTTTCTTCAAGGCATCTCTTTCTTTATTAAGTCTTTTCTGCAATTGATCATCATCAAGATCAGCCAATGAGTCAAAACTTATTCCATATTTTCTCAATTTTACAACCAAAGGATGACTCTTCTTAGCCTCTCTCATACTCAACTCAATGTTTGCCCTCTGTTCATCAGTTATCACAACTTGTGGGGACATAACATTAGCAGCTTTGACAGTTTTTCCTTGATTATTCTCAGGGTCATCATCATATCATCTGAATCCTTCAGTTAAATCATTCACTGCATCAATCTTTGGTTCATCAGAAGGTGGATGATCTGGTTCACTTCTGTTTGGCACATTAGGGACACCTTGAACTCTTTCACCTGGTTGCAAGGTTTGTAGTGGGACAACCCTTATAGGACTAGCTTCATCTTCTGGTGTTTCAACAAAATACTTGTTCTTATCATCCCACTTGCCCTCTTAGCAGCTTTTTCATGCTCAGGCTGCTCATATTTCCTCTTTCTCCTCATGTAGGTCTTGGCAAACCTATTGACTTTTTCAGCAAATTCTTCATGAAGTTTAGAAAGTCTTTCTCTTTTCTGGTTAAGTGTTTCATGAAGCTCAGGAACATTCACCCTTTCTGACCAGCTGTCAGTAGGATTCTTCTTCAGATCTTCATTTACTTGCTCAGTCCATTTCTTGGCAGCCATTGAAGCAATGGACTCACCAATTTCTTCTTCAATAATCAGACCAGTATTCAGATTGGTTGGTTCAGCAGTTTCTGATTGTTGACTTTCAGATTGAAACTTGCTAACCACCATAGCCAATGATTTTTCAGCCTCCTCTTGCTTTCTCAGGTTAATCAAGGCTTCAATTACTTCTTGATCAGCCACATCATCAGAAATTTCTTTTGCAAGTTTGGCTTGTTTGATCAAGATCTCCTGTTCTGCAATTTCTTCAGTAGTCATGGACTGGGCTAGAATTTCCCTATCCCTTCTTTCTCTTAAGATGTTCTCTTGTTCTCTCAGAGCATTAGCATCAGCAGTATCATCATCTGTAAACAACACATCTTTTTCTGAATATGCCTCAACAAGCTCTTCTACACTGATTTTTTCCTTACCTTTCTCAATCCTCCTCCTTACATCCTCTTCATCCTCTGACTGTACATGGTCATCAATCTCCTTTTCTAATGCTTCTAGCTCAGGATCATACTCTGCCCTCTTGGAGCTTTCTGGTTGTTCAGTTTGAGTGATGGGCTCCTCAACAACAGTATCTCCTTCATTTAACACTTCAGTTGTCTCAACTCCAATCATGTCAGTTAAAATATCAGTAGCCATATCAGTTGCAGCTACATTCTCTACACTCTTCTCAACATTCTCCTTATCAATTCCTTCTTCATTGTAATTATAATCTTGTTCACCAACATCTGATATGTCACCATCATATTCATCATCATCAATCCTCCTCTCTTTACTACTTTCCTCTCCATCATCATAATCAATCATAATCAACTTCAAACTATCAGCAGTCTCCACAACTGTTGCAGTATCTTTAATATTCACACCTGAGACAGTTGGCATAGATTCATTCTCCCCCTGTTTTGGGGCAGCTGAGGTCTTCTCAACCTCCTGCACCAGGGCTTGAATTCTCATATTAGCTTGTACCAATTTCTCTATCAGCATAACATTTTCATTAGTCACGTCTTCATTTCTTCTTCTCAACTCAGCATTTTCTTTCAACAACGTTAGAAGGTCAGTGTCAGTGGGTGGTGTTGAAGGTGGTGATGTGGTGAAATGTTGAAACTCAGTTTGTTCTGTGATGTGAGTTTAGAAAATGGATGGTGGTGGTGATTGTATATGAGGTGGGCTTGAAATGAATGGATCAGAATGACTTGGGCTAAATGTTGGTGATGTTTGTGGTGTTGGTGGTATAATTGGTTGGTCAAGGTGTGGTGGTGTTGGAATAGGCTGATCTATTTGCTCAAGTTGCTCCCCCTGATCAGGTGCAACAATGTCCATAGCTACCCCAGCTCCTCCATCATCTCCATTCACATCATCATCTTCATCATCAGAGTCTCCATCATCACTCTCATCATCATCAACTCCTTCCTCCTCTGAGCTTAACTCAGGCACTGGCATTATCTCCAAGTCATGGTTTAACAATCATGGCAGAATCTCAAAAGGAACTCCTGAGTCAAATCTATTGGCTACACCTGGATTTCTGATCCTTTTGTAAGTGTCAGGGTTCTGGAGTAGGTGGGTTATGCCAATAGTGGGTAGATCATGCAATTATTGATTAAAAATTATCTGTAGAAACCTTGGATACTGCAAAAATCTATCTACCTCGGCCTTCTTTAAATTTCCCACCATGCCTTCAAATATCATCTTTGAAAATTTAAAAGGCAGATTATATACAATACCAATAGTGGCATTAACTAGATCACGACTCATTAGAGTCCATGACCCCTTCCGTGGAGCAAACCCTTGTATCACATGGTGTATCAAAAATCTGTACAACATAGGGAACATTCCCTTTTGAAATTGCCCCTCATGTACTGTCCCCTGATATCCCATCGTCTGTTCAAAAATTCTCATCAGGTGATCAGTATTAAAGTTTATATGGTCATGATCATCATCGCGCAACTGCAAGCAACGTCTAATCATTATTTCAGTGACTTGTATCTCTTGTCTTGCAACTGTTGCTTCAATTCTCCGACCATTAACATCACCAACTAGTCTTGCAGATCTCCAGAAATCCAATGAATGATTTCTGTAGATAGCAGGACTTTCAGTGAAAGCAAAGCTGACATTTGATCGAGCCATCCATGTTATCATTGGTGCCACTGGCTCGTTGTCAGGTGTGACTTGTAAAAGTGCACACATATTGTGTTTCTTCTCAAAAGCATACTTAGGTTGAATTTCTTCTTCTTCTACCATATCTGAACAATACAATCAAACATATTCAAAATGAAATTAGTCATAAAGTTCAGTACTTTAGATAATTTCAATGTATAAAAATGAAGAAGAAAGTGAGAAATTTCATCAAGAACCTGTTCTTCGACAAATTTATAACCTAAACACATAACAGAGTATTAGTAATCAAATACATAATCAAAGCCCATAATAGTCTAATCGTGTTCGGAAAACACATTAATGTTGCTTACCGAGTCGGAATTAGAGGGCTGATACAAGTTAGGGTTTGGATTGAAGCAAAATGCGATAAGTCGGTTAGGTTTCTTTGCGATTAAGCAGTTTGCAGTGGAAGGAGAGAGAGGGAAAAGTAATGTTGAAAATTTTGCCTAACTCCCTCTTATATACCTTTTGAAAGTGGGTTTTAAATGCTCTTTGTCTTTTTGTGAATTATTAGCTGTCATACAGTAACATTATCCACTTGATATATTAAAAACAATATTTATCTTTTGAGGTAGTAAAACCTTACTCGGAATTATTCTTTTCAAAGTCTACTCGGTATACATCCACTTACAAAGCTTACCCGGTCAAACTTTGCTTGGAAAATTTTCATTTTTGAATATACAAAGTTTGCCCGAATCCTTCTATTTATAAACCTTGCTCGAAAAAGCTAATTAATTTAAAGTTAAGACATAATGAAGAAAGCTTACCCGAAATACTAGATTTCTTTAGAACTTAATCACAAGATAAATAATCAAGTATAAACATCAAATAAACATCCTTACTAGGAATCAATCAAGACACCCATATAGATTTCTCAATTTCAAATTAAAACTTATCTAGCATAAACCCTAATAAGAATCATAATCAATTTTATCATACTAAATAACATATTCAATCAAGCATACTTGAAAACATAGTGTGCCCGAGCAACCATTCAAGAGAATAGTGTGCCCGAACACCTTTCTAATGCATAGTATGCCCGAATAACCTTCATATAGTACAAAGTGTGTCTGGAAAAGGATTTCTAGCAGACAATGTACTCGGAAAGTTAAGTTTTGAAATTACCAAGTATATTGAGGGAACAAAAGTGTACCCGAAATATAAAGTGTGCCCGGAAAACAAAGTTTGCCTGAAAACACTTGTAATTTCAAAGAAATCATAAACACACATATCACAGAGCATGCTCGGAATGAAATTAAAACACATAAACATTTAAGTGTTCTATAGTCTAAAATTTCAAAGAGCTTGCCCGAAAATCCTATGTTAGCACTAAGCTTGCTAGGATAAACACATTCAATCATCAGGTATGCCCTTACTCGAGGGAATTTCAACATGTCAAACCATACCCGAAAATGACAAACTTAAATAATAATATCTAAGTGTGCCTGGAAAGATTAACAAACATTTCCTAACAGCATATTAACATAAATCACAAAGCTTACTCAGTGTACTAACTTAAGTTCACAAAGTTTGCTTGAACTCACAATCAGCATATAAAATGCAAAGCTTGCCCGAAACAAGAATATCTTGTTAAAAACTAGATATACCACATAATCATCTCAAGACTTCAAGCTTGCTCGGGAAATGAGTACAACAGTGTACTCTACCCGGAAAGTGTAAACACTTCAAAGCATGCCCGAAAATCATAAACTTAGTCAAAAATGACTAAGCTTTCCCGGAAAGGTCATAAATTATCAAACCTTACCCGAAGTAACATATTCAAACATATTCATCTGTTTTGTGTCCGGAAAGGTTATAAAACATCAAACCTTACCCGAACTTACATATTCAGCCAATTAAAGGCAAAATGCAACACTTTTTGACTTAAACCACTTGTCAAAATATATTTTTCATTAAAGATCATAGTTTAAGAGCAAATGGTGCATTTAGAGATCAAATTTCAGTTATATTTCTCTTCAAAACAGTTTCTTCCATACTTCATTCTCAGCATTATTATGACAACATAGATAGGTTAACAGCAGGTATAAACTTAGCATGAATTTCATTTCTTTGGTGATATTATTAAGGTTCAATTTAAGCATAATGCATTAATGGTCAACACTGTGCTATGATGCCTCATAGCTCTTCTCAAAGCTTATTTGGCTTTCCCCATATCACCCCAATTTGAATCCAACCTCCTGTATTTGGTCAAAAATTGTTTTTGTATGACAGAAATTATTGGATCTTTTTGTATTTTTTTTTTTGATTTTGAGATTCAAACATATATATAGGTTGAACGTTGGACTTACTGTTAATAACATACCTTTCATTCAAGATGAGACTGATTTTGTCAACATCTTTGTAGTTCTTAGTTGTAACCCTCTTGTTTGATAAAATATTTAAAACACTTATCAACTTTTGGTTGATTTATTCATACTTCCCCTTGTTTTTGATATTTTCTCAAATTTTCTTAAACTTTGTTCTTTGTCATATTTAAAGATGCTTCATTTTTGGTTGACCAAATAACAACAGGCTCGTGTATGACTGGGTAATCACTTTTCTGCCTATCATTCGGAGAGATTTATCTTGAGACATGCAAAGACAACTATGTATCTCCACATAAAGATTAGCATATTCATTATGTTTATATCACCTTAGATTTTACATCATCATGGGAAAGCAACCATACATGTTAATGACTATACTATGGTCCTTTTAGCCTATTAAATCCATATGATTGGCTAAGCAGTCAATGTACTATCATTTCCCATATAAAACAATTTAATATTCAATCACCCCAATATCTCTTTATTGTCAGGTTAATGGCTATCCTGTTTGACCAACAGTGGACAACAGGACCAAACATACATGTGAATATGTGACAATCGTCAATTTCAGGTTAACTCCGTTAACTCAACTCCGTCAATTCAAACTTAAGATCACTGAATCTATAACGCACACTTCATAACATTTAAACTAGGGTTTAAATGACGCTTAACACTCACTACATGTGTAGTCTTTCGGGATTTGCACCGAAACGCAAACGAGTTGACGCAAACGATTGATGAATAAACGAAAAACGTCAAAACAGTAATTATGTGATAACTATGTGTTAGACTTATGTGTTATGTGATAACATGGTTATAAACGTAAACTCAAGATGTAAACAAGTTAGTTTAAGCTAGGAAAAGTAATACTTAGAAGTGGAGGGGCCAAAGTGTAACATAGTATTCTATAAATAATAACAATAAACAAACCCTAACACACTTTTTTCTTTTCTTTTCCTCCTACCCCGATCGGAAACCCACCCTCCATCACCCTTGGCTGCCGTCACCTATACACACACATACAACTAGGATTTCAAGCTTTTGATTGAAGAATTAGGTGCTAGGAAGGTATAATCGATTATCCTATGCATCCTTTATACTTGATTTTGATGTTTGTTGGGTTAATTACAAACCCTAGGTGCCGATTTTGATATGGTGTTGTGTTAATATGATTGTTGATTGATTTGTTGATGATATGATAACTAGAATGAATATTGTTACATGTTAATTGTTGTGTCTTTGATTTGAGTTCAAAACAAAAACCCTAATCATGTATGTAATGTGTAATTGATGTGCATGGATGGTGTTTATGGAGTCTAGAGTGTTATATGAATGCATGATGGTTCATAGATAGTTAATATGTTGAGTTTGGATGCAAACAGTTTCTGGACAGAATGTGTTAGTGATGTTAAATTTACTGTAACGAGGTGTAAAGGTGAAAATTGGTTGAGATTATTGGTACTACAGTAAACTAGGTTGAGTTTAGTTTCTATAGAGTATAAACTTGTAATTTTTGGACAAGTAGAAGTTAACTTTTATGAGTTTACAAAAACGTTGTGCAAAGCTGAGCTGTTAGACCTGCTGTTAGGTTGTTTTGTAAATGTTATATCTCATGAACTACGAGACCAATTGGGTTGGTTCCACTTTTGGAAGTTGACTTATTGAGTTAGGAACCTAACCCAAGTGGTCTTGCATTTATTGGATTTTTCGTTTAACGGGAATTTCAAATAAAATTCTGTTGCGCATGAATTTGACTGTTATGAGTTTGCTGTAATGATTTGATGATTGTGAGAAAACTATGTGGAATAAAAATATAATAAAATATGTTCTGGAAACCTAAGACATATATGCTTCTGTGAAGATTTTTGGTAAATTAATTGAGATGCTATGATCGGTGGAATAGTACAATCTTTCAAGTAGAATTTCTGTCTCGGTGAAACTAGCTGCTGAGTTTTGTGAAAACGCATGAAACATGATACTTGCTATATGATTGTCATAATTTGACCAAATTGCCCTTATGGGGAATAATGGCTAGTTAATTGTCATGATTTGACCAAAATGCCCTTACGGGGAGTAATAGCTAGTGATGTACTTTATGAATACATGACACGTATATGATTGCTTACACATGTAATGTGTCACAAATACACTTGTTAAAGTCACACACGATTCACAAATGAAACACGAAACATGTTATGTGCATAGGTATTATGTGCCGGGTCTAGAGACTCGATAATATTCCGACACTTAGAAAAATCTCTTTGTTGTTTTAGAACGCTAGAGAGAGTTTTTCTGTGACGCGCATCTTGGTGATTTAATTTGGGAATTTCTTCGCAAACAGTGAGTTTCACTTTCCCCTTTTAAACTTTTTTAAACGCTGTTCTCTTGGGGGAGATAACATACTCCAAACGCATTTAAGATTTTGTTAATATAGATTATATATCACTTGTAAAGACTAAGTGGCAAACGCGTAAACTAAAGTCCTTCATAACATCGAACCGGTTAATATTTGGATAATAGCGAGTCACTGTTGAGTAGTACTACTGGGTTTGACAAACCCCACCCAACGCTAAACTCGAATGGATGTCGAGCGGGTGTAATCTTGGCTAAACACATACCATGGTCTGGACGACCTGGTGGCAAGGCAAATTGATAAACAGTCAGCTTCGGTGTCTAACACTTAGTGATACTTGTTTTATAGGCTAGCTACCTATAGATATATAATTGACATAACACTATCTGTAACGCAAAACGCCGTAACGCAAAACGCTGTAACGCAAAACGGTGTAACGCAAAACGTTGTAACGCAAAACGCTGAACGCAAACGCTAAACGCTTTATTTTATTTAAACTTGTGAACTCACCAACCTTGTGTTGACACTTTTAGTATGTTATTCTCAGGTAGCCAAGGCGGGCGCGCGGTTTAGGATCATGCATTGCTTGAAACACTTTTAACTATGCAAACTTATTTTTAAACTATTATCATTGGGTTTTAAGTCGTCCTGCGTGACGTAACATTGTCTGCTATGGTTTTACGCTTCCGCATTTGATTACTCGTAAACGTTTTCATGGTTTTGAAACTTTGTTTTACGGTTTGATTATAACTAATGATTCCGATCCTGTTAGTTCACACCCTCTGACGGTAAAACTCCGTTAGTGGATTTTGAGGGTGTGACAGAATATATGTCCTTTCAAAGTCAGAGCTATTGACATAGTTTTCAGTGAAGGAATAAGAAACAAGTCATAATTACCCCAAATGCATTCAGTTTTCAGGTCAATGGCTATCCTTTGAATCCGTAGAGATTTAAGGACCAAACATACACAAGTGCATGTCCTTCCAACTGGGCAAATGACATAATTTTCAGCAAAAACAACTTCTTGAGACTTCTCTTTAAAAATCCTTTTAAGCTTCTTTTAAAGCTTGAACTGAATAATCTTATCATATCTCTTCACCATTAACAACATGCTCATGTTTTGATCAAAATAGAGTATTTAGGTAAAATTCATTGGAAAATCTTCATTTCATCATTTAATTTTGACATAAAACACATTTTGACACAAACAGTTGTAACATATTCAAATCTTAATCAAACACGAAATCATCAAGACAAGTAGACAGTACTAACAATCAAATTCCAACTTATCTTAATAACATCAGAAGATCAGATAAAGCACATATTCAAGCAATTAAGCAATGATATCAGATAAGCTTACATCAACAAGTAATTCATAACAAGAACACTTATCCTGACATCACAAATTCACATTAACTGATAAACATGCAAACAT
Organism: Bidens hawaiensis; assembly: GCF_021521415.1. Lineage (NCBI taxonomy): Eukaryota > Viridiplantae > Streptophyta > Magnoliopsida > Asterales > Asteraceae > Bidens > Bidens hawaiensis. The sequence continues at coordinate 779,969 of NW_027491464.1, read as the reverse complement.
ATAAATCCATTCAATCATGTCAAATTTTTCACACATAATCAGTTAAAGCACATAACAGTTAACATATTTAGTAGCATACTCAAGTAACATAATTAAGCAACATAATCAAGCATATTCACTAAACATTCAATATGTGTAATCTCTAACAACATAATCAGTTAACACAGAGAGACACACAGCTAGGCACACATCCTTAATCAAATTTCATCAGAGTTGATCATTCCCAGGGCTTTCAGAAGAAAGTTAACCTGGTTCTATCAAGTGGTTTGGTGAATAGGTCAGCCAAATTGTCACTTGTATCAACTCTTTGCATTTCAATCAAACCTTTTTCACTGCAATATCTGATGAAGTGATGTCTGATTTCAATGTGCTTAGTTTTAGAATGTTGAACTGGATTCTTAACAGTAAAATATGCAGCAGTATTGTCAATAAGAATAGGGTGTTCAGAAAATTCAAACCATAGTCCAGCAACTGATTTTGAATCCATAGAACTTGTGCACAGCAGGCAGATGCAGCAACATATTCAGCTTCAGCAGTAGAGATTGAGACTGTAGTCTGCTTTTTGCATTGCCATGACACTAGCCTTTCACCCAAAAATTGACATCCTCCTGAGGTTGACTTTCTGCTCATGTTTCAGCCATCATAGTCACTGTCAGTGTAGGCAATTAGATCAAAAGATTGGTTCTTTGGATACCAAATCCCTAAGTCTGGTCTTCCTTTCAAATATCTGAATATTTTTTTAACAGCATTCATGTGGGAGACTTTTGGACTTGATTGGAATCTTGCACACACACACACACATCAAACATGATATCTGGTCTTGTTTCAGTCAGATACATCATAGATCCAATTTTGGCTCTATATTCATGTTCATCTACAGGCTCCCCCTTTTCATCTGCAATCATCTTTTCTTTGGTGTCCATTGGAGTTGAAGCAGTCTTGTACTCATGACAGTTGAACTTGTTCAAGATGTCCTGCACATATTTGTTTTGGTGAATGAAGATCCCTTCAGCTTTCTGTTGAACATGCAATCCAAGAAAGAAGTTCATTTCTCCCATAGAACTCATGCTGTATTTGGACTTCATTACCCCTTCAAACTCCATGCACATTTGTTCATTTGTAGATCCAAAGATGATGTCATCCACATACACTTGTAACAGAAGCAAGTCTGATCCCTTTCTTTTGTAGAAGGTGTCTTGTCAATGGCTCCTCTTTTGAAACCATTTTCAAGAAGATGATTTGACAGCTCATCATACCATGCTCTAGGGTCCTGATGCAATCCATAAAGGGCTTTGTTTAGCTTATACACCCTGTTTGGATACATTGGATCCTCAAAACCTGGAGGTTGAGCTACATACACCTCTTCATCAATCTTTCCATTAAAAAATGCAGACTTAACATCAAGCTGGAACACTCTAATGTTCTTTGAGACAGCATATGCAAGAAAAATCCTGATAGCTTCAAGTCTTGCAATAGGAGCAAAGACTTCCTCAAAGTCTATTCCTTCTTCTTGAAGACATCCCAGTGCTACAAGTCTAGCTTTGTTCTTAATCACCAAACCCCTTTCATCCCTTTTGTTTCTAAAAACCCATTTGGTTCCTATTGCATATCTGTCTATTGGCCTATCAACAAGATCCCACACATGTAGGTCTCTGAACTGTGCCTGTTCCTCTTGCATTGCTTCTACCCAACTATTGTCTTTTAGTGCTTGAGCAATGTTCTTTGGCTCTATTTGGGATAGAAAGTAGGAGTAAAGACAGATGTTTGCAATTTCAGAATGACTTCTTGTAACTCTTTCATACAAATCACCAATGATGTTTTCAGAAGGATGATTCTTTTCCACATAAGGAGTTTGTATAATCATATTTGTAGACAAATTTGTGTCAAGATTTGTTTCATTGAGCTCTGGTTCTTCAATGATCAAATCAGCTTCTGCATCATGAAATTCTGGTGCTTCATCATTATGTTGTCCTGAAGTAGATGCACCATTGTTTTCTAAGTTCAATCTTTGAAATAGATCTTGAAATCTTGTTGTAGATGCAGCTTCTTCTCCACTTGATTGGTTGCTTGTGTCACCCTCATTCTGAACTTGATCATTTTGTGCATCTTGATTGTCTTGATTGTTCTCAGTATGATCATGTTCAACATTGTGATTGTTTTCTTGATCAGGTTCACCAATATCACATGAGAAATTCTTCACAAAAGTATACTCCTTTTCTTTTCTAGCAACCTTTTTCTATAATTCTTCCAAGTCCAATGATTTCTTCTTTTTCTCTTCAATTTCACTGGTCTTGTAGAAAGATTAATCAAAGTATTCAGGATAAATCTTGAAAGACCTTATTAGCTTTTCATGATCAAACAGCCATGATGCACCATCAACTGTATTGAATTGATTCTCATTAAAGATAATATCAGATGATTCTATAACACTCAAGTGGTCTTTCACATAAACTCTGTAAGCCTTTTGTTGTATCCCGTATCATTAACAATCAACAGATCTTAGATTCGAATCTATACTATCAATACGTTTATAGATCTAGCTCATAATTAACCTTGATTTAATGTTATGTATGTGTAATAACGTTAATGTGAAGCTTGAGAGAGAGAGTAAATACTTTAAAACTTTTCTGAATAATGTTATATCTCTCCAAAAGCTCTCCTATACAAGTGAACAGTTGTTCACTATATATAGAAGGCGACCTGGTTCGCTAACATACCCTAGCGAACCAGCTTCCCCTTCGTTACATAATTTAACTTAACGAACCACCCCCTGATTCGTTAACATCCCCTAACGAATCAGGAGGGAATACATAATAATGTCTTAGTTCGCTAACATTCCTAGCGAACTAGACTTAACTTAACGAACTAGTCTTAGTTCGCTAACATCCCTAGCGAACTAGACTTAAACTTAACGAACTAGTTCAAAATAAACATTAAATATTACATTTATCATCAAATAAACATTAACGATAAATACAAAGACTCTAGACGCAAAACCGTGCACTAACAGACACCCCCTCGTCTTGAGCTCTTTGTCTTTAACTTATTTGAAGCGCTTGGACTGCCAGTCTCTACAACTATGAATTCCATGTTCGTGACACACACGAACAACTCGTTGGAATTGCATAGCCAGGTCGTAATCTTCTTGGCATTCAAACAAAATCTGTTTCCTGTGTAGCACGTCGTTGTCAGTCTCTGATAAATTAACCAACCACATCGGGTCAATTATCTTGATGAGTTCGGTCTGCAGTCCTCGACCACAAACAATAACGGCCTCGCCAGTAAGATTGTCATAGTACCAACGATTGAAAGACAGATAAATATCTTGAGGCATTGTCTTCAGAGGAACCTTTTTCATTGTCTTTGGCGGCTTCACTTTCAAGACAAGTTTCTTCCAGCCGGTCCTTGGATCAATCTCGTCAATGCGCTTACGTCTTGGGACCTGGGGCTTGAAGAATTTGAAGCCATGATTGACCTCGAACAGTAAGTGTTGATGAAACCACCCAGCCGTTCGGTGAGTCCCACGATTGATAAATGGACGTCTCACGAGGGTACGTACATCCCAACGCGGTAGAGTTAAAACATCCATTATCCTCTCGTAATACTGGACACCCTTTTCCCACTTGACTATACATACTTTAAGGTCTGAATCATAGAGCCAGGAGACAATATCACCATGTACCTTAGAAACAGTCTTGAAGGTAGTCACCTGATTCGCCTCAATCCAAGCAGCAGCGGTATCTTTTCTTTCTTGATCTACATACCGATAAGCACTGATAATCTTACCCACTTTCTGACGTTTGAACCATCTTTCTATGTCATCATCAGTAACTTCTTTGAGTGAATGAACTGTTCGCTGCACAACCTTTTCTAGTTCATCCTCAGTCTCTTTAATTACATCTTCATGAAATACCGGAGCACCTTGATCAACGTTTGCGTGTTGATACAAGTCCGGGTACTCTTTAGCTGTCACATCCTCCATCTCAATCTCCTCGTTCTCATAAATAAAATCCGTATCCATAAATAACGGATCAACTTCCATTTCATCCTCATTGATCACTTCGACATCGGGCTCAGTCTCTAAAGCAGTCAACTGATCGTCATTCAGCCCAAGCAGAATCGAAATCTGCTCCCGTGTCAAAGATCTAACCACAAACTCACCGACCTCTATCTCATCTCTGTTCACCACACTTCTAACCACTCTTGACCCATCAATAAATATCACCGTGATAGCCTCAATCATTTCAATTGGCTTGGCAGCTGTTGGATCTTGATAGATAATTATCTGCTTGTTCGAATCATCAGCGCCACTAACACCTGCACCAGAGGATGAACCATGCGCTTGTTTAGGCTCACCTCCTGCATCAGATTCGTCAGGATCATCATCGTCATTTTTGAGTTTCTTGAGGGCATCTTCTTTACAAGTTAATTGTAAAATTAACTCTTCTTGTTCCTTTAATTTCACCCCCTGAGACTCAACAATCGTACGTAACGACTTAGTCTCCTTCTGACAGAAAGAAATATAACTCATCATTTTTCGTTGATTCTCCATGAGTCGTTCTTGAATTTGTCGATCAGCTGCCATTTGATTTTCATATAAATGTAGCAGATTTAGTAGCATTTCAGTTTGACGACCTGGTGGCAAGTTGTATACGGATGGATGAACAGGTTGAACAGGTCCGTGAGGCCGAGTAATCCTCATAAAAGATACATCACTAGGCGGAGGTGGAGGAAGAGTAGTTGTTGGCAGAGGAGGAGGTCTCATTGATGTGGTGGAAGATACTGTAGAGAACCCAGCAGGAGGCCTCGGTATCTCGGTCAACGCCATTTGAGGAATAAGACCGAGCCTCTCATGTGACACCATCGTCGTCGTCAAGGTAAGCATCGGAGTGCTTACCAATCAAATAACGAAGGGATGATTCGTTACAGAGTGCGGAAGCGAATTAGGTTAGCGAACCAGAAGCTAGTTCGCTAGAGAATCACCTAGTTCGTTATCCATACATAACGAATTGTATTTTAGCGAATTAAACTCTTTTATTTAATTTTAAATTAAATAAGAAATTGAATAAATTAAATAAATTAAAGAATTAAATAAAGAATTAAATAAATAAATAAATTAAATTATCGAGAAATCCTTTTATCCCGACAACCAGATACGTTAAAAAATGTTTCAGATTTTCGAAACATAACTTAAAAAATTATTTAAGTATTTTGTATAAAGAAGACGAAAATAATTTTGGTATTTTGTAAAAATTTAAAGAATTAAAAATGTATTTACATAAGAATATCCAATCCTTTAAAATAGACCATCTTTTTGTGTCTTTCAATGATTTTATCAAAAGCAGTACATATTTTTGTATTTTTGTTGAGTTTGAGCAGAGAATCATATTGACCAAATTGCCCTTCCATCACAGTTTTATATTTTAGCGATATTATGACTGGCGATAAGTCGGTCATTGGTATTGTTGTCCACATAAATCTAATAACACACATTCAAATATTTTTGTGATATGATTAAAATTGTTCAATTAAAGCACAGAATATCAGAAACTATCAGCCTCTAATCTCGGTTCAAGCTTAATTTGATTTTTGCCAAATCACCCCAACTTGACTTAAACCATTATATTGTTGATCAAAATTTTGATACCAATTGTAGAAATTTTGAGCAATGCATCAAGTTTCCTTTACTGTGAGTGAGTATGCACGAGTCCATCTGTCGGCTTACATACATTGTATCCCCTGGGGTCCGTTTCTTAATGGTATTAAGACGCACGCAAGGGAGGAACAATTGTATGACTAACAGCGAATTTTGATCAAGTCAGTAATTTAAATTGTACGAAGTACAGCGGTGATCAAGTTTAATGACTTTGGGTTTGCTCTAGAAGGCGAGTGAAATGTTCATGCTTATGAATACCCAGATGGTTAAGCCGCATAAAGACTCACAGTGTCCAGAATCTTAACGCTTGTTATTTGCTTTATTTTGTTTTTGGGTGATCAACAAATATAAGGCTTGAGTATGACTGGTTATTACAATTCTGCCATCCTCACCAAGACTTTTGCTAGAGACTAACACCCCTTTCAATTTGGCGTTTCTTTATGTTTATATCACATACTTTACTCTACTGGGTTGTTTTAAGACCTACCAATGCACCAATGCAATTAAGCACACAGTCTTTTACGCTTACTTTTTGCTGAATTTGGGGTCAAGATAGTCAATTCATGTTCTCTTTTTGCTTCAAAAACTCAAAAATTTTGAGGAGCATAAAATAAAGAAGATAAATTTAATCGCCCCAGTTAACTTAAGTTTATAAATAAATGGCTAACCATCAATTCACAAGTGAATCATAGGACCAAGACATGCAAGCATGCTTCACAAACTTAAATAACCGACGTAATTTTCAGCGAGAAAATAATCTAAAAACGTCTGCAAAAATCTTTTTGGTGTTTCTCTGTACAAACTTTAAAAAACACAATATTTTTGTCTTTTTCAATTTTCTTATAAACAAAATAAACTTCACAATCTTTTTGGATTTTCGGATTTTTCTGTACAAAACATAAATCACATTCTTTTTGGTTTTTCAAAATTTTAAAATGTTTTTGGTTTTTCTAAATATTTAAAGGAAAAACATTAAAGAACAGAAATCACAATATTTTTGAATTTTGAAAATTATAATGCTTTTGGATTTTATCTATACAAACGAAAACACACTCTTTTTGTATTTTTCTAGATTTTCACCCCCTAAAACCAAAATAAATTTTAAAAGAAAGATATGACAGAAAATAAAGATAGTCATCCTTGTTTAAGGATATCAGCGAGGATCTTCAATCCGTTTAAATCAAGCAAAAATTTAAAACGCGTTTTGTCAAAAGCTTTAGTAAACAGATCGGCTTTCAGAAAATCAGTTTGTACTTTCTCAAGATCGATTAATTTCTTTTCATAGCAATCCCGTATAAAATGATATCGAATTTCGATATGTTTCGTTTTAGAATGTTGTACGGGATTCTTGGTGATACTAATAGCAGCAGAATTATCAATCAAGATAGGAGTAGTAAGAAACTTCAAACCGTAGTCGCGAAGATGTTGTTGTATCCACAAAACCTGGGAACAGCAACTCGAGGCTGCAACATACTCAGCTTCGGCGGTTGAAGTGGAGACCGTTGTCTGCTTCTTACACTGCCAGGAAACAAGCCGGTTTCCTAAAAATTGACATCCTGCAGTCGTTGATTTGAAATTGATCTTGCATCCTCCATAATCTGAGTCTGAGTAGGCAGTAAAAACGAAAGTATCATCCTTGGGGTACCACAATCCGATGTCTGGATTTCCCCTCAAATACTGAAGCATTCTCTTGACTGCAGCTAGGTGAGTCACTCGTGGACTTGCTTGATACCTAGCACAAAGACAAACAGCAAACATAATATCAGTGCGAGAAGCCGTTAAGTACATTAATGAACCAATCATGGCACGATAAAGGGTCGGATCAACGGAATACTCCAATTCATCCGGTGATAAATTGTGCCCTACTGGAAGAGGAGTAGAAGGGATTTTTCCGGCAGAAATCTTGAATCGGCTCAAGACGTCATTCACATACTTAGTCTGGTGAATAAAAATTCTAGGAGCAGACTGGTGAACCTGCAACCCTAAAAAGAAATTCATCTCTCCCATCGAGCTCATCTCGAACTTTGTTTGCATGGACTTCTCGAACTCCTTACACAATGTGTCGTTTGTAGACCCAAAAATAATATCGTCAACATAAATCTGGACTAGAAGAAGATCATCACCAACAATTTTATGAAATAAAGTGCAGTCAACAGTTCCTCGTTTGAAGCCATTATCAGTCAGATGGTCGGCGAGCGTGCCATACCAAGCTCTCGGGGCTTGATGTAGACCATACAGGGCCTTGTTTAATCGGTAAACACGGTCTGGATAATCAGGATCTTCAAAACAAGGTGGTTGTTGGACAAACACTTCCTCGTGTAATTCACCATTGAGAAAAGCACTTTTAACATCCATTTGATAGACCTTGATATTCATATAAGCTGCATAAGCCAGGAAGATTCGAATCGACTCTAATCTTGCAACTGGAGCATATACCTCTGTGTAATCAATACCCTCTTGCTGATGAAAACCTTGCACCACTAGACGTGCTTTGTTTATGACAATCACCCCTCAATCATCCTTCTTACACTTAAATACCCACTTAGTCGGAATAGCTTTCTTGACTCTAGCAGGTTTGTCTATTAAATCCCAAACACCCAAACGTGTAAACTGCTGTAATTCCTCTTGCATAGCTTCTACCCAAGAAGGATCTTCAAGTGCCTTACGAGCTGTCGTTGGATCAACTTGAGATAGAAAGCAATTGAATTTAGCAATATTCACAATTCCCAAAGAATGTAAGTTAGTGTAAGCACACAATATGTTATTATCACTTGACGAAGCAACTTGATGACGTGTACGAACGCCCACATCAAGTTCTCCAATGATATTTTCCTGTGGATGATATCCATGAATCCGAAGAGTGGGATTCTCAGGAACAATAACATTATCAAATAAGTTAGTGTAATGTTCACCCAACTCGGGAGATGAAACATTATCACTGTCAAGATCAATAACTTGAACTTCAGCTTGATCATCATCAGAAGAAGTAGAAACATTATCAATAGCAACTGGAGAGACAACTTGGGGTTCTTCAGTTGAATCATCTGGTTGAACTTCAACTGCATTAGAACTTGAAGATCTTGGAAAGTTCAAATGATCTTCAAAATAAGCTCGAACCAGATCTTCATCGATGTGTTCAGTCGAAGGAGTAAAAGAATTAAATAAACTATCGTAGTCAAACATTCAGTCTGGACCTTTCCCTTGAAGAGGAGTTGTGTACTTTTGACAGTCCACATGGTACCATTCTTCAACACAGCCAGATGTGAAGTTAAAAACCCTTTTCTTTGGAGATGCATATCCCAAGAAATACCCTTCGATAGTTTTTTCTTTAAATTTACCCGAATCCTTCTTCAACATTGTACACGGACACCCAAATGGTTCCAGGTACTTTAAATTAGGTTTTCTATTATTTAAGATCTCGTAGCTTGTCTTCTTGAGTCGTTTCACTGTTAGAACTCGATTAAGCGTATAACAAGTTGTATTCACTGCCTCATTCCAAAATTGGACAGGAAGCTTTGAATCAGCGAGCATTGTGCGTGCAGCTTCAATCAGAGTTCTATTTTTCCTTTCAGCAACACCATTTTGTTGAGGTACATAAGGTGCACTATATTCTCGGTGAAATCCCTTTTGAATACAAAAGAAATCCAATATAGTGTTTTTGAATTCAGTACCATTATCACTTCATATTCTCCTCACCTTTTGTTTGTACAGTGATTCGATCTTAGTATTAAGGTTTTGTACCAAAACCGGTGTTTGATCTTTTGAACTCATAAATAACACCCATGAATATCTTGAATAATCATCTGTCACTACCAGACAATACCAGTCTCCAGAAATACTCGCACGATTCACTGGACCAAACAAATCCATATGAAGTCGTTCAAGAGGAGTATCAATGGAATTCAATAACTTAGAGGGATGTGTCTTCTTCTTCTGCTTGCCCTTTTTGCATGCAACGCAGTGATCAGATAACTTAAAATTCTTTAACGTGACACCCTCAACTAAGTCATTTGCCATTAAATAATTCATCTTTCTGACATGTATGTGACCCATTCTATGATGCCATAGAATCGAGTCTTTCTCGGTTGCTTTTGAGACAAAACATGTTTCGATCGATGTTGATATCTTAGAACACATATTTAAGACATAAATATCATTTGATCGTGGTGATCGCATGACAACCATGTCCTCGGGAATAACGTAACCCGGTTTCAAGATAAGACACTCTTTGTCAGTAAATATCGTAGTGTACTTTTTATCACAAATCTGCGATACACTCAATAAATTATGATCAACCGTGTCACAATAATTCACTTTCTCAAACGTAATGTGACCATTTGAAACTTCACCTTCTTGTGTGATCATGCCCCCAGAATTCCCAGCAAACGCTACATAACCTCCTTGAATATTTCTTACGTTGGTTAATAGGTTGAGATTCCCAGTGATATGACGAGAACATCCGCTATCCATGATCCATTTTTCACCAGAAATGGTCTTGGATGAACCCTACAAATAAACAAAAGTGATTAGTTCAAAAAGGCAGCCCAGGCCTCAGTCTTGGGCACCTTTTGGTTTTCTCTTTGATCATTAACCTTAACAGATTTCAACTGTTGTTCAGCCACTTGTGAATAAGTTATCGGCTTCCTAGACTTTCATCTTAAGTAAGCTGCCTGAACAATGTTTGAATTCTTGTTTTGACATATAGGTTCAGTTGGAATGAATTTTGGTTTCACTTGAACGTGTGTCTCATTTATATGAAGAACCTTCTGAGGATTCACATCAGAGAACAAAATATGAGTATCATCAGCATACGACACAGGCCGTTTCAGAATCTCCTTGACCAATGGAATTGGTTTAGATTTGTCCTTGATAAAAGGATGAAGATTCTAATAGTTCTGTTGACTACAATTTCTCACAACATGACCTTGTTGACCGCATAAAAAACAAGTTCGCATGTCTACATGATGATGTTTAGAAGAAATTGGAATAAATGATGCAGATGGTTGATGATGACTCACATTTTTAGTCATGCTCTTAGCAAACTCATCAGATAATTCAGATTTCTTCTTTAAATAAAAATCTAAATTAGAACAGTTCGAAAAGCTTTTTAGTGTATCTGTCCCAGTTGACTTCACAAAGTTAATCTTCTTAGCTTGTTTTAAAAATTGTTTTGCCGTAGTCAATGGATCAGATTGAACTGAAGTTTTTGTTTGAGCATACACACGTTCAAGTTCTTGAATTTTTGAAGTTTCATTGACAAAAAAACTCTCAATTAGTTCAGGTTTAATGATACTGATTGGAATGTCTTTTCAATGAACATTGTGTCCATTCCCTTTAACTTAAAAACTCTAGCCGAAGAAGACTTAGAACTAGGAGGATTAATGAAACGCATTAAGTCCTCGTCAGAAATCTTTGGTTTAACTGACTTCTTTGTCCTCACTGGTTTGGTTTTCACAGTTTCTTCCTTGTTCATTTGAGACTTGAATGAACCATACACAGCTTCCTCAAACTCTTGAGGTTCGCAAAGAATATGATTAGAACTAGGAATGTTCTTATTCTTGTGTATTATCTCCGGTTCAAACACATCTTCAATAATCACTTTATCAATGTTTCCAACAAAGACCTTTTTACTTTTCACATGAGGTTTCTGAGGAGCAACTTGGGGTTTGACAATTTCAGGTTTAACCATTTTAGGTTTTTCAGAAATCACAGATTCCTTTTGAATCAAATCTTCTTCTTTTCTTGCAAAAGGATTAATTTTATAATCATTATGAAAAGGTGGTGGAATTTCAACAAAACCAATACCTTTCTTGGAATCTTTTTGTTTCCCAGATACTTCAATAATTTCATTCAACAGAAACGATGAATTTCTAAATTTCCCCAATTTGTTTTTCAACTCAAGAACCTCATTCTCAAGCTCAGTTATCTTAGAATGATGTTTCAAAATTTCCTGAAACTTTTGTTCATTAATGGTCATTTTCACAGATAACTCGGCTTTGAGATCGTGGTTACTTGTCGACAATACTTCAATCTTTTCTCGAGATCTCCTTTGAGATTCAAGAGATTGTCGATAAGTATCCTTAAGAGAAGAAATTTCTCTTATAAGATTATCATTTTGATTTTTCAATGCTTCTAACTTAGATTTGTTAGATTCACAGTCAACACATGATGCTTTAACAAATGAAGTAGTAGAAATAGAATTACTAACCTCATTGATCTTAGCCATGCAAGCAAACATTGATTCAGAAGGCTTGTCGCAAGAGTCGTCAGAATCAGATCCAGAAGCATTATCGGAAGACATCTCACTACCAGCAGCATCTAGACAGTCTTTATGTAACCCAAACATAGCCAAATTTGCTTGAACATCATTGCATAGTAACCGTTGTGACCAATCATTACCATCTGCTAACATTGCTTGTGTTGTAGAAGAAAATGGTTTCTTTTCATCATCACTTCCTTGTGGTGTAGAAGAATTTTGATGTTGACCACGAGAACCAGTGTATTCTTTCTTAGGTTTATCACATTCCTTCGCGAAATGCCCAAATTCTTAACAATTATAACACTTTACTTTTAATTTGTCAAAACCCAACTTCTTGTTTAAAGATGGAAGATCTTTTCCAGTTCTTTGCATGTATCTTTTAACTTTACGAACGAGCATCGCCATGTTCCATTTCAAATCCATGATTTCTAGATCATCTGGATCTATCTGATCATAGTCCTCATCTGTTAAATCACTTGTGGCAATTTTACTACTTACTAAGTTTTCATATGAAGACATAAAAGCCGTCAGAAAAGCAAAGTTTTGCTCAGCTTCCTTCATATTAACACTAGGTGGTGTAGCAAATGGATTGGTACTTGTCGAACTTCCAAAACCACCCGAATTACCAGCAGAGTAAAAACAAACTTTTGGATCATTAAACACTGTTGATTCTTTTTCACTTGCCGCATGAGTAAGAAAAGCAGTGATTGGAGATATTGTTGAACTAAGAGGCATACTTCCACCATAGAAAGCAGGATCTTGATTTTCTTTGGAGATTTTTTGACACTTAAGATCATATTCTCTAGCTTCGATCTTTTGTAGGAATTCAAGTGCCGTCAAGTCTTCATTCAGAAAATAATCATTCTCTTTCAAAACCATTAGAAATGTTGAGTAGGAACTTGGAAGCACACTTTTAATAGTGTCAATTTTATCTCTTTCAGAAATTTCCATTTTCATCTTGTCCATTTCAGCAATTAAATGACTAAATCTAGTAGTCATCTCTTCAACTGTTTCTCCTTTCAATAAATTAAAGTTTCGAAACTGAAACTTGAGCATCACTTTCTTATTTTTAGCAGTGTTTCCCATGCTTCTCATACGCAGATGTTGAAATAAAGACGCACATCTCTTGATACTACCAACTTGATGAAAGATATTTTCTGGTAATGCCATAGTCAAAGTAGAATATGCTTTTATCTCGATTTCTAAAGCTTTCTTCTCTTCTTGTGAGTATTGAGAGACGGCTTTAGGAGTATACCTAATAGTATCATCACCAATCATTGGTGCAACATAAACTTCATCAAGACAATATGAGCAGTCAGGATGAGCAGATCCCAAATGTGCACGAAACCGAGGTTCCCACTTGGCAAAGTCACTGAACTTCATCAATCTCGGACATTTAGAATGTGAACCTATCTCGGTATCAAGTTGCAACATCTGTTGCATCAACATGATTTGAGACGCTAATGCATACATACCAGCCATCTTTGAAAATCGAATCAAATAATGAAATATCTTAACGAATTAGTGAACAGCTATAGCAAACTGTGAACAGTTGTAGCGAACTGTGAACAGTTGTAGCGAATCAATCCTTAATAAAATTAAGACTGATCAGTAACGAAGTATCTTAACGAATGAGATGAGTGTTTTAATGAATCAAAAGCCAACTTAACGAGTCAACTTAACGAATCACAAATAAGATTAATAAATCACCCAAATGACGAAACAGATAACGAATGTGATGAAGGTTTAACGAATCACAAGTCAACTTAGCGAATTGACCAAACGAATTGACCAAGTCAACTTAACGAATTGACCAAGTCAACTTAACGAATTGACCAAACGAATTACAAAGAATTAGTTTAGCGAATCAGATGATAGTCAGTAACGAATCGCCAAAATAAACTTAGCGAATCACTAAGAAGTGCTTAGCGAATTAAGATAACGAATCAGCTACAGTTGATAGCGAATCAACACTATAGCGAATTATACTATAACGAATCAGGTTGTTACAAACGTTTTTAACAAACTCTGACACCTTATGCTACGTGGCAAAGGTTGTTATGACACAAATCCCAAGAAGAACACGTGTCACACGAATCGGTTAATCTAGTTAACGAACTAGATAACACGAATCAATAACTCACAAGAATTGGCTAACAAATAAGATAACGAATTAGCACTGTTGATAACGAATCACAGTGAAACATATAGCGAATCACCATGAAGAAGATAACGAATCACATTCATCTTCAAATCTTCAAATCTTCAAACTCATTTCCAGAAATTATGAAGATTAACCCAGAAACCCAGAAATACCAAATTCGTAATACAACCTCGTTACTCAACCAAATCTCACAAATAACCAATCAAAAGTCTCGTAAACCAATTCCGAATCCAATACACAAAACCTCGTAATCAATTATCCTCGATAACCAATCCAAATTAACCAAAAACCACACCCCTGTTTCGGACTTAAACCGAAATCAAAACCAAACCACACAAATCCAAATCAAACATCAATTCCTCTTAACCAAACCTCTACAATACCTTAATCAACACGAATTCAATCCAATTCGTCCATATTTCAACCAAAATAAACACAAATTGATTCAAGATCAAATAAAACCAAAAACTAACAAAGACGAAATAATTAACACACCAAATCAAGTGTACTGAGCACCAACAGCTTTGATACCACTTGTTGTATCTCGTATCAATAACAATCAACAGATCTTAGATCCGAATCTATACTATCAATACGTTTATAGATCTAGCTCATAATTAACCTTGATTTAATGTTATGTATGTGTAATAACGTTAATGTGAAGCTTGAGAGAGAGTAAATACTTTAAAACTTTTTTGAATAATGTTATATCTCTCCAAAAGCTCTCCTATACAAGTGAACAGTTGTTCACTATATATAGAAGGCGACCTGGTTCGCTAACATACCCTAGCGAACCAGCTTCCCCTTCGTTACATAATTTAACTTAACGAACCACCCCCTGATTCGTTAACATCCCCTAATGAATCAGGAGGGAATACATAATAATGTCTTAGTTCGCTAACATTCCTAGCGAACTAGACTTAACTTAACGAACCAGTCTTAGTTCGCTAACATCCCTAGCGAACTAGACTTAAACTTAACGAACTAGTTCAAAATAAACATTAAATATTACATTTATCATCAAATAAACATTAACGATAAATACAAAGACTCTAGACGCAAAACCGTGCACTAACACCTTTGAGTGTGTAGAATATCCAACAAAGAAACAATCCAGGGACTTTGTTTGAAACTTGTTCAAATAGTCTCTTGTGTTCAGTAGAAAACATTTGCATCCAAAGGGCTTGAAAAACTTAATGTAAGGCTTTCTGTTATGAAATATTTCATATGGAGTTTTGTTATGCCTTTTGTTGACAAGTACCCTGTTCTGAACATAGCAGGCTGTATTTATGGCTTCAGCCCAAAACGTGACACGCAAATTTGCATCAGCTAACATGGTTCTTGCAGCTTCAATCAAGGTTCTATTTCTTCTTTCTGCTACACCATTTTGTTCAGGAGTTCTAGGAGCTGAGAATTGATGTAGTATACCCTTTTCTGCACACAATTCTTGCATAACTCCATTCTTGAACTCAGTGCCATTGTCACTTCTCATCATCTTGACTTTTTTATTCAACTTATTCTCAATCATTTTTACACAACCTTTAATCAACTCTGCAGTCTCATCCTTGGTATTTAAGAAATAAACCCACGTGTATCTTGAATAGTCATCAATGATCACAAGACAATATCTTTTCTTCCCTATACTTGGTACACTTACAGGACCAAAAAGATCCATGTGAAGTAATTCAAGTACTTGATCAATTGAGTTGATGAGCTTTGGCTTATGAGTAGATTTGTGTTGTTTTCCTTTTTGGCATGAACTACAGTGATCTTACAATTTGAATTCTCTTGTGGGTAAGCCTATGACATGCTCACCTTTAACAAGTCAGTTCATGTTCTTCAAGTTCACATGACACAGTTTCCTATGCCACAATTTTGACTCATTTTCAGTGGCTTTGGAAACAAAACATGCACCTCCTCTTGAAATCGCTTCTTTCATATTCAATTCATACAAGTTACCATTTCTTGGTGCCATCATCATAATCATTTCAGGTGGAATCACAAACTTAGGTTTTAGAATGAAACAGTATGAATCATCAAAACTGACTTTGTATCCTTTATCACACATTTGTGATATACTCAGCAGATTGTACTGAAGACCTTCAACATGAAATACATTATCAAATGAGACTTTCCCATTTGTTAAGATTCCTTTTCCAACAATCTTTCCACCATTCTTATCACTCCCAAAAGCTACTGTACCTTCATACTTTTCTTCATAATTGACAAGAGATCTCTTGTCACATGTCATGTGCCTAGAACATCCACTATCCATGTACCATATGTCATTCAGAGGAATGGACTGTTCCTGCACATACAAAGAAAGTTTGATTAGTTGAGTGATGAAGTGCAAGCCTTATCAACTTGCAGCTCATCAGATTCAGTTTCAGACACAGCTTGGGAAGTGAGTGTAGTTGGTTCCGGATCTTCATGAGTGATTTCTAGATTGTCTGAATTGTCTGTTTCATAACCACACTCTCTTGGAGTTTTAACTAGTGATATTGAGTTCTGGTACTCAGCTCAGTCAGTGTCACACTCTTTTATCACATAGTCCTTCTTTTCAGAGTAGTCTCTTACATCAGCAACTATCTCAACCTTAATCTCAGGCTTAGGTTTCCAAAGAAAACCTTGTGGTTCATATCCATACTTTAACAGAAACTTCTCATCGCCAGTGAGTTCTGTTGGTTTCCTTTTAGATACCACACGTCTTTTTGTATTCTCACTGCTTGATGATCTTTGAGAACTATCAGATTTGACAGACTGATTATCCCTTTTTGGGATTGTTCTCAATGGATGAGAGTCCTTCTTAACAGTTTTCACATGCTTCACTGGAGATTTAACCTTGTTAACAGGTTTGATCACATGTTTCTTGACTTTTAGTGAATGCCTTTGGCTCTCTTTTTCTAGAATTTCCTCTGCACAATCCTTTCCCATACCCAAATAGTTTTCATACTTCATTTTATAGGCCACAAAGTCTTGTCCATATTTTGTTTCATCTGGGACATGAAAAGGCTTGAATTTAAGTATTTCATTATAGGAGTCTGTATGATGACCATATTCATCACACTTCTTGCACCAAACCTTTCCTTTGAATACTTCATGTTCTTTTGGTTTCTTGAACCTTTCACTTGGTCTTGGTGAATCAACTCCAATTGTCTTTTTAGATTTTAAACAGTCAAAATCAATTGAGAAGGGAACAAATTCAGCTATCCTTATGTCACTTCTTTCCACTTTCCCTTTAACAAAAACAATTTCTCTTATACTTAAGGGTTCTTCCTCTATGCTTTCCCTTTGTCTTGATTTCCTCTTTTCATATTCCTCCATTGTTTCTACTTCTCCAATGTCAAAGTCTTCAACACTTGAGAAAATAGGGTAAACAGGAATAAAATTTTCACATGCAACTGTTTCAACTTCTTTCAAATTTTTATTCTGTTTAATTCTTTCTAATAGAGCTTTTCTTGGAGGTCTCACTGCATTATAACTTGTTTTTATCCTTCACAGATATCAAACGACACATGTCCTCTCTTGGTTATTTCATTTTGTTTCTTCTTTCTTGATATGACAGGTGGATACTTTGGAAGTTTGTCAATGGATTCTGGTTTCTTGAATCTTCTTCCTCTTTCAGCAGCTTTAATTTCCTCCTCAGTAATTTGATCACTTAAATCACTCAAGTCATCTTGATTCAAGTCAATTGGCTCAAGGTCATCTTCAGAGACTTGAACTCCAATTGACTTTTCTTCTTTCAGTTCTTTCTTCACAACAAACTCTCCTTCTTCACTCACCTTAACATTCTTATACAAATCCACAAGTTCTTCTTTATCTTGAAAGGCATCTTTGAATTGTTGTAGATATGCATTTCTTTTCTCTTTATCAACTTTTGGCATAAAGTTGTTGTTGAATGGTGGTGATACTGCTTTGTATTTGTCTTCTTTCTTGACTTGATTCAGAATTCCACAGATGTTTCCAGTGGATACCAAGTTCTTTAAGAATTCATTTTTAGTTTGCAGTTTTGTGTTCAGTACCTTTTCTTATATAATCATTTTCTTCAACCCATCAATCTCAGTTGTAAATCCTTTCTGAGCTCCGTAACTGTTCATGCAGTCATCTTTCAAACTTTTCATCCTTTCTTCACTTATCAGTTCACTAGCTTTATATGCATTGATGATACTTTATTTCTTAAAACACTCACTTTCCAGCTTGCCTACCTTCGTTTTCAAATCATTGATAAGTTCATTTAAATCAATAGTAGGAGCAGAGTGTACCTAAGAAGTTGATCCAATTTCTTTCTCTATTATGGCCATGAATGCTACATTTGCCCTCTTGATATCATCTGCAATGTCTTCTTCATGATTGCTCCAATCAAAGTTACCTTCATGTTGTGTAGTCACTGCCACATTTCCTTGATTTCTTGGTTGATTTTGGTTGACTGAACATGTGTTGTTTGGAACATTTTGAATTGCTTGAAGGTTTTGATTTTTGTTCATTTGAAAACCTTGATTCTGTTGCATACTTTGATTAAGATTATTCATTTGAGGCTGAAAGTTGTTGAAGTTAGGATTGTAGTTGTGTTGGGATTGAAGTTGTTGTTGAAGTTTTGGTTGTTATTTCTTTGCTGATTTTGCTGGTATTGCTGCTGACCTCTTGGTTATTGATTCTGGAATTGATTCATCTGATAGTTCCTTGGCAGGTTGCATTCTCTTGCAAAATGTCCTGGCTGTTAGCAATTGTAGCAGATTGCCTTTAACTTGTCAAATCCAATCCTTTCATTACGACCAGAAACCAGAGATCTACCAGTTCTATTATACAACCTCTTACTTCTCAATGCTAACATGGCAGCTTGCCACTTCAAATCCATGTCTTCCAAATCATCAGCATCTATCTGCTCAAGATCATCTTGCACTACACTTGTGTGGATTAAATTCTTTGCAAAAAATGCATTATATGACTCAGTGAACAATGAAAGCAAAGCCTGTGTATCACTGCTTTGACCATGTCCACCATCAGTGTGAGGAACATTCCCACTTTCCATAGAGGCAGAATCAGTGTCATCAATCAGCTGCACATTGAATCTTTACGAATTTCCTTGATTACTTGTTCTAACACCAACAAATGATTTTGGAGTATCAGAATTGAGTTCAATAGGTTCTTCAATGATAGGAATCTGCTGTTGATTCTTGGTAGTCAAATTACCCATAGGTGCAATCAATGCATTTGAAACATTGAAGCAGGGTCTTTCCTCCTTAATCATTTCATTTTCTATCATCTCTATTTCTGCAGCTTGAAGAAAACACACTACATCATCTACTTTTAGCTCATTGAAGTTGTGCTTTGTAAGAATGAGCTTGCAGGCAGTATACCATTTCTTTGGCATAGAGTTCAGCAACTTGGTGTTGAGATCAAAATCAGTCATGACATAGTCTGTGGTTCTGAGCTCATTCACAATTCCCAGAAAACTCTCTAGAATTGATTTCAACCTTTCTCCTTCTTTATACTTGAATCTTTCTAACTGTTGCTTCAATCTCTACTTCTTGATGTTCTTGAGTTCAACATTTCCCTCAAACATTTCAAGTATTGCATCATACATTGCCTTGGCATTGGGATGATGTGCAACCTTGGTGAGTATTTCCCAAGACAGACCTAGCTTCAACATAGCTAAAGCCTTGTCATCAACCTTTCTCATTCTTTCTCTTACAGCAGCAGTTGCAGCTGCATTTGCACCTTCTGCAACTTCTCCTTGTGGACCATTCTTGATGGAGTTCCACATATCAACATCATTGTAGCAAACGGCTGCTTCAAACAAAACCTTCCATTTTGTGAAATTTTCCTGTCCATACAATCTAGGAATCTTGTTAGTAGACACCTCTTGTTCCTCGTAACCAGACATTTTTGTGAAAATAAAAGTAATTTCTTAATAAAAATAGAGTTTCAAAAATATTCAGATCTGAGACTCGATTGTTCAGATATGAGGTGTCTGATTCGATAAGAACAAGATATAAATATAAAGATTAAAACTTTAAATAAAACAAGGAAGAGAAAACACCAAATGATTGTAGATCTGGAAGAAAAATGAAGAACAGAGCTGCTGACGTCACAAATCAATGGAACAGTGTCTGCTTACGTAATTCTTCTTCAAATCTTCAATCAGCAACAATCTTTCTAAAATAGCAGTAATCAGCTCTGATACCACTTGTCAGGTCCCTCGATTTCAGCTGGATTTTACTTAATCATGTCATAACTCACACAGATTGATGTGTTGACAAGGGAGTTAATGACGGGTTGCTATATTTAGAAATATATCCGCTTGTTAAAGGCGGAATCAATAACAAACATACGGTTGCTTAATAAGTTTTCAATGATAGATAACAAAAACAAGATTCACTCAAAAGATTTCCATTTATATAATATCAATCATACATAGTGGATAATCGATTTAGGGTTTCTTGAAGGTTTATCCGTACTAAGACAGTCGTCACACACAATATTCTCTCTTTATAAATTCCTTTTTCCGTGTGTTGTGTGTGTCTGTTCTTAGGCCTCTCTTCATCCGTAGGCGGCGTGCCCTAAAACATTCTATTTATAGGCCTGCCACCCTAGGACAGCTGTCATTCCTTCTAGAAACCCCAAACATACATACATATTCAAATTACATAATCAGAAAATATTCTAAGTGTAAAACAAGTCTTCCGGGTAGGCTCTGGATAAGTAAACTTCTCCGAGTAGACTATGTGCTCTGCCTACCTTAGACTTGGTAACATAGAAGTGTGCTCGGGATCAGTTTCCGGGTAGACTTTACTTGAAGAGTATTTTACCAAGTAAAATACTCACCGGGTAGACTTCAGTCTTCTTGACTTTGCCAGACTTTGCCCGACAAACCCTTACGAGCAACCTTGTTCTTCGATGGTCCATTCAACTCCTTGCTATACAATAACTTATTAGCAAAGTGTACTCGGCAATACTGTTCCTTGCTTGATTTGAACCTTGCCCGATGTTACTTAGAGATATTCCATTTATACATCAAGCTTGCTCGAACCATAATTATTAAAGAATACCTTGCCCGGTCTTCCAATCACTTGGCCTCATGGACTTGGTTAGCCAAAAGCTTACTCGGAAGAGAACTTTACTTGACTATGAAGAACAGACTTGCTTGACAAAGTGAACCTTGCTCGGATTTACATAAACTAGTGAACCTTGCCCTGCAATGCACTAATTTGCAAACCTTGCTCGGGTATCCACTAAAGAAGACTACTTGAAGTAAACCTTGCCCGATAGACAAATATCGTACCCGGCTAAGTAAAAGCTTGCTCGGAAGTCTAAGGTGTACCCGGATCCATACTTAGCGAATTCTGAGGATGTTGAGAAGATTCCAATCTTCCATGTACTTCATTTTGGCCAAATCTTTAACTCAACAATCTCCCCCTTAGGTCAGTTTCTTGACCCAACAATTTGGTTGTGATGCATATGCGTATTTGGTATTAATTTATGATTAATTATTGTTCCATATGTGTCTTTGTGAATGTCTTTCATGTATAGATGCATATTAGGTTACTTACTGTGTGTTTGTAACTAGTTTATGGTATATTTTTAACGTATTCCATAGGAGCGGTAATTGAGAGTTTAGATATACCTTATATTCTGTTACTTGAGAGACCGAGAGGTAATTAAGTGTCGTCTGTTTTGGTCTTTTGCGGGTTTGGGTAGTGATTGCACGGGAGTTAGTTACCCTATATTCCTTTAGATTCTTACAGATACGAATTATAACCGAATTCAATAGAATACCCCTTTACGCCTTAGGGTATATTGTGATTATAGAGACCGTGAGGTGATTTAATCTTTGGGTACCTTAGCATAGTTAGGTAAGGTGAGACCAAGAGGTGATCCGAACCATTAAACCGTTGAGCTTTACATGATATTTAAGGTTCTTATGTATTGTTGGTGAGACCGGGAGGTGATCTAGCGTACTTTAGTTATTCCTTAGTGTCATATTTTTAGAACCCGGTTACTGATCATAAGTCCAATTCCGAGACTTGACGAGTTTACTAGTAGAATTCCTTACCTAGGTAGTTGTTTCACCTTATTTGAGCTCCAGTCCGATTTGCTCATGTCTAGTGTCATTTTTAGAGTAAGTATTATTTAGTTTATATTTAATAATTAAAAAAGACAAAAATCATATCGAATTTTTTTATTTAAGTTATTAGTCAGAGTCTAGTTTAGGTGTCACTAATGTCCTTTGGGTTCGATATCCGGACATCATTAGGCTTTACTATAGTCGATAGGTACACTTTTCTGTCTAGTGGTCTAGCATTAGGAGAGTTTAGATTTATAAATTTAAAACTAGAGTGTCTAAGTTAGGTTAGGTTTTTAATAGACCGTTTTGCACATCATATAGTAATGACAAGAATTGGATTAGGGGTGAGCAATAACCGAATCGTTAACCGAAACCGAACCGAAAACCGACGAAACCGAACCGAATTAACCGAAATTAACCGAACCGAACCGAACTCTTCATTTTTTTAATATTTTCAAGCCTTTTTCCCTCTATTTCATGTATTATATGTATTAATAGTTTAATACTATCATTTTCATGTATTTATATCTCCATTTCATGTACTAATATCTCATTTTTCATATGTTTATACCTTCATTTCATGTAATTATGCATTCATTTCATGTATTTAAACATTCATTTCATGTATTTTTAAGCAAAATTTTAGCCCAAGTTTCATATTGGTTATTAACCGAAATTAACCGAACCGAACCGATAACCGATCGGTTAGGTTGGGTTAATGCTAATAACCGAACCGAACCGTGCACATCAATCCATGGATGTTATAAACCCTAAGATTCACAATCAATCAAACTAGTTTACATTTGTTTAACTAATGTTAGGGCTTTTGAAATTTAGATCAAAACGAGTATAATCCATGCATCCAATACCTGAAACACAGATCAATCGGTGACGAACGCCTAACATAGACTGACGGTGATCGGAACATAAATAACAGGCTGTCTTAATTGCAATTGAGTTAGATTTATCGGTTTCGAGGTAAAGAGGAAGGTGCAGCAGGGTTTAATTTGATTATTAAGTGTGCTACATGCTATAACACACAATCCCTAATGACAGTTTCATAAAATAGTCAATTCGTATCGATTTGATCTTTGTTTCCAAATTACAAACGTTGGTTATGTCGCTAGGGTTCAATGAACGATTCCGTATAATCAATTCCAATATTACCTCGAAGTTTAAGGCACAAGATATCTAAACGGGATTCGGGTCTGGGTCAAATATGGTTTTGGATTAAGGAATGGGTCTTGAATTATAATATAATATACATATTTATGCAGATTCACAAGATGGTCCCTCAACAATATAGATTGATAATATAAGGCTTTAAACTATAGTTTAGGGTGAAAAATGTACATATTTGAAAGTTATTTTGATTAAAATAAATAAATATAATAAACAATAATAACAAATTATCATTAACTCGACAAACGTGATGTTTTGTTGGTTAAAAATTTTTCGAGCACGGAAACGGGTCAGGTATTAGTATTTAATATATTATATGAAAACCCGAGTTGTTACATAATGGGTTTATGTTAAGGTCCATTGTGCAAAAGTTGTTAAGTGTTGGATCGACAAAATGTATCTTGTATATATTTGAGTGTTTGGACTTTGTGTGTAAATATTTTTCGGGTTTAAATCTATAACTATTTTCAGAGTTTGGGGTTTGATAGTTTATAATCATTTAAAACTCGAGATGTTTTGAACCTATCGCGAAATAAACTGACCCTAGAACCAAAATATTCTTCATTTCATTCGCTCACTTTTCCTTAAACTCTCTCCACTTTCTCTCTCTACCTTATCCTTTCACCGCCTTTTGTTTTTAAACCCTAGAACAACAAACTGCAAATATGCTACAATTCTTATTATTATCACTTTATAAATAATCAAGATGGACCCTTCTCCTATGGCAATTCATTTTCCTGGGTTGAAATCTTTGTTGATTTCAACCTTGTTCTTCAATAGTTCCTGTCGGTACTGTTCAAGATGAAAGGGGTTCTTATATGTTGTTTGATTATATGGAAGATACGATATTATCATCGCTATCATGATAGATGTTGTCGTTGATTTAATTGAGTTTTTGTGTTAGTCTGTACACCTTTTGGATTTTTGGTCTCTTTCAAACCATTTTGGATCTAATTGGCCCATGAAAAGTGTTTGAACATGAGAAGAGACTACCCAGAAATAATCATCGGGGTCATAAGGACCCAGAGAAAGAAAATATTAATGATTTGGATAAAGTGTGATATATGATTCGAGTTTGATTTGATTCGAATCGAATTCATAAGCAATTTGAATCGAATTCAGTTCGATTCTAATCAAATATGCATACTGAAGATTTCTCTAAGGCAAAAGGAAACGAATCGAAGTTATATTCAATCCACTCGAATCGAATTTGATTCAATTCGAATTGAATTCAAAACCATTTGAATCGAGTTCCAGATTCGATTGGTTTGAAACTCGATTCGATTCGTTTGAATCTCGATTCGATTGGTTGTCACTTGGATAAAATCAAAACTTTGACATATTTAAAAGGATTCGAATTGTTTGTACCTAAAATATAATCGAATGTCTAAAATTTAAATTCAATCTAACTTACTTTGAATCGAATCAAATCGAATCTCCAGATTCGATTAGATTCAATCTAAACTAGATTAGATTCCTTTGAAACCCGATTCGATTCATTTTATACTCGATTCGAATGGTTTACACTTTCAATATTGTCAGCAATCTTTGTTCAACTAGAATCTTTTTCAACAAAATCGATTCGTTTGCCCTTAGCAGTTTTCAAACACATTTAAAATTTGGTTTTATATTGTTTTAAATTTTATTTTTTCTTTTTTACTTTTATTTCAAATTACAATCTTATTTAATGTTTTAGTTTTTTATCAATTTGTTTTTATTTCAAGAGTTTGTGTATATAAATATACATTTGTATGTCTTAACTCAATGATCAATTCTAATGTTTGTGTTATGTTTTAATGTTGCAACACAACATGTATCACCTGTTAGATCTTCCAAGGAAGAAGAGGCACAAGGTGTTCACATCTATGATAAAAGGGCTTCGGGAATGTCAAGATTCTTTTGGCTGCTTCATGTTGCAGCGCTTGATGAAGCTTCATTCCCATTCACAAAAGCCATTCCAGCAAAGTTCATTGGGTCCATAAGTTTGCCCAATTGACCTATCCAGTCTGGCCCATCACAGTGCTCAAAATAAAAGAAAATTGGTAGTCCTGTATAAGCTTAGAAATACCTTAGAAACAAAATAATCGTGAAATAAATGGTGATGGTAAAACCAACATGGTAGTGGGGAGCAACCGGGTGCGCCGCGGCTAATGGCATATCCATTCTGACAAGATTTTGATGCGTGCTCATTGACATGTTATATTGCGGCCCGACAGACCACCCCTATCCACAACTGTCCGCCACAGACCCGGCAAACAGGTTATAAAAAGGGGGCACTGCTGGTGTTCAAATTTCATTCCAAACTCATTCCAAATACTCATATATTATTACCTCGTAACATGTTCTTGACCCCCTTACGATGACCTGACGAGTCTTCGAGCCTTGAAGTTTGTGCCATTAGTTTAGAATCCGATGCTACTATGGAATTTTCAATGTTTCATTCCCTCGAAACTCAACATATATTAGAGGTGTTGTCGTTCGTTCTTAAGCTTATATTCCAAATACCCGTTTTCAGGTTCGAGGTAACTCATCAAAGCATATATCAGTTATAACAAAGGTGGATACCTTCAAACTTTTTTATAACGTGAATACGTTATCTCTTTTCAACAGTCATACTCTAATGGGACAAATCGTTGTTTGTCTCAGAAGAGTCAAAACAAATTTACAAACATCAAAACCTTTAAACAAATTCACTGGAAAGCCGAAAGGTGAAAATATTTAATTGTTTAGCAAACTGGTTGTACTCTGAAGAGAAAGACCGGTTATTTGTCTTAAAGCTGAAAAGACAAAGACATCGTCTATCTTAAAGAGTTTGAACAGATTTATTTTACTCTGAAGAGATAAATATTTTATTTGTCTAAAAGTTGAAAAGAAAAATATATTGTTTATCTTAAAAGGGTCAGAACACGATTATAAAACATTATAACACAAGATAGAAAATAAAAGCACTTAGACTGAGTACACATGTGTCTAGATCCAAACATAATTGACAAGTAGCAGATATGATAAATACGTCAATCTCAAACCATATCTCCAATGGACGCAGATCCCGGAGATACTGTTGACTTGTGTGTGTATGTTAGTGGTACGCCCCAGGGACAAAGCAGGAGCGCTGTTGAGCTGTACAGAAAACTTTACTTGTGTTGTAAAAATATTTCAGATAATATTTTAGAGTCAACGATTCACCAGCATGTCGCTAACGTATTTTTTTCAACCCGTTTTATAAGAAATTAGACAGGTTAGACCAGACAAACAAAACATGATAGAAGATTATGGATATAGTCATTAGATACTATCTTATGGCTCAGATGTTTGCAATCATAAATAATGAAAATTACTTTTTTCTCATACACAATTTATAAATATCAAACTGGTATTTCATACATAACATTTTATAAAAGAATATTTTATTTTAAAGTCTTCCGCTAAAACAAACTCGCAACTTTGATATACTATAACATCCCGAAATTTCTAAAAATGATATTTGATATATTATTTATTTATGATGGAAAAGATTACTTAAGTTAGTATAAGAAATAATAAAATAATAAAGATGGAATGTTAAGTAGGCTTTAGAGATGGAATTAAATATGGACTAAAAAGGAAATATGGGCCTAAGGTCCATAGGCTTAAGGGAGTATAAATACCTCTTAAACCCTAATTCTTTCCATTTCCATCCTACATCATAGCTTACACCATAACAAACACACACTTAAGCCAAACACTCTATACTCTAATATATTCAACGATCCAAGACCAACAGAAGGTCAGAAATTATTTATCTCAGCTGACCCAACCTATTAGAACCCGACACCGCAACCCTGTAATGCCGTATGAGCCGTTTGGATCTGGATCTAGCTTTATTCGGGTGTTAAATCAACCAAAAAAGAGCTTAAGAACCACCTTAGCTCAGATTTAGACACCCCGAAGCTACCTTGGCCATAAACGATCAAACCCCGACCAACCATGGTGGTTAACGGCGGCTGACAGTGCCGGAATCAAAGAAAAACCTCAAAAACGCGTAAAAAGAAAGCTGACCTGGATGTTGAGCCGTATAAGTTTATAAACATATATGTATATCCTTATAAGTATGGGTGCCCGTATAAGTTCATAAACATATATGTTTGAACAGCGTGTAAGTAGGGTTAAACGCATAACTACACTAACGCATAAGTCACTTATGCGTATAACTTATATGCATCGTATAAGTTATACGGCGTATAAGTTATACAGGCGTATAAGTTATACGGATGTATTTAATGTGATTAAAATTATACATGCTAACTTACACGCTAAGAACGACTTATACGAAGGAAGGACTTACACGCCATAAAACTTATGCGGGTGATATATGATTTTCCAAATAAACCAAAGATAAACCGCGTATACGTACGCAAACGATAGATAGGGACTTATACGATTGCTAAGATAAGAATAAGTAAATAATTAATAAGGAAAGGTAACATTTAAATTGAAGATTTGATTTGATTAAATAATTGAACTTTAGCTTAACCCCAGCCAGAGGCTCTAGGCTCTGCCCCTTGGACCCTGCTAAGGGATGCCGCCCCTAGACACCCGCTGGCCCTGGACCCCGTAGCTAGGGATTGCAATAACTTAGAAGTATGGTATAGTTAGAAGTGGTTAATTGATACTATGATTAATACACAGTTAGCCATGCAACTCAAGAAGGGCATAACAGTAAATTCAGAAAGGTATCGCTTATAGGTGAGTTTCTAGCCCCATCTCCTTGTTATGTTTTCGGGGGTTGTGTGCATACTCGATGTGATTAGTTAATACACTTACCCTAAGTGGTAAGTGTATGCTTTATATGATTTATGTGATAGTGATTGTGGTTATGAATGAATTCTTGTCGGTACGTGAACTATCTTCGGATATTGCACGTATCGCCTGGAAATGTGAGTTTTATATAAGATGCATGAATGATACATGAATGATTAAGAGTATGCATGAAAGTATATAATAAAATGTATGCGTAAAGAAGTGTATGGAAAGAATGGACTAGACCCAAAGTAGGGTACTGGGAACGGGGCCTTACATATATTTACAAAACATGTACCAACTATAGGTCACACTTCTAGGCCCGAAGTCGGGGTGTGACACAATCAAACACATTAACAATCTTTACCTCTCTAGTCAGTTGTCTTGGGTTTGTGTATTCCATTGCAAAGTTCCCCATTTCATTACAATTGTAGAATCGGAGCTTGTCTTTGTTGAACCCGATGTTGTTTCTTTGTGAGTCCCGAAAACTGTTCTTCCCATGCTTTTTTATATCCATCATCTCAAGGTCTGTCTTATTGATTTCTAGAAGGTCCCCTTGATATAAAGTTGGAGGCAACTGTTTTCCTTCCATTAACTCTTCATAGCTTGCTTTAAAATATTGGAAAAGAGAGATGTGAGAGTCATCAATCAGAGTAGTTGGGAGGCTAGGACTGGTTGACTTTCTTGAAGACAGGTTGATTCCTTGAGCCTAGAGATCTTGATTGACGACTTGATTAACCATTTCCTGAACCGAGCTTGAGGTTGATGATCCTGAACCTGAACCTGCCAAGGACAACTTGAAGGCCTTGCTCTAATTTGATTGAGTTGTAAGTTGAGTTGTTTTACCCCGTTCACAAGATAAACTGTAGGATGTGACTGATTGAGAAATGTTGAGATGACATTAGAACCTATTGAAATACAAGCATGATTCATAGAATTGACATGGTTGCTCATTCGAATCTTGTTATCCATCTGAAATGATTTTATGGTAGAAGTCAACTCAGTGAGAGTAGTTGTGTTCAAATTTGTGGTTCTCTTAATGGTGGTCACACTACTGTTCCAGGTGTAAGGCTGAGAATTTAATAGCTTCGTGTTGATTTCTGACAATTCATAAATAATACCATCACTTTTCACTCTGGTGATTAATTTCTCAAATTTACTGATGAGAGCTGCAGCCGATTCTCCTTGAATATGATTGAACATTTTCAATTCTCATTTTAATATTTCCTTTCGGCTTTCCCTTATCCAAATTCCCTTCAAACTTTTCAACCTAAGGCATCCCTTATCCAAATTCCTTTACTGATGAGAGCTGCAGCCGATTCTCCTTGAATATGATTGAACATGTTCAATTCTCCTTTTAATATTTCCTTTCGGCTTTCCCTTATCCAAATTCCCTTCAAACTTTTCAACCAAGGCATCCCAATGGCCTTTTGCAGTAGTGCTTTCTCTCAAGGTTTAAGAGATGTTAGTAGAAAAGCATACATTTAGTACACCATACGCCTTTTCATCATCAAGCATTAATTTCTTATCAAGATTAGAGTAACTTTCAAGCATCAAACTTT
Source organism: Bidens hawaiensis (assembly GCF_021521415.1). Lineage (NCBI taxonomy): Eukaryota > Viridiplantae > Streptophyta > Magnoliopsida > Asterales > Asteraceae > Bidens > Bidens hawaiensis. The sequence goes on along the minus strand of NW_027491464.1, from coordinate 750,302 downwards.
AACATTTTGGATCGTGTGACGTCTTGATAAACAGATTATCAAACTAAATAGTTTTGAAAAAGCATCAAATTCTGTTAAGAACACTAAGTATAAATGAATTGCACAAAATGATACGATGCGATTAGATTTGTTTCAAGATGCGATTCTTCACAATTATGCAATTGGTTTAGTGAACAATGATGCGATGCGAGTGGTTTCCGGATGTGATGCGACTATGTTCAAATGTGATTGGTTTCTACATATGCAATGTGATTGGTTTCAAGTGCGATTGAATTCACATTGCATTGAAATCTTAGATGCGATGCAATTTGAAATTCAATATGCGATGCGATTTAAGGCATGCGATGCGAATGGAATCTGGAAACTTTGTGTTTCACGTACAGATTCGTTCTCCAACTCCTTTTTTCATTGCTTTAAGCTTAAAACACTTGAAAACACCTGAAAACCCCTTGAACACACTTAAACACACAGTGTTTACATAAGGACCTTTATCCAAACATACAATTTGACACTTTTGAAGATTTAAACATCCAACGAATACTTTGTTACACAAAAACACACCTTTCAAACATTGAAACAAGACCAAAATCCAATATTGTGACCCAAGAGCCTCAACTAGTAGAGCCGAAAGTTCTGATACCAATTGTAGGTCCTATGAATGTGGATTTAACAACGTGTTCTTAAATCAATCTCACTAACAAGCTAGCGGAAATCACCTGTAAAATAACCAAGATCACGGATCTTGTGTAATGTTTGGTTATTACATGAAGTGAAAAGCAAAAAAGATAAGGTAGAGAAAGAGAGTTGGTGAGAATAGGTTTTTGCAAAAAGGTTAGTTTGCATGGACAAGTCTCCACTATTTATAGTGGGAGACTTTCCATGCTTATTTCGAGTCATGGACCAATAATGGGCTTTTGTTACATGGGTCAAGCCCAAACATACATATACAAATACGAAAGCTAACTAAATACATCGTGAACAACCGAACGAATACAAAAGGCTTAACAAAACAATATGGGCTCTACGAATCTCATCGATTAATGCACGAGTTAAATAAAGAAAATATTAATTTAAATATTGAATAGAAAGTAATAAAATTTAGAAAATAAGAAAAAAAATAAACAAACTAATTACTAGATGAAACAAAAAAGCCCCGAGAAAAGTAATCGATGGTAATAACGATTTAATTTTTTTTTAAGAAAAAGAGAAGATAGAAACAAAGTTATTTAGTAAATAGCTATTTTGGACCATGCGATTTCTTTATAGCATTCAACCCAAAATGCAAACTTACAACATATTAACTGATATGGTCTAAAATATGCATATTATTATATAAATATTTCCTACACTTTAAGTATTTTTGAACCAGACTTTTATTGACTATTAAAATATTTTTTACATTAAATATAAAGCCAAAAAGTAACACTTAAATCATATGTTTAGTATATATTATAACAAAAGGAAATGTCAAGTAATTTAACTTTGTGCATCACTGTTGAGTAATCAATTTAATATTGATTTAAATTCATATGACTTTCATTTGATGTTAATACATATAATATATTTTGCATGACAAAGGTTAGTTACGAGGAAAACAGAAAGAAAAGAATAAGAGTTAAGTTGGGCCAGTGTTGATTTATATGGGTTATTCAATGATTAGTAAAACTCACCGGCCCAAGTGAATGAGATTCTTTATGTCGGTTAACACAAGGAATTAATAAAAAGAAAGGAAGCAATAATTAAGAGAGGAGGGTGGGTCAGAACCCTACGGACGACAAGAGGAGGCAGAGAAGGTTTGACCAGGTGCTGCCCCTGTTGACTTAGAGAGAAAGAGAGAGAAGGCCGTTGGTTCGAGTGGAGAACGTTTGGGTTCGACACCTACTCTACCAAACATCATTATTATTGGTTTGAATTTATTATTATCTTTATGAATTCATTATTTGAACCAATTTATTTTCTTTTGTTCATGAGTATGGTTGTTGGCTAAACCCTTAGACTGCCTAAGCTTGTGATGAACCATTGTTTGAAGTTTTATTTTATTTGGAATTTGCTTTTCGTTATGGTTTTATGATTCAGTAAATTATTTGGTTTATTTGATTGATGCGTATGCGTACTTGGTTTTAGTTGTTCTAGTTTTATTATTCCACCAAATTCTTGGTGATTGTTTCATATGATAGGATTTTGTTAGGTCATCTACTGTGTGTTTTTGACTAGTTTATGATTGAATTCGAATAAGATAATAGGAATAATATTATTAGTCAAACGAATAAAAGTGTGCTGCTAACCCAAAAAGCTGTAAGGTGATAGGTTATTGCTAGATCTTTGCTGATTAAGATTGCTAGATTTAGTTCTTCGTAAGGAGTCTGTCTAGATTTGATTAATTAATATTGTCTAGCGAGTCAATTAAGTTTGTCAAATTACCTTTGATTTCCGCGTTGTAAGGTAGGATTTCACTATAAAGGTACTCTTTTATAAATTAATTAGATAACCGTAAGGAAGTTTAATTCATAAAACTGGTGACTCTTAAAACTTGTTAGAAATCCATAGGCGTCTTCTTGAAGTGTCAAGAGTCCTGTTCGGGTTTTCTTTTAAGTGTCTATTTTACGATCCCAGTTTCATAACAAGCATTTTCCGATTAATTGATAACTGAAACTTTGGAGATTCCAGCCTAGGTGGTTTTTCATCGTCATATGATTTAAACTCATAAATATATTCTTTTCGTTTTTACTTGTTTTTTATTAATTAGATTTTAATATTAGTTTAATTAATAGTATTATTAATAAACCCCCCTTAATATATAAAATAAATAGCCGCGTCAGTTAGTAGACTCTAATTTAGCTAGTTACGTAATTTAAAGAGTCTCGTGGGTTCGATATCCGGACTTACTTAGCTGTACTAGAGTCGACCGGTTCACTTGCCGGTTAGTAGTTTTAGTTAAGTTAAGAGTCTAGAAATTCTTACTTAGTGTCTAGATTAGCTTATTTATAGTTAATAAATTTAGACTACTTTTAGCACATCAAGTTTTTGGCGCCGTTGCCGGGGACTCTTGGCGATTGCGTTATTAGCTTTGATTAAACTTGCTTGATATATACGTGCTATTTTCTTTATTTTATTTTTTTCGTTTTTGGTCGTATGAGTCTAAGTAGTTTTCTTTTTTATTTTTGTTTTTTTAGTTCGTTTTGAGTCGTAGGAGTTAGGTTAATATAGTTTAGTATAATTTATTTTAATTAGTTTAGTTTTCTTTAATATTTTTTTTATTATTTTTTGATTTTACTACTGTTTGGTGCTCGTGATCCTTTTCTGTTTAAGTTTACCTTTGCAGTGATCTTCATGGATTGTTACTACGAGGCCAAAGTTTAAGAAAATCCTCATAAATATCAAAGAGGTTTAAGCATATGGGAGTCAGAAATACAGACAATTATGGACCACTTAGATAAAAACAGCTATCAGCCTAAATTCTGCGTGGTGTATGATAGGATGGGGAATATTATCGGTTGTAAAGACTCATCTGGCGCAATGATGGATCACATACCACATCCAGAAGTGATGTTATATGATGTTTTATGTGTCACCCATAGCATTAATCCAAAGGCACCACTTTCAGATATCATGGATGATTTTCGGTCGGGCCTAAAGTATCAAATACAATTTTATGAGCCGACGGTCAAGTTTGAGGATGTTGGGTTGCAGGATAAGACAGAGGATCGTATTCCCTCTTGGGAGGATGATTTTAGGGATGAATTTGGTTGGCTTAGCCGATGTGGATGAGAGTGATTTTAACCCCGAAAGAGATCTTGAGGAGCTTGAAGTTTTGTTATTCGGTGAGCCGGTTAAGAAATTAAATGTCAAAAAGGAATCACAAGAGATATCTGAAGAATTTAAGAATAAAGAACTGCATCTGATTGTGAAAGATCATCCACGTCTACACGGTAAAGCGGATATGTTTTTAGAAATAGTTGTTCGTGGATCGCCACGTAAATCAAGAGCCCCAAGAAGGAAGATATCTGGGATCAGGAATCAAAGTGTGTCGAATTGGTCATATTCTCAAAATTTTAATAATGGGTGGATCGAGCTGAATGCGTATTTTTGGGCCTACATGTGTTTGGAAATTAGTTTTTTCCCAACTGATTTTAAGAGGAGAGTGTTGAGGAGCACCGATGGGAAGAGGGTCAAGGAGAAGCCTCCTGATTGAGGTTTCGGGAGTAAGTCTGGCTGAAGACTTTTAGTAAACTTAGCGCTTCCCGGGAGGCAACCCGGTATTATCTTTTTCTATTATTTTTATTTCAATTTTGTTTTTACTTCTTTGCTCTGCCGATTGTTTCTCTTACTTGCAGGTTGTTCCGGGGTTGCTTATGAGATGGTGGATGGGATATGGTTTTAAACAAGTGTGGGGATGACACTTGCTTCAGGACTGCTGCTATTGTTCGTGAAAGATGACGTATTTGAAGATAGTTTGCTGATTGCGTTTGAATTGGAAGGCGCAGAACACGACTCACGAGGCATATAGTCAATTTACCAGTGGAGTCTGTTCCAATTCATAGTTTATTTTTATTTTTGCATAATTTTATTCGTAATTTCTTTTTTCTCACATTGAGGGCAATGTGAAATTTAAATGTGGGATAGGAAATTGATTTTTCGGCAAAAATAAAAAATTTAAAAAAAAGTTGAAAAATAAAAAGCATAAAAATAATTGAAAAAAAAAGAGTCCCAAGAATTTTTAATTTGAAAATTTTTGCAAATAATGGAAAATGATAGAACAAACGGAAATTGGTTTTTCAAAATACTATTAATATGAGATAAAATAAAAGAAAACGCTCTTAATTTGGGATGTGTCGGTAGGCTCAGCCTTGTAAATGAAAGGTCAATTTGATAAAATGGTTAAAACGAAAATCTTTTGTGGGTAAAGCGTTTTGTCCGTGGAAGAAAAGTAATGAAAGGTCAGGCCATACTCAAGCCTCAATTCTTGGTATGAAAAGTGGAAACATTATAAAATGAGAAAATTTGAATACGTTATGATATGATGCTTGGGTGTTAATGCACGGTTTTGCGTCTAGAGTCTTTGTATTTATCGTTAATGTTTATTTGTTAATTAATGTAATACTTAATGTTTATAATTAACTAGTTCGCTAGGGATGTTAGCGAACTAAGACTAGTTCGTTAAGGTTAAGTCTAGTTCGCTAGGAATGTTAGCGAACTAAGACATTATAATGTATTCCCTCCTAATTCGTTAGGGGATGTTAACGAATCAGGGGGTGGTTCGTTATGTTAAGTTATGTAACGAAGGGCAAACTGGTTCGCTAGGGGATGTTAGCGAACCAGGTCGCCTTCTATATATAGTGAACAACTGTTCACTTGTAAATTAAGTTTTGAGAGATAAGTTTATAGAGAAAAATTTTGAGTAATTGCTCTCTCTCAAGCTTCACCTTAACATTATTGATAATATATACACATACATAACATTAAATCAAGGTTAATTATGAGCTAGATCTTTAATAGTGGTAATTGGATAATCTACAGATCTGAGGTCTGTTTTATTGTTATCGACTGTTAATCCGGGATCCAACAAGTGGTATCAGAGCTGTTGGTGCTCTTTACACTTGATTTGATGTTTTAAGTATTATTGTTATTGTTATCATTATTAAGTTTTTCGGTTTTGTTTGATTTTGAATCAATTTGAGTTTATTTTGGTTGAATTATGTACGGATTGAATGGAATTCGTGTTGGTTAAGGTATGGATAGGTGTGGTTAAGAGGAATTGAGGTTTGAATTGGAATTGAGTGATCTGGTTTTGGTTTTGGTTTAAGTCCGAAACAGGGTGTTTGTTTTTGGTGAATTTGATTTGGTTAAAGTGTTAATCGATTACGAGGATATGTGTATTGGTTTACGAGAATTTTGATTGGTTATTTGTGCAATTTGGTTGAGTAACGAGGTTGTATTACGAATTTGGTATTTCTGGGTTTCTGGGTTAATCTTCATAATTTCTGGAAATTAGTTTGAAGATTTGAAAATGAACTTGATTCGTTATCTTCTTCCTGGTGATTCGCTATATGTTTCTTGGTGATTCGTTATCAACAGTGTTACTTCGCTACCTTGTTCGTTAACCAGTTCGTGTGAGTTATTGATTCGTGTTATCTAGTTCGTTAACTAGATTAACTGATTCGTGTGACACGTGTTCTTCTTGGGATTTGTGTCATAACAACCTTTGCCATGTGGCATAAGGTGTCAGAGTTTGTTACAAACGGTTGTAACAACCTGATTCGCTATAGTGTGATTCGCTAATCCACTGTAGCTGATTCGCTAAGCATTCCTTAGTGATTCGCTAAGTTTATGTTAACGATTCGTTACTGATTATCATCTGATTCGCTAAACTAATCCTTTATAATTCGTTTTGTCAATTCGTTAAGTTGACTTGGTCAATTCGTTTGGTCAATTCGTTAAGTTGACTTGGTCAATCCGTTTGGTCAATTCGTTAAGTTGACTTGGTCAATTCGTTTGGTCAATTCGTTAAGTTGATTTGTGATTCGTTAAACCTTCATCTCATTCGTTATCTGTTTCGCCATTTGGGTGATTCTTTAACCTTATTTATGATTCGTTAAGTTGACTCGTTAAGTTGACTTTTGATTCGCTAAAACACTCTCCTCATTCGTTAAGGTACTTCGTTACTGATCAGTTTTAACTTTGTTAAGACTTGATTCGCTACACTATTCACAGTTCGTTATACCTTTTTCATTGATTCGTTAAACACAGTTCGTAGTTCGCTATAACTGTTCACACCCTTTAAATTTTTAAATTTCTTTTTCAAAAATGGCTGGTATGTATGCATTGGCGTCTCAAAACATGTTGATGCAACAGATGTTGCAACTTGATACCGAGATAGGTTCACATTCTAAATGTCCAAGATTGATGAAGTTCAGTGACTTTGCCAAGTGGGAACCTCGGTTTCGTGTACATTTGGGATCGGTTCATCCTGACTGCTCATATTGTCTTGATGAAGTTTATGTTGCACCAATGATTGGTGATGATACTATTGGATATACTCCTAAAGCTGTTTCTCAATACTCACAAGAAGAGAAGAAAGCTTTAGAAATCGAGATAAAAGCATATTCTACTTTGACTATGGCATTACCAGAAAATATCTTTCATCAAGTTGGTAGTATCAAGAGATGTGCGTCTTTATTTCAACATCTGCGTATGAGAAGCATGGGAAACACAGCTGAGAGTAAGAAAGTGATGCTCAAGTTTCAGTTTCGAAACTTTAATTTATTGAAAGGAGAAACAGTTGAAGAGATGACTACAAGATTTAGTCATTTAATTGCTGAAATGGACAAGATGAAAATAGAAATTTCTGAAAGAGATAAAATTGACACTATTAAAAGTGTGCTTCCAAGTTCCTACTCAACATTTCTAATGGTTTTGAAAGAGAATGATTATTTTCTGAATGAAGACTTGACGGCACTTGAATTTCTACAAACGATCGAAGCTAGAGAATATGATCTTAAGTGTCAAAAATCCTCCAAAGAAAATCAAGATCCAGCTTTCTATGGTGGAAGTATGCCTCTTAGTTCAACAATCTCTCCAATCACTGCTTTTCTTACTCATGCTGCAAGTGAAAAAGAATCAGCTATGTTTAATGATCCAAAAGTTTGTTTCTACTCTGCTGGTAATTCGGGTGGTTCTGGAAGTTCAACTAATACCAATTCATTTGCTACACCACCTAGTGTTAATATGAAGGAAGCTGAGCAAAACTTTGCTTTTCTGACGGCTTTTATGTCTTCATATGAAAACTTTGTGAGTAGTAAAATTGCCACAAGTGATTTAACAGATGAGGACTATGATCAGATAGATCCAGATGATCTAGAAATCATAGATTTGAAATGGAACATGGCTATGATCGTTCGTAAAGTTAAAAGATTCATGCAGAGAACTGGAAAAGATCTTCCAGCTTTAAACAAGAAGTTGGGTTTTGACAAATTAAAAGTAAAGTGTTATAATTGTCAAGAATTTGGGCATTTTGCGAAGGAATGTGACAAACCAAGGAAATAATACACTGGACCTCGTGGTCAAAGTCAAAATGCTTCTACACCACGAGGAAGTGATGCTGAAAAGAAACCATCTTCATCTACAACACAAGCAATGTTAGCAGATGGAACTTATTGGTCACAACGGCTACTATGCAATGATGTTCAAGCAAATTTGGCTATGTTACATAAAGATTGTCAAGATACTACTGGTTGTGAGATGTCTTCCGATAATGATTCTGGATCTGATTCTGACGACTCTTGCGACAAGCCTTCTGAATCAATGTTTGCTTGCATGGCTAAGATCAATGAGGTTAGTAATTCTATTTCTACTACTTCATTTGTTAAAGCATCATGTGTTGACTGTGAATCTAACAAATCTAAGTTAGAAGCATTGAAAAATCAAAATGATAATCTTATAAGAGAAATTGCTTCTCTTAAGGATACTTATCGACAATCTCTTGAATCTCAAAGGAGATCTCGAGAAAAGATTGAAGTATTGTCGACAAGTAACCACGATCTCAAAGCCGAGTTATCTGTGAAAATGACCATTAATGACCAAAAGTTTCAGGAAATCTTGAAACATCGTTCTAAGATAACTGAGCTTGAGAATGAGGTTCTTGAATTGAAGAACAAATTGGGAAAATTTAGGAATTCATCTTTTCTGTTGAATGAAATTATTGAAGTATCTGGAAAACAAAAAGATTCTAAGAAAGGTATTGGTTTTGTTGAAATTCCACCACCTTTTCATAATGATTATAAAATTAATCCTTTTGCAAGAAAAGAAGAGGATTTGATTCAAAAAGAATCTGTGACTTCTGAAACACCTAAATTGGTTAAACCTGAAATTGACAAATCCCAAGTTGCTCCTCAAAAACCTCATGTGGAAAGTAAAAAGGTCTTTGTTGAAAATGTTGACAAAGTGATTATTGAATATGTGTTTGAACCTGAGATAATACACAAGAATAAGAACATTCCTAGTTCTAATCATATTCTTTGCGAACCTCAAGAGTTTGAGGAAGCTGTGTATGGTTCATTCAAATCTCAAATGAACAAGGAAGAAACTATGAAAACCAAACCAGTGAGGACAAAGAAGTCAGTTAAACCAAAGATTTCTGACGAGGACTTAATGTGTTTCATTTATCCTCCGAGTTCTAAGTCTTCATCGGCTAGAGTTTTTAAGTTAAAGGGAATGGACACAATGTTCACTGAAAAAGACATTCCAATTAGTATCATTAAACCTGAACTAATTGAAAGTGTGTTTTACAATGAAACTTCCAAAGTTCGTGAACTTGAACGTATGTATGCTCAAGCGAAAACATCAGTTTCATTTGATCCATTGACTAAGGCAAAACAATTTTTAAAACAAGATAAGAAGATTAACTTTGTAAAGTCAACTGGAACAGATACACTAAAAAGCTTTTCGAACTGTTCTAATTTAGATTTTTATTTAAAGAAGAAATCTGAATTATCTGATGAGTTTGCTAAGAGCATGACTAAAAATGTGAGTCATCATCAATCATCTGCATCATTTATTCCAATTTCTTCTAAACATCATCATGTAGACATGCGAACTTGTTTTTTATGCGGTCAACAAGGTCATGTTGTGAGGAATTGTAGTCAGCAAAACTTTCAGAATCTTCAACCTTTTATCAAGGACAAATCTAAGCCAATTCCATTGGTCAAGGAGATTCTGAAACGGCATGTGTCGTATACTGATGATACTCATATTTTGTTTTCTAATGAGAATCCTCGGAAGGTTTTTCATATCAATGAGACACATGGTCAAGTGAAACCAAAATTCATTCCAACTGAACCTATATGTCAAAACAAGAATTCAAACATTGTTCAAGCAGCGTACTTAAGACGAAAGTCTAAGAAGCCAGTAACTTATTCACAAGTGGCTGAACAACAATTGAAATCTGTTAAGGTTAATGTTCAAAGAGAAAACCAAAAGGTGCCCAAGACTGAGGCCTGGGCTGCCTTTTTGAACTAATCACTTTTGTTTGTGTGTAGGGTTCATCCAAGACCATTTCTGGTGAAAACTGGATCATGGATAGCGAATGTTCTCGTAATATCATTGGGAATCTCAACCTATTAACCAACGTAAGAAATATTCAAGGGGGTTATGTAGCGTTTGCTGGGAATTCTGGGGGCATGATCACACAAGAGGGTGAAGTTTCAAATGGTCACATTATGTTTGAGAAAGTGAATTATTGCGACAAGGTTGATCATAACTTATTGAGTGTATCGCAGATTTGTGATAAAAAGTACACTACGATATTTACTAACAAAGAGTGTCTTATTTTGAAACCAGGTTATGTTATTCCCGAGGACATAGTTGTCAAGCGATCACCACGATCAAATGATATTTATGTCTTAAATATGAGTTCTAAGGTGTCCACATCGATCGAAACATGTTTTGTCTCTAAAGAAACCGAGAAAGACTCGATTCTATGGCATCGTAGAATGGGTCACATACATGTCAGAAAGATGAATTATTTAATGGCAAATGACTTAGTTGAGGGTGTCTCGTTAAGGAATTTTAAGTTATCTGATCACTGCGTTGCATGCAAAAAGGGCAAGCAGAAGAAGAAGACACATCCCTCTAAGTTATTGAATTCCATTGATACTCCTCTTGAACGACTTCATATGGATTTGCTTGGTCCAGTGAATCGTGCGAGTATTTCTGGAGACTGGTATTGTCTTGTAGTGACAGATGATTATTCAAGATATTCATGGGTGTTATTTATGAGTTCAAAAGATCAAACACCAGTTTTGGTACAAAACCTTATTACTAAGATCGAATCACTGTATAACAAAAGGTGAGGAGAATCCAAAGTGATAATGGTACTGAATTCAAAAACACTATTTTGGATTTCTTTTGTATTCAAAAGGGAATTCACCGAGAATATAGTGCACCTTATGTACCTCAACAAAATGGTGTTGCTGAAAGGAAAAATAGAACTCTGATTGAAACTGCACGTACAATGCTCGCTGATTCAAAGCTTCCTGTTCAATTTTGGAATGAGGCAGTGAATACAGCTTGTTATACGCTTAATCGAGTTCTAACAGTGAAACGACTCAAGAAAACAAGCTACGAGATCTTAAATAATAGAAAACCTAATTTAAAGTACCTGGAACCATTTGGGTGTCCGTGTACAATGTTGAAGAAGGATTCGGGTAAATTTGAATAAAAAGCTATCGAAGGGTATTTCTTGGGATATGCATCTCCAAAGAAAAGGGTTTTTAACTTCACATCTGGCTGTGTTGAAGAATGGTACCATGTGGACTGTCAAAAGTACACAACTCCTCTTCAAGGGAAAGGTCCAGACTGAATGTTTGACTACGATAGTTTATTTAATTCTTTTACTCCTTCGACTGAACACATCGATGAAGATCTGGTTCGAGCATATTTTGAAGATCATTTGAACTTTCCAAGATCTTCAAGTTCTAATGCAGTTGAAGTTCAACCAGATGATTCAACTGAAGAACCCCAAGTTGTCTCTCCAGTTGCTATTGATAATGTTTCTACTTCTTCTGATGATGATCAAGCTGAAGTTCAAGTTATTGATCTTGACAGTGATAATGTTTCATCTCCCGAGTTGGGTGAACATTACACTAACTTATTTGATAATGTTATTGTTCCTGAGAATCCCACTCTTCGGATTCATGGATATCATCCACAGGAAAATATCATTGGAGAACTTGATGTGGGCGTTCGTACACGTCATCAAGTTGCTTCGTCAAGTGATAATAACATATTGTGTGCTTACACTAACTTACATTCTTTGGGAATTGTGAATATTGCTAAATTCAATTGCTTTCTATCTCAAGTTGATCCAACGACAGCTCGTAAGGCACTTGAAGATCCTTCTTGGGTAGAAGCTATGCAAGAGGAATTACAGCAGTTTACACGTTTGGGTGTTTGGGATTTAATAGACAAACCTGCTAGAGTCAAGAAAGCTATTCCGACTAAGTGGGTATTTAAGTGTAAGAAGGATGATTGAGGGGTGATTGTCATAAACAAAGCACGTCTAGTGGTGCAAGGTTTTCATCAGCAAGAGGGTATTGATTACACAGAGGTATATGCTCCAGTTGCAAGATTAGAGTCGATTCGAATCTTCCTGGCTTATGCAGCTTATAAGAATATCAAGGTCTATCAAATGGATGTTAAAAGTGCTTTTCTCAATGGTGAATTACACGAGGAAGTGTTTGTCCAACAACCACCTGGTTTTGAAGATCCTGATTATCCGGACCGTGTTTACCGATTAAACAAGGCCCTGTATGGTCTACATCAAGCCCCGAGAGCTTGGTATGGCACGCTCGCCGACCATCTGACTGATAATGGCTTCAAACGAGGAACTGTTGACTGCACTTTATATCATAAAACTGTTGGTGACGATCTTCTTCTAGTCCAGATTTATGTTGACGATATTATTTTTGGATCTACAAACGACACATTGTGCAAGGAGTTCGAGAAGTCCATGCAAACAAAGTTCGAAATGAGCTCGATGGGAGAGATGAATTTCTTTTTAGGGCTGCAGGTTTACCAGTCTGCTCATGGAATTTTTATTCACCAGACTAAATATGTGAACGACGTCTTGAGCCGATTCAAGATTTCTGCCGGAAAAATCCCTTCAACTCCTCTTCCAGTAGGGCACAATTTATCACCGGATAAATTGGAGGATACCGTTGATCCGACCCTTTATCGTGCTATGATTGGTTCTCTAATGTATTTAACTGCTTCTCGACCCGATATAATGTTTGCTGTTTGTATGTGTGCTAGGTACCAAGCTAGTCTATGAGTGACTCACCTAGCTGCAGTCAAGAGAATTCTTCAGTATTTGAGGGGAAATCTAGACATCGGGTTGTGGTACCCCAAGGATGGTACTTTCGTTTTTACTGCCTACTCAGACTCAGATTATGGAGGATGCAATATCAACTTCAAATCAACGACTGCAGGATGTCAATTTTTAGGAAACCGGCTTGTTTCCTGGCAGTGTAAGAAGCAGACAACGGTCTCCACTTCAACCGCCGAAGCTGAGTATGTTGCAGCCTTGAGTTGCTGTTCCCAGGTTTTGTGGATACAACAACATCTTCGCGACTACGGTTTGAAGTTTCTTACTACTCCTATTTTGATTGATAATTCTGCTGCTATTAGTATCACCAAGAATCCCGTACAACATTCTAAAACGAAACATATCGAAATTCGATATCATTTTATACGGGATTGCTATGAAAAGAAATTCATCGATCTTGAGAAAGTACATACTGATTTTCAGAAAGCCGATCTGTTTACTAAAGCTTTTGACAAAACGCGTTTTAAATTTTTGCTTGATTTAAACGGATTGAAGACCCTCGCTGATATCCTTAAACAAGGATGACTATTTTTATTTTCTGTCATATTTTACTTTTAAAATTCATTTTGGTTTTAGGGGGTGAAAATCTAGAAAATACAAAAAGAGTGTGTTTTCGTTTGTATAGATAAAATCCAAAAACATTTAAAAATCTCAAAATTAAAAAAAAAAATTGTGATTTCTGTTCTTTAATGTTTTTCTTTAAATATTTAGAAAAACCAACAACATTTTAAAATTTTGAAAAACCAAAAAGAATGTGATTTATGTTTTGTACAGAAAATCAGAAAATCCAAAAAGATTGTGAAGTTTATTTTGTTTATAAGAAATTTGAAAAAGACAAAAATATTGTGTTTTTAAAGTTTGTACAGAGAAAAACCAAAAAGATTTTTGCAGACGTTTTTAGATTATTTTCTCGCTAAAAATTACGTCGGTTATTTAAGTTTGTGAAGCATGCTTGCATGTCTTGGTCCTATGATTCACTTGTGAATTGATGGTTAGCCATTTATTTATAAACTTAAGTTAACTGGGGCGATTAAATTATCTTTTCTTTATTTTATGTTCCTCAAAATTTTGAGTTTTTGAATCAAAAAGAAAACATGATAGTACATTGATTATCTTGACCCCAAATTCAGCAAAAAGTAAGCTTAAAAGACTGTGTGCTTAATTGCATTGGTGCATTGGTAGGTCTTAAAACAACCCAGTAGAGTAATTTATGTGATATAAACATAAAGAAACGCCAAATTGAAAGGGGTGTTAGTCTCTAGCAAAGGTCTCGGTGAGGATGGCAGAAATGTAATAACCAGTCATACTCAAGCCTTATATTTGTTGATCACCCAAAAATCAAATAAAGCAAATAACAAGCATTAAGATTCTGGACACTGTGAGTCTTTATGCGGCTTAACCATCTGGGTATTCATAAGCATGAATATTTCACTCGCCTTCTAGAGCAAACCCAAAGTCATTAAACTTAATCACCGCTGTACTTCGTACAATTTAAATTACTGACTTGATCAAAATTCGCTATTAGTCATACAATTGTTCCTCCCTTGCGTGCGTCTTAATACCATTAAAAAACGGACCCCAGGGGATACAATGTATGTAAGCCGACAGATGGACTCGTGCATACTCACTCACAGTAAAGGAAACTTGATGCATTGCTCAAAATTTCTACAATTGGTATCAAAATTTTGATCAACAATATAATGGTTTAAGTCAAGTTTGGGTGATTTCGCAAAAATCAAATTAAGCTTGAACCGAGATTAGAGGCTGATAGTTTCTGATATTCTGTGCTTTAATTGAACAATTTTAATCATATCACAAAAATACTTGAATGTGTGTTATTAGATTTATGTGGACAACAATACCAATGACCGACTTATCGCCAGTCATAATATCGCTGAAATATAAAACTGTGATGGAAGGGCAATTTGGTCAATATGATTCTCTGCTCAATCTCAACAAAAATACAAAAATATGTACTGCTTTTGATAAAATCATTGAAAAACACAAAAAGATTGTCTATTTTTTAGCGGACTGGATATTTTTTTAAGATACATTCTTTAAATTTTTGCAAAATACCAAAAATATTTTCATCTTCTTTGTACAAAATACTTAAATAATTTTAAGTTATGTTTCGGAAATCTGAAACATTCTTAACGTATTTGGTTGTCGGGATAAAAGGGTTTCTCGATAACCTAATTTACTTATTTATTTAATTCTTTAATTAATTCATTAATTTATTCATTTAATTGTTTAATTTAAAATTAAATAAAAGAGTTTATTTCGCTAAAATCCAATTCGTTATTTATGGATAACGTACTAGATGATTCTTTAGCGAACTAGCTTCTGGTTCGCTAACCTAATTCGCTTCCGCACTCCGTAACGAATCATCCCTTCGTTATGCATATTTAACGAATCATGACACGAATCATGTCTTGGTTCGCTACCTTTAATTTAACGAAGCAAGTAGCGATTCGCCAACATAAGGTAACAAATTGAGTTAGCGAATGGGCTAATTCGTTAACTTTAAATTACACGAATCGTCTGATTCGTACAAGTTGTACCTAGGGTTATGTGCACTATTATATAAGACAAGAAAACGAACAGTCTTCCACTATTCGCCTTCTTTCTTCATTTTTAAGAAACCTGTTCAAATTCTCTCTGAAATTTTGACTTTCTTGTTTGAATATTTCAAGGACATATTTGAGTTTCTAAGGTATAGCTGATTATGGCGATATCATTTTCGTCAAAAATGGCTATGTGTTGATAGTTAAATTATGAAATTTTAGGAGTTTAAGGGTTTCTGATATTTTAAAACCCATTTGTGTATAATTTATGTTAATTCATATATGTTTTTGATGTCATTATGATCGGAATCATATTCCGATACCCTTGGTGGGCTTCAATCATGAATTGATTGTTGTTTGCCGGGTTAATTATTGTTTTGTGACATTGGTGTTTACTGTGGGTTTGTCTAACCTATGTACTTAGAGATTTTGAGTCTTAATCTCATTCATCTTCGATTACGATTGTAATTCCGAGTACAACGAGCTCATTAGCGTGATGATTCGACGATAGTTATGGCCTAATTGTTCTTGGGTTCATTTTGTTGACTATCCGTGTTCATCCTAATTTTGACCATTGACCGTGTGAAGTCAAAGAAAAAGTCTTATTTATGACCATTCGTTAGTCTTAGCGAATTGGAACTGTTTCGTGTCCAATTCGTTAAGATTTTACACGAACTAGCTTAGCGAATAAGAGGTTACACGAATCAAATTTGGATTCGTTTTAAATATAACGAACTGGAATTTAGTTCGTTAAAATTAAATAGTGATTCGCTAGTTTTAGTTCGTTAAAGTATTTACTTGATAGCGAATCGCCTGATTCGTTATCTTAGTGTAACGAATCAGTGTGATTCCTAACGAATGACATTTAAAAAAAATTAATCTAAATTAATTTCAATATTCATTTATTTTAATTTATAGGATTTAAATCGTCTAAAATACGTAAATAGCTTAATTACACATATTTTTGATTATATATTCTGATATCTATTCTCATATTTGGTTTTATTTATACAGTAAAACATGGCTGATCAAGAACAACAAAATCAACCGCCACAGGAACAACCTCCACAAGGACAACCACAACAACAAGATCAACAAGCTGAAATGATCTTATTGCCGTTCCATAAGAAGCACAACATTTGTGCTTATGTTGATCAAGATGTGACTGATTTGAGAACGTTTGGAGCTATGTTGACTTTCTTACGACGTTCAAAGATACGCTATGCAATTACTGCTAAACCTAAAGTGTATCTTAGTATAATCAGGCAGTTTTGGAACACGGCGGAATATGTTGAGGAAAATAATTGGATTCGAGCTACAATTAATCAGATCCCTATTACGATTGATGTTGAGGTCATTCGTCGGGTACTTCAATTTGACGATAATGATGATAACCCGAGTGAATTTGATAGGACATTGGTTAGGGGTTTATTCACACGCTTGAATTATGGAGGTGATATTCGTAAGTCTATGTTAAACAAGAATGGGTTGTGTCCACCATACAAGTATCTGCTACATGTTTTACTTCATTGTATGAGTGGACGCCGCGGTGGTTTTGATGAGTGTAGACTAAGTTTGCAATCGGCATTTGTTGCTCTAATCCTGAACAAGCCCTTCAACTATTCAGAACTCATCTTTGATCATCTGAAAGAGCAAGTTCAGCAAACTCTACCGTCAAAGAAGTCCTTGATGTACCCTCGCTTTTTACAACTAATTATTCAAGATTTGATACCGAATTTGGTGAATGATCGATCGTTGGTGAACGATGTTCTTGATGATGTATGTCCTCCTAATGAGCGCTGGATCCATGATGATTCGGATTCCGAGCGTGAAGGGGGAGAAGGTGGGAACAATGATGGTGGAGATGATGATGGTGACAATGATGATGGTGATGGTAGAGCTGGTGAACGAGCTCTTAAAGAACAACAAGATGCTGCTCTAGCTGCCACCATGAAAGCTCAGCTAGAAAGAAAACGAAAGGGGAAAGCTGTAGCTACTGGTGAACCATCAAAGAAGCCTCGTGTGTCTGCTGGGGCTGGGGTAATTATTGGAACTCCACCACCACGTCAATCAACTACTCAAAGCTCGGTGGTGTCGCTAACTACTAGCACTCTGATGCTTACCTTGACGACGACGATGGTGTCACATGAGAGGCTCGGTCTAATCCCTCAAATGACGTTGACCGAGATACCGAAGCCTCCTGCTGTGATGTCTACAGTATCTTCCACCACATCAATGAGACCTCCTCCTCCGCCAACAACTACTCTTCCTCCACCTCCGCCTAGTGATGTCTCTTTCATGAGGATTACTCGGCCTCAAAGACCTGTTCAACCTGTTCATCCATCCGTATACAACTTGCCACCAGGTCGTCAAACTGAAATGTTGTTAAATCTACTACATCTATATGAAAATCAAATGGCAGCTGACCGTCAAACTCAAGAACGACTCATGGAGAATCAACGACGAATGATGAGTTATATTTCTTTTTTTCAAAAAGAGACTAAGTCGTTGCGTACGATTGTTGAGTCTCAGGGGGTGAAATTAAAAGAACAAGAAGAGTTGATTTTACAATTAACTTATAAAGAAGATGCCCTCAAGAAACTTAAGAATGACGATGATGATCCTGACAAGTCTGATGCAGGAGGTGAGCCTAAACAATTGCATGGTTCATCCTCTGGTGCAGATGTTAGTGGCGGTGATGATTCGAACAAGCAGATAATTATTTATCAAGATCCAACAGCTGCCAAGCCAATTGAAATGATGGCAGCTAACACAGTGATTTTTGTTGATGGATCAGGGGTGGTTCGTAGTGTGGTAAACAGGGATGAGATAGAGGTCGGTGAGTTTATTGTTAGATCTTTGACACGGGAGCAGATTTCGATTCTGCTTGGGCTGAATGACGATCAGTTGACTGCTTTAGAGACTGAGCCCGATGTCGAAGTGATCAATGAAGAAGAAATGGAAGTTGATCAGTTATTTATGGATACGGATTTTATTTATGAGAACGAGGAGATTGAGATAGAGGATGTGACAGCTGAAGAGTACCCGGACTTGTATCAACACGCAAACGTTGATCAAGGTGCTCCGGTATTTCACGAAGATGTAATTAAAGAGACTGAGGATGAACTAGAAAAGGTTGTGCAGCGAACAGTTTCTTCACTCAAAGAAGTGACTGATGATGACATAGAAAGATGGTTCAAACGTCAGAAAGTGGGTAAGATTATCAGTGCTTATCGGTATGTAGATCAAGAAAGAAAAGATACCGCTGCTGCTTGGATTGAGGCGAATCAGGTGACCACCTTCAAGACTGTTTCTAAGGTACATGGTGATATTGTCTCCTGGCTCTATGATTCAGACCTTAAAGTATGTATAGTCAAGTGGGAAAAGGGTGTCCAGTATTACGAGAGGATAATGGATGTTTTAACTCTACCGCGTTGGGATGTACGTACCCTCGCGAGACGTCCATTTATCAATCGTGGGAGTCACCGAACGGCTGAGTGGTTTCATCAACACTTACTGTTCGAGGTCAATCATGGCTTCAAATTCTTCAAGCCCCAGGTTCCAAGACGTAAGCGCATTGACAAGATTGATCCAAGGACCGGCTGGAAGAAACTTGTCTTGAAAGTGAAGCAGCCAAAGACAATGAAAAAGGTTCCTGTGAAGACAATGCCTCAAGATATTTATCTGTCTTTCAACCGTTGGTACTATGACAATCGTACTGGCGAGGCCGTTATTGTTCGTGGTCGAGGACTACAGACCGAGCTCATCAAGATAATCGACCCGATGTGGTTGGTTTATTTATCAGAGACAGACAACGACGTGCTATACAGGAAGCAGATTTTGTTTGAACGCCAAGAAGATTACGATCTGGCTATGCAATTCCAACGAGTCGTTCGTGTGTGTCACGAACATGGAATTCATAGTTGCAGATACTAGCAGTCCAAGCGCTTCAAATAAGTTAAACACAAAGAGCTCAAGACGAGGGGGTGTCTGTTAGTGCACGGTTTTGCGTCTAGAGTCTTTGTATTTATCGTTAATGTTTATTTGTTAATTAATGTAATACTTAATGTTTATAATTAACTAGTTCGTTAAGATTAAGTCTAGTTCGCTAGGGATGTTAGCGAACTAAGACTGGTTCATTAAGGTTAAGTCTAGTTCGCTAGGAATGTTAGCAAACTAAGACATTATAATGTATTCCCTCCTGATTCGTTAGGGGATGTTAACGAATCAGGGGGTGGTTCGTTATGTTAAGTTATGTAACAAAGGGAAAACTGGTTCGCTAGGGGATGTTAGCGAACCAAGTCGCCTTCTATATATAGTGAACAACTGTTCACTTGTAAATTAAGTTTTGAGAGATAAGTTTATAGAGAAAAATTTTGAGTAATTGCTCTCTCTCAAGCTTCACTTTAACATTATTAATAATATATACACATACATAACATTAAATCAAGGTTAATTATGAGCTAGATCTTTAATAGTGGTAATTGGATAATCTACAGATCTGAGATCTGTTTTATTGTTATCGACTGTTAATCCGGGATCCAACATTGGGTAGGTTTAACGTTAGAGTATGCTGTGTAGCCTGTGATATAAACTTAAACTGCTAGTTTTAGTGTTTTACACATCATTAGCGTATGGTTTTATAACCTTAAATCTTGTATTGATGGGATGCCCCAGGTCCGGAGACCATGGGTCTGTATGCCGACTATTCATCTGGGTATTCACGATTCCAAATGGGGTTGTGAATATTTAAAATAAAAGCTAAAAAAAGAAAAAACCCGCAGTTTTCTGCCACTTAAGTCTTTAAACATGATCACAAAAAGTACAAATGCATTACAGACTTGATCATCCACGCTGTTAGTCATGTGGGGTCCCCTTGCTCGTGTCTCATTACCATTAAGAAACGGACCACAAGGGACACGCCACATGTAAGCCCTACAGATGAAATTTCGCATACTCACCTATGTTAATGGTTCGGTGTATTGCTTGATAACGGGAGTATGTCATGTTGTGGGGAACACTAGCTATTAATTAATTATACCTTAATCGTATCTAATGGCTGCTTGGTGGACTTGATGCTTAAGCTTAGGTGGA
Source organism: Bidens hawaiensis (assembly GCF_021521415.1). Classification (NCBI taxonomy): domain Eukaryota; kingdom Viridiplantae; phylum Streptophyta; class Magnoliopsida; order Asterales; family Asteraceae; genus Bidens; species Bidens hawaiensis. The sequence goes on along the minus strand of NW_027491464.1, from coordinate 729,764 downwards.
TAAACAATACCCTTGATCGTCTTAACTATTCATATAAAAAAATAGAGCAACAGAAAGTTTTAAATCTGCTAATTTTGAGGTTTAAGTCAAGTTGGGGTGGTCTGGTCCGGTAAAAGCTGAAAATAAGCGGGTCTTAATTGTGTAAACCACCGAGTACTATTATTGTCGGATCTTATTTGTCCTGGTAAAGACTAAGACATGGGTTTAAGTGGACAACAATATCGGTGATCGTGGTTTTTGTGTTTTTCTGAGCTTTAAAAATTAACCTATATGTTTGTAAGACTGTATTTTCCGATTATGATTCCATTGCAAATCGCTTTTTCAGGGACGAAAAAAGGTTAAGTGTGAGGATATTTGATGTGGTCTAAAATATACATATTATTATATAAATATTTCCTACACTTTAAGTATTTTTGAACCAGACTTTTATTGACTATTAAAATATTTTTACATTAAATATAAAGCCAAAAAGTGACACTTAAATCATATGTTTAATGTCAAGTAATTTAACTTTGTGCATCACTGTTGAGTAATCAATTTAATACTGATTTAAATTCATATGACTTTCATATGATGCTAATACGTATAGTATATTTTGTATGACAAAGGTTAGTTACGAGGAAAACAGAAAGAAAAGAATAAGAGTTAAGTTGGGCCAGTGTTGATTTATATGGGTTATTCAATGATTAGTAAAACCCATCGGCCCAAGTGAATGAGATTCTTTATGTCGGTTAACACAAGGAATTAATAAAAAGAAAGGAAGCAATAATTAAGAGAGGAGGGTGGGTCAGAACCCTACGGACGACAAGAGGAGGCAGAGAAGGTTTGACCAGGGGGCTGCCCCTGTTGACTTAGAGAGAAAGAGAGAGAAGGCAGTTGGTTCGAGCGGAGAACATTTGGGTTCGACACCTACTCTACCAAACATCATTATTATTGGTTTGAATTTATTATTATCTTTATGAATTCATTATTTAAACCAATTTATTTTCTTTTGTTCATGAGTATGGTTGTTGGCTAAACCCTTAAACTGCCTAGGTTTGTGATGAACCATTGTTTGAAGTTTTATTTTATTTGGAATTTGCCTTTCGTTGTGGTTTTATGATTCAGTAAATTATTTGGTTTATTTGATTGATGCGTATGCGTATTTGGTTTTAGTTGTTCTAGTTTTATTATTCCACAAAATTCTTGGTGATTGTTTCATATGATAGGATTTTGTTAGGTCATCTACTGTGTGTTTTTGACTAGTTTATGATTGAATTCGAATAAGATAATAGGAATAATATTATTAGTCAAACGAATAAAAGTGTGCTGCTAACCCAAAAAGCTGTAAGGTGATAGGTTATTGCTAGATCTTTGCTGATTAAAATTGCTAGATTTAGTTCTTCGTAAGGAGTCCGTCTAGATTTGATTAATTAATATTGTCTAGAGAGTCAATTAAGTTTGTCAAATTACCTTTGATTTCCGCGCTGTAAGGTAGGATTTCACTATAAAGGTACTATTTCATAAATTAATTAGATAACCGTAAGGAAGTTTAATTCATAAAACTGGTGACTTTTAAAACTTGTTAGAAATCCATAGGCGTCTTCTTGAAGTGTCAAGGGTCCTATTCGGGTTTTCTTTTAAGTGTCTATTTTACGATCCCAGTTTCATAACAAGCATTTTCCGATTAATTGATAACTGAAACTTTGGAGATTCCAGCCTAGGTGGTTTTTCATCGTCATCTGATTTAAACTCATAAAAATATTCTTTTCGTTTTTACTTGTTTTTTATTAATTAGATTTTAATATTAGTTTAATTAATAGTATTATTAATAAACCCCCCTTAATATATAAAATAAATAGCCACGTCAGTTAGTAGAGTCTAATTTAGCTAGTTACGTAATTTAAAGAGTCTCGTGGGTTCGATATCCGGACTTACTTAGTTGTACTAGAGTCGACCGGTTCATTTGCCGGTTAGTAGTTTTAGTTAAGTTAAGAGTCTAAAATTATTACTTAGTGTCTAGATTAGCTTATTTATAGTTAATAAATTTAGACTACTTTTAGCACATCATTAACCCATGTCATTTGATTTTGGCTGCGATTTTGGCTAATGAGAAAACGGAAATCAATCATCAAGAGCTCATTCCTTATATGCTTTTATTTTGAGCTAAGTGAGCTATAGAAAATAAAGCATAATCACCAAATAGCAATTTCTTTAAAAACAAACTTTTAATTATTTTGTACCATCATATTTTATGATATTTTGTTAATTGAATCGAATTGTATCTTGTTATATTAATTATAATATACTATAATACATATATAGTAGATATTATTATATTTATACAAAATAATAATAATATTACTTTTTATTATGTATCATATTATATTATATTATACGGAAAAAGTTAAACTACAAATGAAGAGAAAAAAATGATAAATGTGAGAACGATTTGTGGCTAAAAAACCCATAAAAAATAAGAATAGTAATAATAAAATCATAACTCAAATAAATAAAAATTTAGAAAAGTAAAATAACTAAAATGTCTCCACATCAATCTTGCTAAAAAACGAAAAGACACAATGAAAAGAAAAAAAAGACACAATAGCATTAATAAACAGAAAATACAATAATAAATAAAAAAAGACACAATATATTGCAAAATATAACACAGTGCCGAGTAGAATACAACACAATACTGAGTAATATAACACAATAATAAGAAAAAAAAATACACAATCAATGACGAAAAAGAACACAATGATAAATAAAAAGAAAAAATAATATTTTTTTCTCAACATTGTGTGTGATTAGTTTAGAATGTTTGATTTTTTCTCAACATGAGAAACGGTTTTGTTTTTTTATTTTTAATTTTGATTTACTAATTTTTATTAATTTTTAATTACTTTTTAAATGATTTTATTTGTGGTCACAAATATGATCTTCTTAATTTTCTTCCCCTTTATATAACAGTTTGACCATATTAAATAGTCATAACTATATTATATCATATTATATTGTATCATATTACACAAAATTAATTGCTTTGTGTTAAAACAAATATAATAATAAATCATAAGATAATAAAACATTCATTACATTTTATTTTTATTTGAACTATTAATTAAACATACTTAATTACATTTTTCTGATATCATTGTATTTTAATATATATATATATATGAGTGACATTAGAGAGAACTCCTTTTAAAAAGATAACTATAAAACTACTAAATAATTCATTTTTTTAAAATCATATTTCGCGATTATTTTTCTTTTCTTCTTAATAAGATGATATTGTTCCTATAAAAAAACTGTCGATGTAGTGCATATATGCATTAATGTGTATTGCATATATAAAATAGTGTTTTATTGCATATAATACATCACAAATACATTATATAATACACACTATTAAATATATGCAAATAGAACACTAATAATTGAATGCAAAACACACTATCGCATATATATGTAATACAATACTAATGCATATATACACTATATCGATTTTTTTTATTTTTGTATATAATATAACACTATTGCAAATATACAATACGATCAACTTTATATATGCTATTCAACATTATTTCAAATATCAAAATGCACACTATTACAAATATGCATTATATATATATATGAAATCCTTTCATAATCAAACCCTAAATATATATTATTAACTTATTTACAATAAATAAAATTAAATTCAAAAAAATATAACTATTATTAATGAAAAATGTAAACAATTCCCCGGGATAAAACCTAGTTAATAAATAAGTATCATAATATTAATTTTTGTTGATTATCATTCAATATTTTAATTTTCTGTGTTACTTTGATATGCCATCCTATGCATAGCCGTCGTGCGGCTCAAAAAAAACCCTAGATATACTTTACACCCACCCAACTCGATCAACTGAAAGACAACACGGCCGCTTTCTCCATGTTAAGATAAATCATTCATGAGTCCATGAACGGGTTTGATTCTGTGTAACATTAGTTCAAGGTAAGATGTTTGTTTCGGTATTCTGGTTTCTTCCGATCTGGAAAGATTTTAGATTGTTTATGTGTCCATCTGAATGTTTAGCTAGACAACAAAAGGATCCGGCAACGTGCTAAACCTCTGTTTGGATTTATAATATTGTTTTTAGTGTTTATTTGATGCTAATATAGTGGTGTTTTCTTAATACTTGAGAGTCTTGTTTCTGTAGAGAACAAGCTACTCGTATAATATCTGATTTTCTCAATAGGATTCTTATACGTAATATATAAACTAGGCACTGCACATTGTTTGCTTATAATGTGTATTCACTATGTTTACAAACCAACGATGATGTGAAGGTGTAGATCAGGCACTTATTTAACCTTTTTTTTTATTTGCATTATATGTACAATTTTCATAAGAGTGTGCTTGAAATTTTAACAGTGTTTTATATCTCCATGTTATCATCTTATAATAGGTATTAGAATCATGCTAGTAGTGTTTGGATTGGTTAAAGGAATGTTGTATTAAATCGCTAATATAGCAGGGAATGCTTATGTTTGGTCCTGTAATGTTTTTCTGTGCAAGCAAAATGATATCTAACACTGGCATGTAGAAGATAAATTTACTAATTAACTCTAGCTGTGATTCAATTACTTTAAATAAACAATTAGATTGGGGATACAGATGCACGATCATCGATCTTTATTAATACCGAAAACTGATCATTAATCCTTGTCAGCCAAGGAAAGCACATGTAACCTTTGAGAAAGTTTATAAGATGCAGTTATAGCATGTTGAAGTGGAGTAAGTAGTGTTTTTCCTAAATTTCCTTATTGTTTCATCCAGTTAGCTAATCTGTCTAAATCCGATTAATATATCGCAATATCTTCTTTATCTAAATATCATAAATGATCCCACACGTTTCATTTTTTTGGTCACGAAACCCAATTGTTAATTCGAGTTAAGTTTTACCTATATACTGAATTGGGGTTTTATAATCATAAATGCAATTCTTTCTTGGTTGGTAAATTTATAGTGATTTAATAGAAAGCATAAAGATTAATGTGCTATTTATCTTTCCGTGAGTATGGTATATTTAGTATTATAATCAATCCGGTGACGAAAGTTTCATTTTTTTTATGCAGATTCTTCTTGCTGAAGTGTTTTTGTGTCAAAGGTACCGTATGAAAGATTATTTTGGGAATGCTCATCATATTCAAGGACAGATTATTTGTGGCTACCCACAAATATTGCAGTCGTTGATTTGGATGCACAGGTAGATCAATGCTTGGTTGTTGTTTACATGTAAATTGAATCATGGTTATTGTAAGTAAATTGATTACTAAAAGGATGTTTATTTATTGCTCTCAGTTGCTTGCACGAGCTGTGTAAGGAACACTTTATCTATGAAGATTATACTGGGGATTTCCATATTAAAGCACTGGTAAGTAACACTAAATCCATGGGCCTAAAGAGGGATGTTTTCAGATTGTAGTATTCAACTTCTGAATCGTTTTGTATGCGCAAATACAGGTAGTCAAAAGATCGACATGCACTAATAACGCTGTGCGTGAAAAGAAGCATCTTGCAGGATACGCTTGCATTTTCTTGAGGTTCGTTCTCTACTTCCTACATTAAGTGAATGAATCATTCTTCGTATATTTCTAAACAAAGATACTCCACCCAATTCCTGTTTATCTAAAACCTTGGTTTTAAAAGGCATGTTGCAAGGCGCGCTTGACGCGACATCTCATGCACATCAATCTTGGTTAAAATTGGCCAGTCTCGTCAAAGTTACAGTGTGTTAATGGCTGTAAATTTAAAAAAACAGATGAATTTATTATGAATGGTGTACTTTATAAAAGGTTGATGTGTAAAAGAGACAAGGTAGATGCAACATCTGATTGTGTGATTTTAATTTGCTTCACATATAGCAAAGCCTTGCTACATGAACCTCTTGCCTCTTGCTTTGGACATTTATGCCAAGCCTAAGTCACTGACCATGCGTTTTCTGTTTTCGTGACAGATGGCAAACTGAAATATATATTGGGGTTTGTCAAGCAGCTATAGATTGCATAGCCCACCTACTGACTTACCATGCACCTCTATGCAACAGGGCGTACTATCTGATGCCTATTCATCCATCAACGCCCCGTATATTACTATCCCTGGTAAACTTCTCTATCACATCTCCTGTCTTTATTTAGTTTTGGCCAGAAACATTAAATGGGATTTCTTATATTTTTCAAAACATAAAAACTATTGTATCTACCCCAAACACAAGTTTTAATGCCTAACGATTTTTAGAGAATGATTTGGGCGTGTGTTATTTTGCAAGATTTTGGGGGATATGAAATTGTCTCATGCCATTAGTGCATTAATTATGATTCAGATATTGTTTCGTTGAATTAATGATCTGACTCTTGTTAAAAATGATTTAGACTTGTGGGGTAAACACAACCAGAACCAGCAGTGTTTTTTAATTGACATGTATTATGATTTCAGATATGGTTTCATTGCATTAACGATCTAATTCTTATGTAAAAAATGATTTAGACGTGTGGGGTAAACACAACGAAAATCAGCATAGTCCTCACAACCACGGTTATCGTTGTTTTGACCCCGCAACAGACAAAATATATATTGTTAGACATGTGCGTTTCAATGAAACAGTCTTCCCTTTTCAGGTTCTGTTTCCCCACCATCCCCATCACCCGCTACCTCTAGTTCTCTATATGTATCCATCTTTCCTGACCCCATTCCACATACCACTCCAGATCCTATAAACATTAATTCATCTCCTAGCACTACTACCGTTAACCCACCATCACCACAACCCTCCACTGCCTCACACTCCACATTCTCACCTCTCCTCAAGCCTCGCCTTCCACGGCCCCAAATTCCTCAACTTCCCAACAAAATATTCCTACTCCACCTCCACCCCCTCCACGGTGTCGTCCAGCTAACCTACGCCAAAACCTTAAACGCACTACTCGCTATAACCCTCTGCCTACACAACTACTTCTTCCTCACCATCCATTGAACCTACCTCGTTTACCGTTGACAACAAATCCTCGGAGTGGCGTCTTGCCATGACCGAGAAATTTACAGCCCTTTGTAAGAACGGAACATGGTCTTTGGTTCCTTATGTCCCTAATACTAATATTGTTGATTGTAAGTGGGTGTATAGGTTGAAGACACATCCACAGGGCATGGTACCTAGGCATAAAGCACGCCTTGTTGCCAAAGGGTTTACTCAACAGCATGGTGTAGACTATCATGAGACCTTTAGTCCCGTTGTCAAAGCCACAACACTCAGGGTTCTTTTATCCCTTGTTGTTACAAATGCTTGGTCTCTTCGCCAACTAGATGTTCAAATGCATTCTTGCATGGTGACTTGAATGAAACAATTTATATGAGGCAACCACCCGGCTTTGCTTTACCGATCCAAATAAACCAAATAATGTATGCCTTCTTCATAAGTCTCTTTATGGGCTCAAACAAGCCCCACGGGCATGGTTTTATCGGCTATCCAATGTTCTGTTTCAACTTGGTTTCCGAGGGTCAAAGATGGATCCTTCATTATTTATTATGAACAACCATGGTAATCTTGTTTGTGTGTTTGTATACGTTGACGACATTATCATCATCTGAAACAACCCGAATGTCGTTAATTACTCAACTGAGCTCCACTTTTGCTATAAAGGATCTAGGCAGACTTCACTATTTTTTGGGAATAGAAGTTCTTTATCGTAACAAAGATCTCATTTTGTCACAAAGAAAGTATTTTTTTAACCTCCTTCAACGATGTGGCCTCTCTGATTGCAAATCGGTATCACCTATGAGCCCCTCCCAAGTCATTGATGACAGTCCACCACTTTCTGATCCTGTGCGATATCGCCATGTCGTTGGAGCCTTAGAATATGCCACTCTCTCTTGCCCAGATATTGCTTTTGTTGTTAATCGTGCCTGTCAGTTCATGAATGCTCCTACAAATAACCATTGGGCAACTGTTAAACGCATCATGCGCAACCTAAAAGGGACTACCAATATGGGCCTTGTTCTACGCCACACATCTGGCTCTTCCTTGCAGGCTTTTACTAATGTCTACTGACAAAACCAACACTCCATGGTACAAGCCTTCTCTGACTCTGATTAGGCTGGTTGCCCGGTTGACCGTCGATCCACGTGGGGATTTGCCATTTATCTTGGATCGAATCTCGTCTCTTGGTTTGCCCGTAAACAAACTGTTTCACGATCTTCAACCGAGTCTGAATACAAGGCACTTGCTGATACCATGGCTGAATTGATTTGGTTAAAGTCACTTCTACATGAACTTGGTTTTTCAGTCAAAAAGCCTCCTATTCTTTGGTGTGACAATCTAGGAGCTACCTACCTATCTGCTAATCCTATGTTCCATGCTCGAACAAAGCACATTGAGGTTGACTTTCACTTTGTCCGTGAACAAGTGGCTCAAAGAAAACTAAATGTTCAATTTATTTCCACAAATGTTCAGGTTGCGGATATCTTCACCAAGCCATTACCCTCTCAGCGCTTTACATTTTTAAGATCCAAGTTGCAGCTCGTTTCCCAGCCTGAACTTGAGGGGGAATGTTAGACTAAGTAATTTACGTTTATAGTTCTAGAGTGTCCGGATTGTAATATTTAGCTTTTTACAAAGAGCTCCTATGTGTTCTCTTTCAATCAATGCAAAGTTGTTGCAAACCTATCGATTCATCTTTCAACAGTGGGGCTACATGGATTCATAAAAATCACTCCTTAGTTGTAAGGCTTCAAAAGAATCATCATCATCATCATCATCATCATCGTACTCAGTATATCCCACCAATAGCAAAGCTATGGTAGGGTCTGAGGAGGGTAAGATGTAGACAGCCTTACCTCTACCCCGTAGGAATAGAGAGGTTGCTTCCGGTGAGACCCCCAGCTCGATGGTAGTTTTGCATCAAGCCTTGGACATAAGGCACATAACACTCAACCATTGGGACACCGGCCGATTGGTGCATGTACCCTTGTCTTTCGGCTATCAACGCTACCACATGATGCCTGATTAACCTTCCGCCACTTTTAACGTTATTTTCACGAGATTAGTAAAATAACGTCAAAATTAGTGCAATTTCACTTTAGCCCACCTGAGGGTTCACACATATACACATTATATGCGCGCACCCAAGCAGGGCATAAGGCTCCAAAAGAATATATAATATTTTTTTTGTTATATAAAATATTTTTTGGCCTGAGCACGCTTAAGATTGGACCGGTTCGATCTTCTATCGAGCTAGTCTCGAGTAGCTCACAAAATGAATCGGCTCGTTTACACCTCTACAAACCGGTGCCTTAAAATGTGAATAAAATATTACCCTTAACATTGCCATTATGATAGAGGCAATTTTTCCAGAACTATCTTCTTTGCTCATCAACAATCTGGTGAGGGGATGCTCTTTAGTTTGAAGAAAGTTTATAAAATGCCTTAACAAAAACATACTTGTAGCTGTCATGTTAAAAGTGCCCACTTTTTCAAGATATAATAAGGCTCATCATATAAGACGGCATTTCAATACGCATTTCACCAGAATAATTAACTTTGAGCGACTCAGAGTGATCTGACCACAGGCTACTAAAATGGTTAAGTGCTCACCCTGCAGTACATCCATAGATTCAATAATATATTTTGACCCATTTACTCTTATATTTCTTGATTTGAGTCAACGGCCATAAATTTTTAAGAAACCGATCTTTTGGTCATCGAACGTAGAAGGTCAAAACCTGGACATGGCTTTTGGAACCAAATCCTCAATGTCGTGTGTAAAAAGCCACATTTTAGACCCTTCTGCAACAAACCCTTGTTCATACTACTATGAAATGGCAACATACACCATCTTTACAAGTTACTAGTTACTAAAACAAGCAAATGTTACATGATGCCAAATGGGTGAAGCATGAAGATGAAGATCATAATTTACAGCTGTTCTAAAACACCAAATAACATACCAATATTTGAAACCCAAAATTATATTAAAAAAAAACAAAAAAAAACAAGAATGTGACTAAGTCATTCATAGATCTCATGCAACATCAGTTCTTTTTAACTCGTTTTTGGGTTTCTCTGGTTACATTTGCTTCTTATCTTTTTTCTGACGATTGTTTCTTTTTTTCTGCTGTTGTCGTCAGAGATTGTGGCGGTTTTTGGGTTTCTTATAGCAGCATCAAGTGTGTGGATGCGAAAAGAAAGGGCGGCAAAGGTGGGTGTGCTTTCAGCAACTGAAGCAGAAGACCAGTACCTCCACCAAGTGTTGTTGACATACTCTGTCTTGATCATGGTTTCCAGTGCTAAAGTTGCATGTACGATCTGCAATGCAACTATGAATAAAAGATACCGCAATCACTTAGTAGACAGTGAATGAGTTGACTCTTATTGCTGTCAGTAATCTTTGCAGAACTAGGTCTTCCTGCCATTAGCAAGTAAGCCATTATATATCTCCGAGCCACTTCTGGCCAAGTCAACTTGTTAATTGGAAGCATATCTAATTCTATCTCAACCACATGTTTTGCATTAATCATTGTAGCTATTATGTCGAGAAGCTCCCTTACTAGCTCAGGAAGCAATTCACTATGAACAAATATTTCAAGTTTATCGAGTGTTGATGGTTTGTCAACCCCATATGGTGACACACATAGAAGCTCCTGCTCAAGCTCCTCAAATAAGATCGGCTCTTCCAATCCAATAAGTTCTTTAAAATTATAGAGGAAATCATGCTGCTGTCAAGCAGTAGACAACCTTCTCTTGAGGTGCATGATTTTTTTCATGTTTTAAAGAAATTATTGGATTGGATGAGTCAATTTCATTTGACGAGCTTGAACATTATCTTCTATGTTCATTGTCGTACGAGGTTGACAAACCATCAACACTGGAAAAATTGAACGATTTGTTCATAGTTAATTGCTTCTTGAGCTGGTAAGGAGCTTCTCGATGTAATAGCTTCAGTGATTAATCCAAAACTAGTGGTTGAGTTAGAATTGGATAAGCTTCCAATTAACAAGTTGACTTGGCTAGAAGTGGCTCGGAGATATATAATGGCTTACTTGCTAATGGGAGGAAGACATGATTCTGTAGAGATTACGAACATAAATAAGAGTCAACTCATTTATTGTTTGCTAAGACGGTTTGTTCTACAAGCACGCATAAATTTCCTTCTCATAATTGTCTTAATTATAGGGCCCCGTTATGTTGATTAGCCTTTTGGATTTGTTTATTATGTTTACGATGTATCAAGTTAGCTTGTCGGTTTATTTGTTGTATGTGTGGGCACGAGGCCTTGTATTGTTGAGGCCATTGGGCCGTTTATAATGAAAGAGTGCATGATATGCTCTCACCTATATAAGGTGAAGCACACTCATGCACAAACCAACCTATAGCAAATTATCATAATCTTATCCTCTCACCTTTCTATATCGGGTAATAACCTAACACCCCAAAATCCGAGATCTTGGTTAACCACTAGTGACTGCCGCTAGCTAGTGATCAAGATTGATCCAAGAACTCTAGTTAGTATAAGCGCTTTTGGCTCTGGTTCTTGGGTCACAGCCTTGGATTTTAGACTTGTTTGTGTGTTGAAGGCTTGTATTCAAGTGTTTAAGTGGGTCTTTGGTAAGTGGGTTCGCGGGTTCACTTGTTAAAAGTGGGTTTGCAAGCTTGAAAGTAACTAGTTGAAGATTTCAGGTTGTTTTGAATTTTGTTTGTGTGTTTTTGTGTTGTTAAAAGTGGTTAGATTCAAGAGTTTGTGTGTTTTGAGCCTTAAAATTGGTGGTTTTTAGATCTACAAGTATTCAAGTGTTTCAATCGAGTTTCCGTAAGTGGTTAAAGTTTGAAAAGACGTCCAAAAGTACAATATGTACCTTTCTATAAACTGATCAAATCAAATTACAATTCATTCGAATCAAGTAAAAAACCATTCGAATTGAATACAAAAGCCATTCGAATCGAATTAAGAAACCAATCGAATCGAAATTCAAACCAATCGAATCGAGTCTCCATTCGATTCGATTGCCTTTTCAATTTAGTTCGGTTCAAATTCATATTCGTTTCGATTGAAATCCTATTCGATACGTCTACCAATTCGATTAGATTGTACTGATTATGCTCTTCTGAGATCAATTGAGATTGGTCCTCACATTTCTACCACTGACACTGCTGATGGACCAATTCCCAGTTGTTTTCATAAGGTTCGTTCTCTACTTCCTACATTAAGTGAATGAATTATTCTTCGTATATTTCTAAACAAAGATTTTTCACCCAATTCTTGTTTATCTAAAGCCTTGATTTTAAAAGGCATGTTGCAAGGCGCGCTAGACGCGACACCTCATGCACATCGATCTTGGTTAAAATTGGCCAATCTCGTCAAAGTTACAGTGTGTTAATGGCTGTAACGTTAAAAAACAGATGAATTTATTATGAATGGTGTACTTTATAAAAGGTTGATGTGTAAAAGAGGCAAGGTAGATGCAACATCTGATTGTAGATCTTAATTTGCTTCACATATAGCAAAGCCTTGCTACATGAACCTCTTGCTTTGGACTTTTTATGCCAAGCCTAAGTCACTGACCATGAGTTTTCTGTTTTCGTGTCAGATGGCAAACTGAAATATATATATCGGGGTTTGTCGAGTAGCTAGATTGCATAGCCCACCTACTGACTTAACATGCACCGCTATGCAACATGGCGTAATATCTGATGCCTATTCATCCATCAACGCCCCGTATATTACTATCCTTGGTAAACTTCTCTATCACATTTACTGTCTTTATTTATTTGGGCCAGAACATTAAATGGGATTTCTTATATATCTCAAAACATACAAACTATCGTATCTACCCCAAACAAAAGTTTTAATGCCTAATGATTTTAGAGAATGATTTGGGTGTGTGTTATTTTGCAAGATTTTACGGGATATGAAATTGTCTCATGCCATTAGTGCATTAATTATGATTCACATATTGTTTCGTTGCATTAATGGTTTGGCTCTTTTTTTAAAATGATTTAGACGTGTGGGGTACGTAAACACAACCAAAATCAACATTGTTTTTTAATTGATAAGTATTATGATTCCAGATATGGTTTCATTGCATTAACGATCTATTTTTTCTGTAAAAATGAGTTAGACGTGTGGAGTAAACACAACGAAAATCAACAAAGTTTTTTATTTGATATGTTTGAGATAAACGAAATCCAAATTAAGAAATTCAAAAGTAATTGGGGAGCTTCTTGATGTAATAGCTTCAGTGATTAATGCAAAATTAGTGGTTGAGATAGAATTAAATATGCTTCCAGTTAACAAGTTGACTTGGCCAGAGAAGTGGCTCGGAGATATGTAATGGCTTACTTGCTAATGGGAGGAAGACCTGGTTCTGTAGAGATTACGGACAGCAATAAGAGTTAACTCATTTACTGTCTGCTAAGACGGTTTGTTCTACGAGCACGCATAAATTTCTTCTCATAATTGTCTTAATACGAAAGCAACTGTGTCGTTGAGGCCCGACATGGTTCATATATGACATCTGAAGCAGCAGAATGTAAAAATAAGATAATAAAATGAAAGCGCATGACAGTTGGTGATGAATTTATTGGATATGGAGGCCGCGCTAGCTGATGGAGCAAAAAGACATTTAATGGTTAGGTCACGAGTGGAAGTCTGGTTGCTGTACATTTGTTAAATCTGCTACTACAGTTGGTGTTGGTACTGGTCTTTTGTTTCAGTTGCTGCAGCACATTCACCGTTTTCGTCCTTTTTTTCATATCTACGCACTTGATGCTGCTATAAAATTCACAAAAACCGCCACGACCTCTGACAGACAACAGCCGAGAAAAATGTAACAATCATTAGAAAAGTTAGAAACAAATGAAACTAGAGAACCCAATTAAATCATGTCATGATTTTCTTTTTGGAACCTTTCTTAGAATAATTTATAATTTTAGGCGGTTTCCATTTACTTTAAATGTTTTACGTGTCTTTTCACTTGTTATCTCAACTGTAGCATGAGGAAAAACGTTAGTAACAACAAACGGTCCAACCCATCTGGACCTTAATTTCACAGGAAAAAGCTTGAGTTTGGACGAAAATAAAAAAACCTTTTGCCCTACACTGAAAATTTTTTGTGTGATTGCCTTGTCATAATATGCTTTCGTTCTTTCTTTGTAAATTCGAGAGTTCTCATAAGCATCGTTACGAGTCTCTTCTAACTCTTGAAGTTGTAATTTACGATAAACTCCTGCTTCGTCCATCTCCATGTTGAATTTTTCGACAACCCAAAAGGCTTTGTGTTCTAATTCAACCGGAAGATGACAAGTTTTTTCCAAAAACAAGGCGGTAGGGTGACATACCTATTGGTTTTTTGTAAGTTGTGTGGTATGCCCACAATGCATCACTCATACGTAAGCTCCAATCCTTTCTATTCAGATTGACCATTTTCTCTATGATTGACTTGATTTCTCGATTTGACACCTCTGCTTGTCCATTTTTTTGTGGGTGGTAAGCTGTAGAGTACTCCATACTTCTTGAAAAGTGCTTTGATTGTTCTGTTGTAGAAATGTGTTCCTCTATCACTGATAAATGCTTTTGGCATTCAAAATCTGCTAATAATATTGGACTTGATAAAATCTGAAACAACATTAGCATCATTAGTTTTCGTGGCTTTTGCCTCTACCCATTTAGAGACATAGTGTGACATCTGCCCCGATCCGACCCGACCCAGGTACCCGTTTCTCTGATCCGATCTCTTTCTTTTATGATTTAATATTTATTTTTACTTATATTTTACTTTTAATAATAATATATATTTTCCTTCCCGTCCCTCTTCTCTCTTTCCGCCTTCTTTTCCCTCTTGTCGCCGTCCCGCCCTTAAGCCTTGAACCTCTGTCCTTTGTTCCTTCCCGCCTAAGGTTGTCTGCGCAGCTCCACGCGCCAGACTCTTTACAAGGAAGCCTGCGTGAAGACTACCTGTTACTGCGATACGCGAGACGAACTGTCCCCGCAGCGCGCTAAGGATTTTAGTTCTTCCCGCGGCGCGCTATGGATACTGTTCTTCCCGCGACGCGCTAAGGAATATAGTTCTTCTCGCGACGCGCTTAGAATTGAAGTTCTTCCCGCGGCGCGCTTAGAAATATAATTCTTCCCGCGACGCGTTAAGGTTGGTTCTGTCTGCCTTCGCGCTCGCGCACTTTTGCCTTCGCGCTCGATGCCTTCTCGCGCTGAACCCTTGAGTCTTTTCTCCTGTTTAATCTAGCCGTTTGCTTTTGTGATGTCTTATCTTCTGTGCTGTTGACCTAACCTGTCTTATGTCTGAAAAGTTACTTTCGGCGCAGCATGCGCACCAACCCCATTGGTTGGCAGAAAAAGTGACTGACATTATCTTTTGGAGATCTGCTTTTTCCATGCTTGACCAGTACCTTTATCTGAACCGCCCATGCCTTTTTACTGTTCCCTGTCAGCCTTTTTCCCTGCTACCATATCTTTTGATATCTTTTACTTTTCTGAACTTGCTTTTGATATCTTTTGTTATCTTTTGTTTTGTCTTGTTCTGTTTGTCTTGGAATCTTTTCCCCTTTTTCTGGATTCATGTCTCCTAGGGTTTCTCTATAAATAATAATATTATTTTTCCTAACACATCACACACAAACACTTAATTTAAATCTTCTCCTTGCTCTCGTCCTTGTCCTCTGCCGTCTCCTCTCTTTGCCTCCGTCTTCCTCCCTGTTCTACCCTGCTTTTCCGGTAATATATATTATATAATAATTTACTTATTAATTATGCTAACTTATAATCAAGACATTAAAACAAATCGTTAAAACAATAATCTTTAATTATAGGTTAACTTTGCTTATTTGGTTCTTGCTTTACCTATCTTCACACCGATTATCAAGTGAGTAATCTCGTACCTAATCCCTTTTATTTTTAATGTTTTGGGATGTTCATGTGTTCATACAAACTTAGAGTCTTAAACTGTTTATGAACTTTAGTCGCGCAGTATCCCATGTGTTGAGGACGTAGACTTGGCTGTTTATTTGTATGTGTGGATCATTAACCGTCTTGTCGGTCTATTCCGCAGTTCTCATGGTACCATTAGATGAACACGGGAGAACTATCGTTTATGATTTTCTCTTTTGTTTACACATGCACAGTTTGTCTTGTTTGTGAGCTCAATTGTGAGCACTGGCAGTCTATGAATCTTAGAGTTGGTCCCGATCAGATTACACCCCTGTTGAAAACCAGACATACACATGTTGCGCGCAGATTTATTGTTATCTATGTATTAACTATTAAACTTGATTTCTCACCAACACGCAAGTGTTTGACGTTTTATTTTAACACATGTTCAGGTTTGCAGTAGCTGTTTTGGAGCTCGAGATAACCTAGGAAGTTTTCTTTATTTTGGACCTAGATTAAAATGTATCAAGACAAGTTATTGCTGTTCGAATATTATGATTTATAATATATTGATTTATGTGATTTATGTTATCTTATGTGTTACCTTGCGCGTGCGCGAATGAATGTATTTATTAAATATTGACACCCAATAGTGTCACGAGTAATGAAACAATATGTGGCGCCCCGATGTATAATCCGCCTTTGGTCGGGGTGTTACAGATTGGTATCAGAGCTCGTTGACTTTAGGATAGGTGGTTAGACGTAACGGCCTAGAATACCTAAGAGTCCCTTCTCGCGCATGAGAGAAATCTCATGTTTGCGCACTTATTGTTAATTACTCGTTATTTATGAATATGCTCGCGCCTGCGCAGTATATGATTTTATGTTTTATTCCGCGATATTTCGATTTTTATTGATTTTACTTACATATTTGTTTGTTGGGATTGAAAATCCGAAAAGTCATGGTGATACATGAATAGTTGATTTTCAATTTTCAATTACGATTATGTTCTGAGGTTGGAGACTTGAAAAGTCATGGTGATACATGAATTGTCAACCTCCAATACTCATTTTCTTGTATATTTTATATTGAGGATTGAAAAGTCATGGTGATACATGAATCGTCAATCTCCAATACTCGTTTACTCGTCATTTTAAATTGAGAATTTGGAAGGTCATGGTGATACATGAATTGTCGATTCTCGATTCGAATTTGTTACCTTTATTAAGTCTGCATTTAAAGTCATTTATTTTACTTTAACTTTTGATAGTATCTAACTCTGCGAAACCAAGCTTTATAAGGTTATACTTTGCGATAAAACCAAGATATTAACAAAAATTAAAACTTTTATAGAATGCCTCCACTATCAGCTCGCCATCTTAGGAAGAAAGAAGCCGCGCGCAGACGATCGCTGCAACGTTCCCAGGAAATGGCCACCGCAATAGCCCAAGCTTTGAGCCAAAACAATACCAACACCTCTGGTTACAACATTAAGTCCTTTAACGCGGGTAACCCTCCAAAGTTCACAGGTCTTGAAGGAGCCACCGTGATGCTCCAATGGCTCGAAAAGATTGAAAACACTTTCCTCCATACCCAATGCCCTCATGACAGACGAACCCTATATGCCTCCAGTGTCCTGGAATCCAGAGCGCTTACATGGTGGAATGGAGTAGCCCATGCGCGTGGCGCAGAAGCTGCTTCCAGCATACTCTGGGAGGAATTTAAGGATCTCTTGACGCGAGAATTCTGCCCTCCCAACGAAGTAAAGCGCCTGGAGGAAGAATTTTGGAACCTGAAGCAATACAGTGGAGAAGCGCGCGAGTATGCGACGCGCTTCCACGAGCTAAGCTTACTGGTCCCTCACCTTGTTACCCCTTCACGCCGAGCAATCGAGAAATTCCTTGGGGGTCTCCCCATGGAAATTCAAGATTCTGTATGGGCCAGAAACCCAGTAACCCTCCCTGACGCTATTGAGTTGGCCGCTGTGCTCAGCGACAACCATGTCAGAGCAGGAACCTTGTTCCTGCGGGGAGCTGAGAAGACCAAACCCACCAAAACTGCCCCTGAACCAACAGAAACCAAACCAGAACCCTCAAACCATAACCAGAAACGTAAGCGCAGACAAGCTTACGCGCTTACCAACCCACCCATAGTCCAGCAACCTGCCTACCAACCTCTAGTATACGCCCCTCAACCACTGTCCGCCTACCCAACACCTCCTGTAGTCCACAACTATGCCTTAACCAATCCAGCACTCCCTGCCCCGCCAACTAAGAAACCTTACACAGGAAACCACCCCTTTTGCCCAACCTGTAGACTCCACCACCCACCTCAAGTCCCATGTCGACTTTGTAACCGATGTGGCCGCGCTGGCCACCTTGCAGAAAACTGTAGAGTCCTTCCCGCCAATCCAATTGCGCCAACACCACCAGTCTACCCGCAGAACCCACAACCAACCTACCAAAACCCACGACCCAGATCGTGCTTTAACTGCGGTGATCCCAGTCATTTCCGGAACGCGTGCCCGAGGCTACAAGTGCAAATCACACAAGCGAATCCGGTGAACCAGATTTCAAACCAAGTGACGCGTGGACGAGCTTTTAATATAACCGCGCACCAAGCGCAAGCGAATAATGACGTAGTTAATGGTACATTTTTACTTAACGGAAATTATGCTTCTATACTTTTTGATACTGGCGCCGATCGAAGTTTTATCTCTCGCGCCTTTGAGCAGAAGCTTGCGCGACCGCGCGATAACTTAAAAGAAGATTTTTCAGTTGAATTGGCTAATGGTGAAACTATTTTAATAAACTCCGTGATTAAGGATTGTACGCTTAACCTTAATGAAAACGATTTTCTAATCGATCTCATCCCCATGCCTCTTGGAAGTTTTGATATTATCATTGGTATGGACTGGCTTTCGAAGAATCGCGCCGAAGTTATTTGCGCCAAGAAGATGATTCGCATACCTCGAGAAAATGGTGATCTTCATATCTACGGCGAGAAACCCTCCCGCGGTCTTAAGCTTATGTCTTGCGCCGAAGCCCAAAGGCTTATGCGGAAGAAGTGTGTTGCATTCTTAGCCCATGTGGTCAAACCTGCTGAAGAGAAGAAGCTTCGAGATATCCCTGTTGTGCGTGATTTCCCTGAAGTTTTTCCTGATGATCTTCCTGGTATCCCTCCCGCTCGTGAAGTCGAGTTTCGTGTTGATCTTGTCCCTGGTGCTTCCCCCGTAGCTAAATCTCCTTATCGTCTTGCACCCGCTGAGATGCAAGAATTGGCCAGCCAACTTCAAGAGTTGACTGCTAAAGGTTTCATCCGCCCTAGCTCTTCGCCCTGGGGTGCTCCGGTGTTGTTCGTTAAAAAGAAAGATGGATCGTTTCGCATGTGTATCGATTACCGCGAGTTGAACAAACTCACCATTAAGAACCGGTATCCCTTACCGCGTATTGACGACCTCTTTGATCAGCTCCAAGGTGCCTCTTGTTTCTCCAAGATTGATCTCCGCTCTGGCTATCACCAGTTGCGCATCCGCGATGAAGATGTTCCGAAGACTGCTTTTCGAACCCGCTATGGCCATTTTGAATTCTTGGTCATGTCCTTCGGTTTAACCAACGCACCCGCCATTTTCATGGATCTAATGAATCGGGTGTGTAGACCTTTCTTGGACCGTTTTGTGATCGTGTTTATCGATGATGTTCTGGTGTATTCTAAGACCAAGGCCGAGCATGAGCAACATCTTCGGTTGGTGTTGCAGAAGCTTAGAGCTGAGCAACTCTATGCTAAGCTTTCCAAGTGTGAATTTTGGTCTGATGAAGTACAGTTTCTTGGTCATGTTGTAAACAAGATGGGTATTCATGTCGACCCATCCAAGATTGAAGCAATCAAGAACTGGTTGACGCCATCTTCTCCTACCGAAATCCGTTCCTTTCTGGGCTTAGCTGGTTACTACCGGCGATTTATTTCGAACTTCTCAACGATCGCTTTGCCTTTAACAGCTCTAACGCACAAAGGTAAACCGTATATTTGGGGCTCGAAGCAAGAAGAAGCCTTTCTGACGCTCAAGCGTCTGTTGTGTGAAGCTCCTGTTCTTGCGCTACCTGAGGGTAATGATGATTTTGTCGTGTATTGCGATGCATCCAACCAAGGTCTCGGTTGTGTTCTTATGCAACGAGGCAAGGTTATCGCTTACGCATCAAGGCAACTCAAGATTCATGAAAAGAATTATACAACTCACGACCTCGAACTAGGCGCAGTTGTTTTTGCCTTGAAGATCTGGAGACACTACCTCTATGGTACTAAGTGTATCCTCTACACTGACCATAAAAGCCTTCAGCATATCTTTGATCAGAAGGAACTTAACATGAGACAACGCCGATGGAACGAACTCATCAGCGATTACGATTGTGAGATCCGGTATCATCCTGGTAAGGCTAATGTGGTAGCCGATGCGCTCAGCCGAAAACCCTGCCAGCTTAACTGTATTTTGCCGCGCACGCAGCTTCACTTTGCGCCGATTCAGAGCAATCTTGAATCACGCATTCGCGACGCGCAGCGCGCATCCATCAGTAATGGTAACCTTCGCGCCGAGTTAGCGTGTGGCGCGGAAGCGCATTTTGTGCCCAATCTGAGTGGAATTCTTTGTTATCTCAATCGCATCTGGATTCCCTTTGATGAGAATCTTCGCGCTGATATCCTGAGTGAAGCGCATAAATCTCGGTATTCTATTCATCCCGGCGCTGATAAGATGTACAAGGATTTGCGCATTACTTATTGGTGGCCCGGTATGAAAAAGGATATTGCTGTGTTCGTAGCTAAATGCCTGACTTGTTCTAAAGTAAAAGCTGAACACCAACGCCCATCTGGTTTGCTCGAACAACCAGAAATTCCTACGTGGAAATGGGAATGTGTGGCGATGGACTTTATTACAAAGTTACCTTTGACAGCAAGCAAACATGATAGCATTTGGGTAATAGTGGATCGTTTGACTAAGTCTGCTCACTTCCTGCCCATTCGTGAAAACTACCGTGTTGAGCAACTCGCGCAGCTTTATGTCAAGGAAATTGTCTGCCGCCATGGCACTCCTTTGAGCATCATATCCGATCGCGATGGCCGTTTTATATCCCGCTTTTGGAAATCTCTCCAATCTGCGTTAGGAACTCGCTTGGACATGAGTACGGCATATCATCCTCAGACTGACGGACAGTCTGAGCGAACTATTCAAACTCTTGAGGATATGCTTCGATCTTGTGTTCTTGATTTTGGAAGTAATTGGGATTCACACCTACCTCTGGTCGAGTTCTCTTATAATAACAGCTATCATTCCAGTATCGGTATGGCCCCATTTGAAGCACTTTACGGTCGTAAGTGCCGCTCCCCGATTTGTTGGAGCGAAGTGGGAGAAACTCAAATCACAGGACCCGAACTTGTTCAAGAGACAACCGATAAAATCGCCAAGATCCGTGATCATCTGCTGACTGCCAGAAGCCGACAGAAGAGTTACGCAGATCGCAGGCGAAAGCCTCTCGAATTTCAAGTTGGTGATCTTGTTCTCCTCAAAGTGTCGCCCTGGAAAGGTGTTGTCCGCTTTGGGAAGAAAGGTAAGCTTGCTCCTCGATATGTTGGACCATTTAAGATTCTCGCGCGTGTAGGAAAAGTTGCCTACAGACTTGACCTACCGCCCGCGCTCAGTAATGTGCATCCAACGTTCCATGTATCCAATCTCAAGAAATGTTTAGCTGACGAGAACCTTCACATTCCACTTGATGAAGTTCAAGTTGATGAATCTATGCATTTCGTCGAGAAGCCTGTTGAGATTTTGGATCGCGAGGTAAAGCAAACCAAGCGCAGTCGTATCCCTATTGTTAAAGTTCGATGGGAGTCCAAGCGCGGAGCCGAGTTTACATGGGAAAGGGAAGATCAAATGAAGATCAAGTACCCGCACCTGTTCTCTGCGCAACCTACTTCGAGATAAATTTCGGGACGAAATTTCTTAAAGTAGGGGAGACTGTGACATCTGCCCCGATCCGACCCGACCCAGGTACCCGTTTCTCTGATCCGATCTCTTTCTTTTATGATTTAATATTTATTTTTACTTATATTTTACTTTTAATAATAATATATATTTTCCTTCCCGTCCCTCTTCTCTCTTTCCGCCTTCTTTTCCCTCTTGTCGCCGTCCCGCCCTTAAGCCTTGAACCTCTGTCCTTTGTTCCTTCCCGCCTAAGGTTGTCTGCGCAGCTCCACGCGCCAGACTCTTTACAAGGAAGCCTGCGTGAAGACTACCTGTTACTGCGATACGCGAGACGAACTGTCCCCGCAGCGCGCTAAGGATTTTAGTTCTTCCCGCGGCGCGCTATGGATACTGTTCTTCCCGCGACGCGCTAAGGAATATAGTTCTTCTCGCGACGCGCTTAGAATTGAAGTTCTTCCCGCGGCGCGCTTAGAAATATAATTCTTCCCGCGACGCGTTAAGGTTGGTTCTGTCTGCCTTCGCGCTCGCGCACTTTTGCCTTCGCGCTCGATGCCTTCTCGCGCTGAACCCTTGAGTCTTTTCTCCTGTTTAATCTAGCCGTTTGCTTTTGTGATGTCTTATCTTCTGTGCTGTTGACCTAACCTGTCTTATGTCTGAAAAGTTACTTTCGGCGCAGCATGCGCACCAACCCCATTGGTTGGCAGAAAAAGTGACTGACATTATCTTTTGGAGATCTGCTTTTTCCATGCTTGACCAGTACCTTTATCTGAACCGCCCATGCCTTTTTACTGTTCCCTGTCAGCCTTTTTCCCTGCTACCATATCTTTTGATATCTTTTACTTTTCTGAACTTGCTTTTGATATCTTTTGTTATCTTTTGTTTTGTCTTGTTCTGTTTGTCTTGGAATCTTTTCCCCTTTTTCTGGATTCATGTCTCCTAGGGTTTCTCTATAAATAATAATATTATTTTTCCTAACACATCACACACAAACACTTAATTTAAATCTTCTCCTTGCTCTCGTCCTTGTCCTCTGCCGTCTCCTCTCTTTGCCTCCGTCTTCCTCCCTGTTCTACCCTGCTTTTCCGGTAATATATATTATATAATAATTTACTTATTAATTATGCTAACTTATAATCAAGACATTAAAACAAATCGTTAAAACAATAATCTTTAATTATAGGTTAACTTTGCTTGTTTGGTTCTTGCTTTACCTATCTTCACACCGATTATCAAGTGAGTAATCTCGTACCTAATCCCTTTTATTTTTAATGTTTTGGGATGTTCATGTGTTCATACAAACTTAGAGTCTTAAACTGTTTATGAACTTTAGTCGCGCAGTATCCCATGTGTTGAGGACGTAGACTTGGCTGTTTATTTGTATGTGTGGATCATTAACCGTCTTGTCGGTCTATTCCGCAGTTCTCATGGTACCATTAGATGAACACGGGAGAACTATCGTTTATGATTTTCTCTTTTGTTTACACATGCACAGTTTGTCTTGTTTGTGAGCTCAATTGTGAGCACTGGCAGTCTATGAATCTTAGAGTTGGTCCCGATCAGATTACACCCCTGTTGAAAACCAGACATACACATGTTGCGCGCAGATTTATTGTTATCTATGTATTAACTATTAAACTTGATTTCTCACCAACACGCAAGTGTTTGACGTTTTATTTTAACACATGTTCAGGTTTGCAGTAGCTGTTTTGGAGCTCGAGATAACCTAGGAAGTTTTCTTTATTTTGGACCTAGATTAAAATGTATCAAGACAAGTTATTGCTGTTCGAATATTATGATTTATAATATATTGATTTATGTGATTTATGTTATCTTATGTGTTACCTTGCGCGTGCGCGAATGAATGTATTTATTAAATATTGACACCCAATAGTGTCACGAGTAATGAAACAATATGTGGCGCCCCAATGTATAATCCGCCTTTGGTCGGGGTGTTACACATAGTCCACAGCCAAAAGTATATAAGTGTTACCAAATGAAGACGAGAATGGGCCATGAAGTTGATGCCCCACACATCAAAAATCTCACACACTAGGCTAGGTGTGAGGCATTTGATCTCGTGATCTTAAATTCCCAGTCTTTTGACATCTCTCACATAACTTGAAAAACATATATGAATCCAAAAATATGCTAGGCCAGTAAAAACTAGATTCAAGTACCTTATGCGTTGAACGTTTTGGACCAAAATTTCCACCACACGCTTGTGAGTGACAAAATCTAAAATTGAGGGAACCTCACTCGTGTCGACACATCTTCTTATGACTTGAACGACACCATATTTCCGAAGGTATGGATCGTCCCAAACGTAATGTCTTGACTCCTTTTTAATTTTCTCTCTTTGAGCATGAGTTATATCGGAGGGAAAAGTGTCTGTAATCAAATAATTCACGATGTCAGGATACCACGGTGTCAGGGGCATCTCCAAGATTTAGAATACCTCGGCCGAGTCGAAATAAAAAGGCCCGCAAGCCTTAACAAATAACGAAATATACAAACTAATTTTTATAAACGACGATTAATGTTATAACAATAAACATAAAAAATATATAGTATTAATGTAACACCCCAATTTTCGAAACTCTAAAATTGAATGCTTATATGATTTGTTAATGCAAAATTATGAGAATTAATATAGTTTATGTAATCTAAACTTAATTTTTTGAACTTGTTTAAAGAATTTGAAATGTTGTTGAAATAAAGTTATTAAGTTAAGGATGAAATATAACTAAAGCAAAACTAAAAGGACTAAATATGTAAATAATAGATTTAATTATGAAATATAGATGAAGGGCCATTTTTGTCATTTCTTCAAACTTTTCATCACCTTCATATTAAAATCTGTAAGTTTTTTGTTGATTCCGGCAAAGGTTTTCCGGTGATTCCGGCATGTTTAAAACAACAAAACTAACGAACGAATCGACCAATGGACGATGCGAATTAACCCGGGATCCTTTACCGGAAAAGATATATATGTATATAAAAGTTTTGGCCCTCGGAAATAATGTGCCCCGGCCGGAGGTGCGGCTCGCACACCCTCTGGGCCGCCCCTACACGGTGTAGCCACTTGAGCAGCAAATAAACTTTCATCAGGGAACAGATCATACAATGGCATAGGGTCGTCATTGTTGATGATCCTGTTCAAGTGATTAGCCACCAAGTTGTGCTTTTCACTTTTGTCTCGAATTTCTAAGTCAAACTCTTGATGTAGAAGCACCCATCGAATCAATCTAGGCTTTGCATCTTTCTTTGTCATCAGATACCTCAAAGCAGCATGGTCGGAGAAAACAGTTACTTTTGTACCGAGTAGATATTGCCTAAACTTTTCCAAAGCAAAGACAATAGCTAAAAGCTCCTTTTCAGTAGTCGGGTAATTGCATTGAGCTGGATCTAGGACTTTAGAAGCGTAGTAAATCACGTATGACACTTTGTCTTTTCTTTGCCCTAGCACTGCTCCCACTGCATAGTTATTGGCATCACACATAATCTCGAATGGGAGGTCCCGATCAAGTGGTTGGATTATAGGTGATGTCATCAACATCTCCTTCAAAGTATAAAAGGCTTCTTTACAATCTTCTGAGAAGAAGGTCTCAACATCTTTTTGTAAGAGTTCGCACAAAGGTTTGCTGATCTTAGAAAAGTCTTGGATGAAGCTCATGTAAAAGCCTAGGTGTCCAAGAAAAGTGCTTATTTCTCGTACACTTTTAGGGTAAGGTAAAGTTTTGATAACATCAATATTTGCTTTATCTACCTCAAACCCTTTTACTGAAAATATGTCCAAGAATGAGACCTTGATCTACCATAAAATGACATTTTTCGTAATTTAACACAAGATTGGTCTCAATGCATCTTTCCAAAATCTTTTTTAGATTATTTAAACATTCACTAAAAGAGTTTCCATAGACAGTAAAGTCGTCCATAAAAACTTCAATAATTTCTTCAACATAATCCGAGAAAATACTTACCATGCATCTCTGAAAGGTAGCTAGGGCATTACAAAGACCGAATGACATTCTACGGTATGCAAACATATCAAAAGGGTACGTAAACGTTGTCATTTCTTGGTCTTCGGGTGCAACAAGTATATGGTGAAAACTAGAGTATCCATTTAAGAAACAATAATGAGTTTACCTGCTAACCTCTCTAGCATTGGATTGTTGAAAGGCAAATGGAAGTGATCTTTTCGAGTGGAGGCATTTAGCCTTCTGTAGTCAATACACACTCTCCACCCATTTTGCACCTAAGGGACCAGTTCACCTTGCTCATTCTTTGTAATAGTGATACCGGTCTTTTTGCGTACAACTTAAACTGGACTTACCCATTTACTATTAGAGATTGGGTAAATCATACTTGCATTGAGTAGTTTCAGAATCTCTTTCTTAACAACTTCCATCATTGGAGGATTCAATCTTCTTTGTGCTTCACGTGTAGGCTTGTAGTCATCTTCCATGAGGATCTTATGCATACAAAGGGATGGACTCAAACCTTTGATGTCAGCTATGGTCCAACCAATTGCTTCCTTGTATTTCTGTAGCATGTTGACCAATTCATCCTCTTGGTTCTTGGACAATTTGTTGGATATGATTACTGGAAATGTATCATTATCTCCAATATAAGCATACATAAGATGATTAAGAAGAGTCTTTAACTCTAGATCTGGTGGTTGCACAATGGATGGTAGGAGTTTTTGTTCAGTAACTTGTAATTGCAGCTTGGTTATTTCATACCTGGGTTGTATATCCATGAGGGATACAAGCTATATCAGCTCATCTTCAATTTTGAACTTTTCAGCGAGTTCTTTTGTTGATGTTTCACCAAGGATTTCGTTCAAGATTAGTGTTAGAGTGTCATGGTTAGATAACTCGAAGTAATCATCATTTAGAGGATCGATTACATCTAACCAGTTCACAGATGAAACATCATAATGCAAAGCATCATAAATATCGAAATTTATGATCTCACCATCAAATTCCATGGAGAGGGTACCGCTATAAACATCAATCTTTGTTTTAACAGTCTTCAGAATTGGCCTCCCTAACAGAATGGAACTTGAGTCTGAAGTGTCATCGTCTTCCATGCCTAGCACATAGAAATCAGCGGGAAATACCAGCTCATTCACTTACACTAACACGCTCTCTAATACACCTTAGAGTGGACCATGGATTTGTCAGCCAATTGAATGACTACCCCTATCCTTTTCAACGGTCCTAGGTTGAGAGTTTTGAAAATGGAATATGGTAATAAGTTGATGGAGGCTCCAAGATCAAGCATAGCTATTGGTATGCTAAGATTTACCATTTTACAAGGAATAGTGAAAACATCAGGATCCTTGCACTTTGGTGGGAGTCTCTTTTGTAAGACGACTGAGACATTCTCGTTGACCTTGATGGTTTCATTCCCTTTAAGCTTTTTCTTTGAAGTGCAAAGTTCTTTTAAGAACTTAGCGTATCGAGGACTTGCTTGATGGCATCAAGAAGGGGAATATTTACTTCCACCTTTCATATCGTCTCCATGATCTCATGCTCTTCTCTTTATTTCTTTATGCTTAAAAATCTTGAGTGAAATGGAGGAGGGACTTTGAAGTTAGGTATTACTTCACTTGACTTGGAAGTATCCTTTTTTTCTTATGTCTTCTTTTCAACAACGACCTCTTGTTCCTCTTCTTGAAATTCTGGTCCGTCGTACTTCCTTCCACTTCTCAACGTGATGGCATAAGCGTTGTGCTTGGGATTTGCTTCTATTTGTGTTGGTAGTTTTCCTTAAGACTCGAGTCTACTCACTGAACTAGCTACCTAAGCCATCTGTTGCTCCAGATTCTTGATGTTGGCCTTTATTTCTTGTTGGAATGTTTGAGTACTGGTAGCCAGATTCTTCACAATGTCTTTCAAAGAAATTCCATAGCTGCTTGGTTGTTGTGTTAGTGGGTGTTGACGATGTTGGAAATTTTGTAGGTTTGGAAAGGGTTGACATGGTTGATATTGAGGTGGTCTTTATTGGTAGCCAAAGTTAGTGGGTTGTCCCCAATTCTGATTTCCTCGTGGTTGATCGTATTGCCTTGAGTTTTGTTCAGGATATCCGCCAACTACATTCGCTTGTTCGACAAATTCTTGCAGCGTTGGATACATATCAGTGGGGTGTCCTGTTTCTAAGCATATTCCACAGGCTCGTTGCGGTGCTTCAGCTGCTTTATCCTTTGTAAGCATCATGACTGCATTCGTTAAATCAGCCAGTTGAGTTTCAATGTGAGGAGTACTCACTCCTTTCACTGCACGTGATACATCTGGATACCATTCTTCTTCATGTGTTGGATTGTTTCATGTCATCCACAGCTGATTAGATTATGGCTCTGATTTGGGTTGGTGTTTTGTCGAGTAGGTTTCCTCTACTTGAAGCAATCAACAATCGTCTCTCCATGTAGGCCATACCTTGATAGAAGTATTGAAGTAGTTGATGCTCCGAGACTCCATGTTGAGGACATTTTCTACCTAGCTCCTTGAACCTTTCCCAGTAAGCATGCAAAGGCTTTCATTTTTGTTTGTTTGATTCATGTGATTTATCTATAAAGAGTGAACGCTTTTGCTTCAGGGAAGTATGTGTCAAAAAAAGTTTTTGCAAGACCATTCCAAGTTGTCAATGACCCTGGCGGTAGGGTATACAACCAATGTTTCGCTAAATCTTGCAAAGCAAGCGGGAATGCCCTAAGTTTGATTTGATCTTCTGTGACATCATTTGGCTTCATTCCAGGGCACACAACGTGGAATTCTTTGAGGAAATTGTGAGGATCTTCATTCTCCAGGCCTCGAAAGGTTGGCAATAAATGGATAAGGCCTGATTTTAGCTCAAATTTTGGCATAGAGGGATAATTGATACAAATAGGTTGTTGAGGAACATTGCGATTCAACCATTCTCGAAAGGTTTGTTCGACTAGGTTCGCTACTTCCATTCGGTCGGATTCTTGGGTCGAAGTCGAGTTTTGTGACGTGGGAGTGGAAGATGATTAAGAGTCGCTTGACAAGAAAATGTTTTCCCAAATGTCAACGACCAATGCTAATTGAGTAGAGGTTGAAGGATTTTTTAACTTCTTTCGAAGTTTTTCCCGAATTTTAAATCTCTTCGCGGTATTTTCTATTTCTTGATCGATATCGAGTGGTTTACCGGTTCTTAAAGATCTTGGCATAAAAGTGAAATTTCGGACACAGTCCTCGGCAATGGCGCCAATTTGTTGGGTTGTGTCAACTCCAACAAATAAATTTATAGAGGTGAACTTACTATGTTACACACTATTAGGGATAGTATGAGTGGAAATAAGGTTCGTGTCCACAGGGAATGCGATTTAACAATTTTATAACCAGGAGCGATTTAGAAATAGTATTTGTAACAAGGGGATTTTGTGAAAATTAAATATTATATAAGCATAAACTAACTATCAGCAGTACAAATGATTAGCATATAACTAAGAGGTAAAACAACTAACTTAGAAAAAGACAGTTATTAAAGATAGTCCCGACACACGGGGTATTTCATATTTCTGATTCGAGTTACGATCATCAATAATTATAATAATTATGGTGCAATGATTTTTATTATTAAAATATTTGTATCAATACTAAACTTCATGCCATTCGGACGTTCCCTCCATCTATGTCTAACTAAGAGCAACTCATTAGTTAGAGCCAACTCGCTACCCTAAGCTCACGTTGTTCAGATCTTAACGTGTGAGTTGCATGTAATGAAAGTATTAATTATCATTTAGTGTTCACGTTGTTCGGAATACTAATCACATTGTATTATTTCTATAACGAAATTGAATTCATAGACAAACGCAAAACCGTCATTTGTTTCTTATTTATCAAGATTAAAATCATATTTCATATTTTAACTTTGAAGAACATCATTAGCATATTAATAAATTGACCAGGTTCATTAACAAATTAATTTGAATCCTAACAAAGTTTCAAATTTAAAGTTCAAGAAACTATACAAACGAAACCTTTCAACAATAAAATCTCATAACTATTTCACATTCGAATTATAATACAAAATAGAGCCCTTAATGTCAAAAAATAATAGAGTATTAGCCTAATATAACAAAAACAGACTTACAAACTCGAGTCATTCGACTCATAGGGCGTTCGGGGTGAACGTCAGAACTCCCGAGGAGCGTTAGACCCTCCTCGAGACTCTTGGAACCTCCCTACTAGCTTATTAAACAAAACTAGAAAACTAAGAAACTAATGTGTTGTGATGAGACTTGAGGGATGGTTTTGCTGAATTCAGAGCAGCTATTTATAGGTGAAAATCTAGAACACTTATGGGTCGTAATGTTTTCAACAGTATCCTTATGACCCATAAAAGTGACTTTTTCAAAGATCTTATCTTCATCTCCAGATTTTTAGGATCTTGTTTCTTACCGACAGTATTTATGGGCGTAAGGTTACTTTATGACCCATAAGTGTCGCTCTCAAAGGTCTTGATATTATCTATTCCAAATTTTTTGGATCTTGGTTGCACCGACGACGAATTTTGTGGATACAATAATGACCACCGGTTCTTTATGGGTCATAAGTGCTTTGTCTGGAAATCTTTATGTGTCATAAGGTTCAATTGGACTTTAATCTTCGGGTCTTTACAATCCATAAGATTTGTCAACGTCTTGTTATTTTTTTATCTTCAAGTCTTGTCTTTGCTTTTGATCTTCATTTTTTCCGGCTTCGTTCTTTCTTTTGGTTGTTTTACCAAATTTCCTTTGGACCAAGTTGCTTCATTCCCATTTCGGACCTTGTTACTTCATTCCTGGTTTTGTTCGGTTTCTGAATTGTGTCCTTTTGGTCATTATTTCTTGTTTATGTAGACCAATTCGTCATTTGGAGCTACATCCATGTTACATATAATTTAGTGTCAAACTCAGTGGAGTTGTTATGAAAAGTGTATAAAATCAGGGATAAATGATATAAATAATGTGTATATTTTTGCACACAACAATTTACTTGTTCTGTTAACGTTGTATTATAGTTAGCTTGTCGGTTTGTTCCTTGTATGTTTGGGCCTGAGGCCATGTAAACAATAGCCCATTGGGCCGTTAATAATTAAAGTCTAGCGTGGCATGCCTTCACCTATATAAGGTGAAGCATGCACATGCTAGCAACAATCTTTTGCAAATTATCATCTTATCCTCTCACCTACTCTCTCTCTCTCTCTCTCATACCTCTCTCGCTTTCCTCTTCGGGTAATAACCAACCAAACAAGATCTGAGATCTCAGTTCCTCACTCGATTCGAATGTCTCACACTAGAACAAAATCATATTCTAATTGACTTGAAAAGGACTCGACTGACTTATACTTCTAATTTAATCAAATGTGTACATAATAATCCAATCTAACTTATGATTGAACCAAATTGAATCTCTGGATTCGATAAGATTCAATATCAACCAGATTTGATTACTTTTATATATTCGATTCGATTGGTTTTTACATTAGATTCGACTGGTTGACACTTAAGGATTTTCATGCGTTTTGTTATCAATTTGAATAAATTAACATAACTTGATTCGATTGGTTTGCCTTTGACAGTTTTCAACACATCTTCAAATTTTGTTTCTTTTTGTCTGTTTTAAAATTTAATTTAAAGTATTATCTTAATGTTTAAACTTATCCTTTTAATCTTAAACTTACAAACTTATTGTTTAAGTTTATTTTTGTTGTTTCTCATTTTATTTTCTTTAACAATTAGTATGTACACACACACACACACACATATATATATATATATACTTTTATTTTTACTCAACGATCAACACTAATGTACATCTCATGTCTTAATGTAGCAACACAACATGTTTTGCCCTCTTGATCTTCCAATGAAAAGGAAGCATAAAGTGTTCACATCTATGATCAAGGGACTACGGAAATGTCTGTTGATGTACACTATCTCCGCCAACCCAGAGATACATAGCACTTGGGTTGAATAGTTTTGGGTAAATGCTAAGACAATAAAGAAGGGTAGCTCAATCACAACCGAGGTAGCAAATCATAGATTGACAATCATGGAGGATGTCATTAGAAGGGTGTTGGTGATTAAATATGCCCATATCATTCATCTGAAAAGTTGGAAAAAAAGGATTTGGAGCAGTTTGTTAAGGATATTGGGTATGATGTTGATTGGGGAACCTATGAGAAGAGACATTTGCCCGCCTATTGGAAGTTCCTATTCCATATAGTTGCTCATTGTCTTTTTGCACAAAAGGGCGGGTTTGACAAACAGAAGGTTGAATGGGTTGGAGTAATAAGGCTTTTCTTCAAGAGCATGCAATCAAATGTGCTCGTGAAGAAAACCTGGAGAATGTATCCTCGGTTGTCCAACTAATTTCGGATGACCAGTTAAAGAACATTCCAAGACCGGTATATCTGAAAGAAGTTGATGCTGAAGGAAGTTTTGTTGAACCGTCTAAGACTCATAATGTGAAGATGGTGAGAAAAACAGTATTCAAGGCAATGTTGGAGCTAGTGGGTATAAGTACCAAGGTCAGGAGCCCGGTGCAAATTTCGGTCAGTTTGCTAAGACCGAACCCGATAATGAGGAGACGGAAGAAGAAGAAGAAGAAGAAGAAGGGGATAGTGGGGATGATGGTGATGATGACGATGGCCAAAGTGGTGATGATGTTGCAGATAGTGAGGAAAGTGACCCTCAGACTGACGTTGAGGGTGAACATAGGACGAAGAAGCATCGTAACAAAGAAAAGAGGAAGGCTGTAAGTAAGCCTTCTGCTGGTTAGTCATCTAAGGAGCCCGTTGAGGAAGAAGAGGAGCCCGAGCGCCTTCTCAAGCGTTTGAAGAAGATGAAAGACTCCAAGAAGTCTACACCTTCAAAGATGCCTACGTCGGTTAAGGTAATATTTCCTTCGGTTTCCACATTATTGACATAACCACCACCAACCACACAAACTGACCCACACCAAGCCTCACCCACCACCCTAGCTCACACAATAGAATAGCTTAAGGCTAAACAAATACATGTGTCCAAGACCAAAACCAAAGCCAAATCCAAATCCAAAACCAAATCCACCTCCTCTAGAACACATGTAGATGAACCTGTCACACCTCCCGAAACCTTACCATCTAAGTTAGATGAACCCATGCATTCATCTTTGAAAACCTACCCATATCCATCATCCAAGCCGAGACTGGACCCATGCAACAAACCTTCTCACCTCCTAGGACTACCTCACCCTTTAGCTTACCCACATACCAATTCACCTCCCCGATTAAAGGTACATCTTTTTGGACCTCTACCTTTACCTCATCAATCCACGCCCAAACCACCCCACAAACCATACCAACCTCAACCCAACCCATTAGCCTACCTTTAACCATAACCACAACCCTACCTACCAAAACCATAACCATGCCCACTCAAACAACCATACAACCAACATTTTCAATCACACCCCTATACACTTCCAAAAGCCCAATCATATCGGCTATTACCTTGTCAAGTGGAAAATCAAGGAAATATCCAGTGTTTCGTCCTATCCTAGATAGAATTAGAGCATTGGAAGAATCAAACGAAAAGAGGGTGAAACAAGAACACCTCTTTATCAAGTTTGTGAAAGAAAAACAAGAGGTGAATGAGAGGGTGGTAAAAGAAAGAGATTAGCTGGCGCCTCAAGTTGCAACTGGAGCAAGAAAGGGAGGAACATCGTGCCCTGATTGAGAGCCAAAGACTCCGGATTGAAAACCTGCAAAATAGGGTGGACAATCAACAACAACTGGCCACTAAAGAGTCTTTGCTAAATGCAGAACACCATGATGACATGGTTAGACTCCAATCAAGGGTTTCACACCTTGAAACCAATCTTCCTTCCTCCTCAAACTTTTCTCAAAACCTAAGGAGTGAGCTAAAATCGGCTGTTGGCAAAGCCTTGATTGAGTTTGAGACTCTTGGTTCACGGGTTACTTTGTTGGAAGGTGAGTCCAGTTCTTCAAGGAACGTGGGCATGTTGATTAGTGAGAATGTGGAGCTCAGGTCAATGATTGAGCGATTGGAGAAGGAGATAGAGGAACAGAGAAGTCTCAACAACAACCAAGACCTTATGAACGAGGGTCTTATGAATCGTTATCTTGCAGCAACTAAAGTGATGAGAATCACAGATGACGATGTTGAGGACTTGAGGAGACGTCTCATGGAGACATTTAAAGGATAGGTACAAGGTGAAGAACAAGGCTCAGAGCAAAGAAAAAAAGAAACGATCTGTTGTTGCTAACCTTGTTGATGATGCGAGAAGTGTTGGAGATCAAAGTAGTCTTGATGGGTTATCTTTGGATCTTCAAGAAGAGGTACGAGTGGAAGCCGTGTTGGCACTGCTGGTGACGAGCCAATCACGGTTGTTGGAATCTTAGTGAGCACATAAGTCATCAGTACTACTGCTGCTAGTACCAGTCAGGTCAGTGCCATGACTTCTACACTTGTTGTAGCCACTTCGGTTGCACAAGTGATTGCTCCATCCATTGTTGAACAAGTTGTTCAAGGCGATGATAATGATGATGACTCAGATGGTGATGATGAAAAAGGAGATGAGGAAGATGATGATGAGGATAATGATCCTCATGATGGTTTTGATGAACGTGGTGGTGATGGAGCCACCGGTGGAAATAAGGAGAGTGAACCACAAGACTCGTCAAGTGAGGCTAGGAAAGTCAGAGAGGTGGACATTGCTCTGGAGGCTAAGATATCCACAGTCTTTAATGTTTGTTCTTTTGCAAGTACCAACCCAATAGTTCAAGAAGCTGTGGAAGAAAACAAGTTGATGATGACAACATCAAATACTCACTGAACCCGGACACTCCGGTTCATGTTAATGAAGCAGAGCAACCTCAAAAACAAGAGACGGTGACGAATGGTCCAACAACTGGTGGAGAATCTTCTCAACAACCAAGGAGAAAAATGAAGAAAAGACATTATATCACCAGGGTTGCAACTCTTAGGAATCGACTCTATTTGTACCACGATGACTCCCCTATTCTGTATTGCAAGTGGCACCCATCAAGCAAGACATGGGCTATTTGGCGTGCCAATGGGGATTTGATCTACATGTACTACACGGATATGCACACCCTATCTGAGTTGGATATAAACTACTTTAGAAGATTTGTTGGTCCAGGTGCAGACGAGAAGGAGCTGCGAGGATGGTTCATGAGATTCCTGACTAAGGAATGGAAGAAGACTATCCTAACTTCAAACTCAACAAGGGTAAATCTTACCGTTGACGAGCTGAGGGTGACTCTACTAAAGGAAAGAAGAAAAAGGTTTGGCGATACAAGACCCACAAAGATGGGAGGCCGCTATATCATGGGGAACCTTACAAGCCCAACATTTTCCATGATTTCATATGTAAGGGAGTTTGACAACGATACCGAAGAAGTTGTCATCCATTGTGAACTGATGCATCACCTTCGCTTTTTCGACGAGCATGAACTAGCTACTCTTGGAAAGGAAGATTTGTTGAAACTCTACAACTCCCCTTTAGGAATCGTCGAAGATGTTCGTCGAGACAAATCTTATTAGATAGTTCAGAAGTTCAACAAGTTTGTACACTTCCTTGTTGACAATCAACTATATGAAAACGACGAAGGCTTTGACTACGAGACAGACTAAGAACAAAGAGCTAACGGATTAAATACTAAAGGCTAGAGGGAGATTGTAGGGCTGTTTCGTATATTAGTCTTTTGTAGTTACTTGTTCTATTAACATTGTATTATAGTTAGCTTGTCGCTTTGTTCCTTGTATGTTTGGGCCCGAGACCATGTAACCAAATGCACATTGGGCCATTAATAATTAAAGCCTAGCATGGCATGCCTTCACCTATATAAGGTGAAGCATGCACATGCTAACTCTCACCTACTATCTCCTCTCCTTCTCTCACTTTCCTCTTCAGGTAATAACCAGCCAAACAAGATCCGAGATTTCGGTTCCTCACTAGTGATTTCCGATAGCTAGTGTTGAGAGTGATCCAAGAACACTAGTTGTTTGTTGTTTGATCCATCAATAGGACCTACATTGTAAAGATGGTGTATGTTGCTATTTGTTAGTAGAATGAACAAGTGAATGTTGCAAAAGGGTCTAAAACGTGCCTTTTGTTACACAAGCCAATGAGCATAAGGATCTAAAACGTGCCTTTTGACTTTCAATGTTTGATGACCGAGCGAACAGTTTCTTTAAAAGCCAAGGCAGTTATAGGACTGCCTTGAAAGGAAAGAAGTTTTCTACAAAAAGGTTGTTGCTCAGGGGGAGCAACCGTACGTGGAAGTTTAGTTCTTAGGAGTATCCCATGGAATGGTTTGATGAATTTTGTACTACAATGACACATAGTGGAACTAGATAGGGTTGAATGGGGTTTAATGGCAAGGTAGAGGAGCAAGAACTCATGGCTTATGCTGAAATCCCTAAAATGTCCCCGGAAACATGTACTCTTAAAGTATGTGGAATTAACCATGATAATATTGCTATGTGACACTGAATGGTGCAAAGCAGAATATCATACATACAGCCTGAATGGCTGAATCCCACTGTTTTTAAAATCCCGTAAGGCAACTGGTATTGTTCTACTTGTAAGAAGCCAAAAGGTGTTCTGTACTTTTTGCAAGTTGTTGATAAAATTGGTTGAAGAAATCAGTTATTGTATTAACTTGCTCAACTTTCTCGTTAACATGTTGGATACGGAGCGCTTATTCGTAAGAATCTTCGTATATTAAAAACAAAGTCAGCCAAGAACTTTTTGGGTGTGACTCTGTTGGGCGAGTATATCAGGGCTTTCTGTATGTAAATTGTAAACACACATAATCATAAATGAGCTGAGAACACTAAATCAAATAATACATCTGACCATCGAACACAATACAACGATCATGGTCAATCGTTCTTGTTCCAATCTGATAAGATATTAACAACACATTCTCTATATGCCGGTAGTTTATATTATTGAAATTTTGGTGATCCCAATTTTGCTGAACATCTGAAATTTAAACATGAGGTTAAAGTTTTTATATAGAAGATATGAATTGAGACAGATATATATGTCAAAATAATTTTAACTCAGAATATTATGTTGGCTTCCGTACATGTTAATTATTCAAAAACTGAAACTTACTAAACTTATTTATTGCATAACTTATTTATTGCATCATATTCATACGTAGTACAACACATTTCCAACAAATGATCACAGCATCATTGTTCTACTCTTTCTTGTCTACTTGCAAGTTCCAAAGTAGACTTGATAACTTTAAATAGAAACACCAATACTACAAATACATACCATTACATTACACAACATATTATTATATGTATTTATGTCTGAGGCCAAATCCACAAGCCTAGCACGTCGTGATGGTGGTCACCCGTGGTTGCAAACGGATAAAACCCATTATCACTGCCATCATCTTCTTCCGACTGATCCACATGTGCTGCATATTCATGAGGATAGTCATCATCTGGGAAATATGAATCACCACTGTCCACAAGTTGTGGGCCATCATGATCATCAACCACTGCGCTGCCACCACTACCAGTACTAAAGTGGTCCTCTACTTTAACTTGGCCTGGCGGAACTAGAACGTCTTCAGCTTCTACAGCGGGTGAGTCACCCGCGGTTTGATTTTCAAGGACCTCCTTTGACCGTATTTTTTCGGTCAATGAAAGCACCTGTTAATATGGGCAAGGATATTATATGTAGTAGTTAGAGGTGGCCAACATGTAATGTATATGTGGATATATAACTAGTCAAGTTGATGTTAATTATAGAATCTTTTACTTATTCACTTGAAAACTTAATGAACGAATAATTACAATAAGCAAATTTCACTACTTCAAAATAAAATTTTGTCGACCAAATATTTATCAACGGAATCCAATCCGTTAGTGATATGGTTATCGGTAATCTATTGGAAATATTTTGTCAGTTAAGAGGCCTTAAATGATCCGTCAGTAAAACCCGTCGTTAATCTTTTAATTAAGTTTTTACTCACACTCTCTTATAAGTGTTTTGGGTCATTCAGCCAGCATAAAACAATTTTCAGCTTACCAATCTTTTTCGGT
Organism: Bidens hawaiensis; assembly: GCF_021521415.1. Classification (NCBI taxonomy): domain Eukaryota; kingdom Viridiplantae; phylum Streptophyta; class Magnoliopsida; order Asterales; family Asteraceae; genus Bidens; species Bidens hawaiensis. Next base: position 691,778 of record NW_027491464.1, on the reverse strand, counting down.
TTATCAATTTAACACATCATAATGACAATCTTTTTGATGATCCTCTATTTTTATTTAAAAAAAAAAGTAAACATTTTTATAACTAATAATAAAAATAACGCTAGAAGATGAAAATAATATCTAACTAGCTGGCTAGTAATAGGTAGTTCACGAGCAGAGCCAGGCCAGCTCATGCTAGGCTCTGCTCGACTTTATACTCTGGGTTTGGCTCAGTTTCAACTCCGTTTGACTTAGTTAGCTAGATTAATTATGTTTTGTTTATTTGGGCTATAAATTTTAAAAGTTGATGCTAATTTTAGTGAATCAAATTAACGAGCGAGACAAACAACCAAGCCAACCATGTCTCAAGTTTGGCTGGTATACAGATTAAGCCAATCTATAAGGAGCTTTTTTTAATTTCAAGACTATTTTAATATTCCTAGCTAGTGATAATATGATATGGTGATTGGTGAAAGCGGTGAGCGAGACATTTCAACTTTTTTTTGTAGGTAAAATGGAATATTGTAGCTAAGCAATGGACCCCTACAACTATACGTGTAGCAGTTAATAACAGCTGTTTTATGTTCTTTATTCTCCCCACAAATTGTTGACTTGTTGACTTTTCATCATTTTCTCATACAACACATAATCATATAAGCTTTTATTTATTTTTATTTAAGTATGCTTTAATACACTAGTGTCACATATATCTCAGCAATCAAGACTAACATGTTTTAAGACTTTGCATGTGGTGTGTTATTCATCACCAAACTAAAAAAAATTATAGATAGCAAGATAGATCATATACATGTGTATGATTGTATGAATCAGGATGATGAATAATAAATTGTACCTCAGCTTTAAGCTTTTCATTTTCCTTGACTATGTTGTCAAAATCGGTCGTGAGCATATCATACGAAGATTTCAGGCGATCGTAATCTCTTTCAAGCGTCTTGGTCTTCCACCGCGCACGTCGGTTCTGGAACCACACAGCTACCTGTCTCGGCTGCAGCCCGAGCTTCTTCGCCAGCTCGGTCTTCCTCTCGGGCTCCAGTTTGTTCTCCTCCTCAAAACTCCTCTCCAGCATCCGCACCTTAAATTAATGGTTATATTCATTCAATCAAACCAGTACATTATTATTATTAGATCCATATCTCATCTACTACTTTTTATATTATTCCCGTGTCAATATCAGATATATTCGAGAATCGAATGCTTAATAGTAAATTAGACCTGTTCAGGACTAAGACGTCGTTTCTTTTCCGTCAATTGTTCGTCGTGATATTCTTCTTCCAACATGTCATCTAGCGAGCTCAAAAATGGCCTCTTCTTCGAAGATTCTTCCATATTAAACCCTAATTTCGTTCCTATTTCATTTTGATACATATACAATATCTTTTTTAGAACGACAACTATATTATAAAAACTATATAGTAATCTACAAAAGAAACTAGACCACATCTTCAATGAATTAAATATCAAATTACACTCAACTATCAATTAATTGCAGGACTAACTAACAACTAGCCGCCAGTTTTTGCTAACTCGGCTCACTTAGTAGAGGTTCTTATCTCATGTATACATAATTTAACCATATAAAACAAAAAAAAACCAAAACAAAAAGAAAACTAATAACTAGTAAACAGATCTGGATCGTCGTAAACAGTTTCGAATTATTTGTATAAAGTACTATAGAGTAGAAGTAACATTTTCCGTTTTAAAAAAACAGTTACCTCGAAAATAATTGTCTCCATTCCCGAGGAATAACATGTTGCTACTACTGGAGCCAAAGAAAAGGTGACTAGATTCCATAACAAATAAGCTTCAAATAGTATGTTACTATTATTAATATTGTGAATGATTAAGAACCCTATATGAGAGAGTTCAAAGTAATATTAATTATATATGAAGGAATATATATGTATAGATATGTGATCGTAGACAACGGAAGTCTTAGAAAATCATGATCTTATGGCGGAAGAAGCTAGTACTCCACAGCAATCTCGCCGGAGACTCTAACGGACATATACAAAATCCCATCATTAGAACCACCCACGTCCCAGTTTCTTTGAGTTAACACTTGACTAATTTGCCAGTGAATCCGATTTGAATAATAATATTTATGACCGGAAATACGGATCCCGGCGGCGAGGGGCTGATCGGGTGTTTTAGCTCAGTTGTGCAACCAGAGTAGATGGACGAGAGGACCTTGCAATTTATACAGATTGTTTGCCTTATGCTCCACTAGTTTTACTCTAGGTTATATTATCTACCCCTGCACTTTGAGAAGTTGCAATTGGTGTATGTGGTTTGTATGATGTTGACTGTATCCTTGGACATATAATTACTTTTTATTTTCCTTTTATATGTTTTGATTAACATGAACTTTCCAACTATTGTTGTAGTGTATGATCTTAAATTCATGTTTATGTTGTAGTGTATGATTTAAATCCATGCATCTTCGCCATCTAACTGGAGGTTACATTATGAATTATGGTATATGAATAATATGAATAAATATATAGTATGAAAATTGAACTGTAATAATCCAAACTATTACATGCATGCAGGTAATTTAATCAATAACGTACGAGCTTTTAGTTTTATTGCAAAACACACACTCACGTAATAATCATATTTACATTTGATTTCCCCTCGCTTTCACTAATATGGATTATTATGAATATATTAGGGAAGCGTACCTATCTTGCGAGTGAAATCGAATGTAAGCTTTTGATTATTATATCAGGCAAATTACTTATGACAACAAACTTGAACATTAGAAATGTTGTTGGTTAGATTTTCACGATATGAATTATTATCGATCAGTTGATAATGGTTTTGGTTTTAAAATCCATTTTATTAATATGGTATGTTGTACGGGCGAAACTAGAGTGTGTCTGGGTTATGTACCGATGTTTACTTACTAGCGAACAATTTTTCCTGTTAATAAGGTATCAAACGTGGACACTTTCTTTTAGTTTGGTCCGTAAATTTTACATATGTATTTTAAAAAATATAAGAAAAAAAAAACAATTATATTGTTACATCAAATAAAAGATTTTTTTCCTGCAGTTGCTCCAAAACCCTTACTATTAGCACAAACTAATTCTTTTTACCAAATCTCATACAAAACTAAATGTATTCTAAAACTACTTAATCATGTGACAAGTTTTAACGAGTTAATTTGGAAAAGAAACTAATAACTCATTTTACCTAAACCAAGAGGCAAATATATAGGAGTCTAGTAATATTGTGTAATGAGATGGATGATACTTGTACATTTAAGAAAATTCAAGGGATTGTAATGTATAATACTTTATTGCCCTTTACAAATACGCGTTTCCATCCCATTAAAATAATATACTCCGTTAACTAGAAAGAAAAACTGGGGCAATATCGTCATTTTATACTCCTTTTAGCTTATTGAAGTGTGAAAGAAGACTAAAAATTGGTGGGGCTGGCACTAACTTGCGCCGAAGGCGACGTGTAAGTAAGATTTGATCTGGACCGTTGGATGAGAAGTGCAACACCTGTATGAAAATTGGAAGGAATCGATAAGCTCCAGATCTTTAGAGAGAGAGAGCGCAAGGTGCCCCATTATTAATAGTTCCCATACTCTATGGTCGGAGAAAATACTAAATAAAGAATGGTGGTTTGTATTCAAATATAAATAATAAAGAGATGTTAGGGGAGTAGTTTTATTAAAAGTTTACATTTTCTTTTTACTTTCAACGTGAGCTTTGAAGGTGATTTGCATTTTTGATAGTCGGTGGTTCAGTGGTTGCTACTTGCTAAACATTGGTGACAAAACTCGTTGCGTTGCATGGGTTCAATTATACGAATACGGTCGGCACCATTTGAGTTGGCACCATTTGAGTTTGTAATGTATAATGATATCAAACTTGAATAGGTAAAAAAAATATAATACTATTGACACTGGTATAACTTATGATAAAAAATATATATTTAAAATTACGTGTTGTCGGTTGATAGCACCATGCAGTGTGGATGCGAGTGAATTCGGTCATATTGGGTTGCTAGACAGGACTAAAAAAATAAATTGGCTAACCCCAAAATACAACAAATAAACATATTAAAAAGAAAAACAAACGAACAAATAAAAAAATTGTGTTCGTTGCCATGGCAAGCAAATGCGAATTCGGTCTGAAGAGGTATGTACCCGCCTCAACACCGAGCGAGGCGGGTCAACCCACAAGATACAGACAAGAGACTTGAAATCAAGATATTATGAAGGCACAAAGCCAAAACCTATGCGCATGGCGCATATCACATATGCTCATGCATTACATGCTCAGGTATCACACATGCTCAGGCATCACATATGCTCACGCACATCACATGCTCACGCATATCACATCTGCGTGTGGCGCATCCGTGCGTGGCGCATATCACATGCTTGTGCATCACATCTGCGCATGAAACATCTGCGCGTGAGAATAAAGAGAAGACCTCGCGCATCCTCAGGATAGGCGCATATCACACATGCACATAATCAACCTCGTCCTTATCCAAATCAGGATTAGGGCAACCTTGATTGTGCCCGTCAGACAACCTTCCAGAAGGTATCTTTTTAAGGAATAAGAATGTGCTGATGTTGACAGCTGCCAGATGAAAGGTGGACAACTCAGCATAACTCATGTGCTACCACGTGATTATAACCAATGAAAAAGCACCAGGTGTCCCCAAGGACACGTGGCGCAAATCAACTGGAGGAGGCCAACAAAACCCTAATTGGGTCTTAGCCCAATCAGTGGAAACCCTAGCACTATAAATACAGCATCAACTCCACAAGGAGAGATATGCAATAACATACAATCATACACAGTTACAGCCAGTAACACAATCATACACAATTACATCCAATCACATCCAATTACAGAGTATTCAGCTATTAAGCAATACTCTCCAGATTTCCTTACTCTCACATTATTATCTTCTCCTACAAACACTTATTCTCACACCGGAGGGTTACCCCAAAGAGGACCCCTCTGTCCCTTTCTGAGGGGTAAGTTGACGGTGCTGTTCATTTTGTAGGTGGAAGAGCCCAGATCCCAGAGATCCATCGGTGAAGAAGCATAATCACACCCGAGGAAAGTAGATCGTCTACCAGTGAGTCGATCCACGTTTCTTCATTGGCACAATCCGTGGTAACAACGGCAACAAGATCTCATCAGATCTATAAAAAAAAAAAAATTTCACCATGGTTTCTGGCGTTCGTAACGTTGATCAAGTTCTGGAGGATATTGAACGTGAGGATGTTAATGAGGGACAGCAGTTTCTGAGGGTGCCGCGTGATTCCACGCGCACCACCAGTAACCGACCCTTCATCACAACTCCTCATGGCCAGACTGAGACTCCTCCAGACGATCTCACGTTACAAAATCTTGCCGGCGCGAAACAAAAAGGACCAATGGGTCAAGAAGATGAAACAAATGACCCTAAAGAATGGCTCATAAACGAGCAACGGCGTCTAATGGACAAGTACAATGAGATGGTCAAACACAAAAAGTCAGCCGACTTAACACAAAGGCTAGCGTTTGACAAGCAAAACGTTCATGGAACAAAAAGGGCGCGCGCGCCGGAAGAAGGACATTCTGTTCACACTGCACACACTGAGTTTAGTGATGAAGAAGTGCACAGCATGAGGAAGACGCGAGATACTCATGCAGGAGGCTCACAGTTCCGCGCGCCTGTGAATATGGCGCCTGGAGCCAGAGCCGATCTGGATCTGCACATACCGTACAGCCCACCAGTTAGAGGGCAAGTGGACGTAACCACACCGTACAGACCAGCCATCTTGGTGAAACACTCAAAGTTCACTGAGCGCATCGCGAAGGCTCCCATCCAGCACAAAACCAAGATGCCAAGTGGTTTGGGCAAATATGACGGCACAACAGATCCAGACGATTTCTTGCAAGGTTTTTACAACACGGGAAACCTAGAGAGCTGGACGATGCCAACATGGTGTCACATGTTTGCTCGCTGCCTCACGGGCGCGGCGCGTGTCTGGTTCGAGAGCTTGCCGACTGGGCAAATCGATGGGTTCGAGGAACTATTGGAAAAGTTCCAAGCCCACTTCGTACAGCAGCGCAGACACACGCGCGACCCTGATGACATCATGCACTGCGTGCGCAGGAATGATGAAACGATTGAAGACTACATAACACGTTTCAATCAGGAGTCTCTGGCAATCGGAGGTATAACTGAGCAACTCCTGCGCGTGGCCTTTATACAAGGCGCGCGCAGTGATCAACTCCGCCGAGCTCTCGTAAGCAGAGATGGCATGCCCACCACTTGGGCCAAACTAATGGAAGCATCGCGAGTCTTCGCGAGAAATGAAAAACAAATTGCCCAAGATAGGGCAAGAGAAAGAGCGCATCAAGCGAGTCACCGCGCAGCAACGAAAAAAGGGGCAAACAGAACTCTGTATGGTCCAGGTTGCAACCAACCAGTTTTTCTTCCGCAGAAAAGCAGGCGCATCCAAGCTCACCCCAGCCCCAAAAAGACGTTCGTAATCGCGGGGAGGGTGACAAGAGGGAAGGCGGCAGAGATCCTAATAGACCTCTGCCAAGAATATGGACTCCCCTCACTAAAACGCCTTCACAGGTGTTAAGCACTGAGAATGTCCAATTCAAAAGCCCCAAGCCACTACACTACAAGGGACCATCAGACAGTGGCAAGTACTGTGAGTTTCACAAGTCCACAGGACACAACACTGATGCATGCCACCACTTGAAGGATGCAATTGAAAAAGATGTGAAATCAGGCAAGCTGGCTCACCTGGTGAAAAACTCAAGACCAGAAAATGAACAATCAGGAGCCTCAGCCAGCAAAAAGTACAAAAGAATCTGTGTAGCCGAGGGAGGAAGGCAAGGGCAAATATCAAGAAAGAGAAGCGCGCAAATCCAAGGAGATTGGCGCGAGCAACAAGTCATCTTCCCAAGAATCAGGGGAGGCCCTTCCATCAGCAGTCCTCTTGTCATCACTACACACATTGCTCATTATGAAGTGTCAAAAGTCCTGGTGGACACTGGCAGCGAATCAGACATCATGTATGAGCAATGTTTCAGGAAACTGGATCCGGCAGACCAAGCAAGGCTTGAAATTGTGAATGCACCAATCTCTGGTGTTTCAAATGAAATCATTCATCCCCTAGGTCAAATACAATTTGAACTAACCATGGGGGATGAGAAACACAAGCAAGCCGAAGTTGTTAACTTCCTGGTCTTGCCCACCACTTCTTGCCACAATATGATCTTGGGTAGGGAAACGATTGCCCAATTCAACGCCATACCGTCGCCAGCGCACGGCGCGTTGGGGTTCCCAACACCAACAGGTGTAACTTTTGTATACCGGGATCATTTGTGTGCAGTGACAAGTACTCCGCGGGAGGGGAGAATGAAACTTCCAATGGCAGACAACGCGCCAGAGGAATGGATTCTCAACCCAAAATTCCCGGAGCAGAAAATCACAATTGGCGCAACGATATCAGACGACACGAGGTTGAGAATGAAAAGATTGCTCACAGCATATATGTCGGTCTTCGCGTGGCAACACTCTGATATGACTGGGGTTCCGCGAGACCTGGCACAACATTCTCTCAACACGTTCAAGTCTGTAGAGCCAATTGCTCAAAAGAAGAGAGTCATGGGGGATGAGAAAGCGAGGGCCATGAATGAGCAGGTTGAGGATTTACTGCGCGCAAACATCATCCGCCCGATACGATACCAGACGTGGGTAGCCAATCCTATGATGGTAAAGAAAAGTAATGGGTCGTGGAGGATGTGCATTGACTTCAAAGACCTCAACAAAGCGTGCCCAAAAGATTGTTACCCCCTCCCAAACATCGACGCAAATGTGGACTCCGTGGCGCCATTCAAGCTCAAATGTTTCCTGGATGCCTACAAGGGCTATCACCAGATTCAAATGGCACCACAAGATGAGGACAAGACCGCCTTCAGAACTGACAAGGGTGTTTTTTGTTACACAAAAATGCCCTTTGGTTTGAAGAATGCGGGCACCACCTACCAAAGACTTATGGATGCCGTTTTCAACGAGCAAATTGGAAGAAACCTAGAAGTCTATGTGGATGATTTGGTGATCAAAAGCAGGGAGGAAAAACAGATGCTCAAAGACATCGAGGAAACCCTTGGGCGCCTAAAGGAAGTTAACATGAAGCTCAATCCGAGCAAATGCACTTTCGGCGTACAAGAGGGAAAATTTCTAGGTGTAATGGTCACCAAGGATGGTTTCAAGGTGAACCCAGAAAAGGTGGAGGCCATCCTTGACATGCCCTCGCCATCCACCATGAAAGAAGTTCAGAAGCTGAATGGTAGATTGGTTTCAATCAACAGGTTCCTAGCGAACCATGCAAGCAAATCTACCCCATTTGTCAACACATTGAGAAATTGCTTAAAAAAAAGCCAATTCAAATGGACTCCTGAGGCCGAGCAAGCTTTCAGTGAGATAAAAGAGTGTTTGATAAATCTGCCCGCGCTCACAGCTCCACTTCCTGGTGAAACTTTGACATTGTACCTATCAGCAGGAGAGCGCGCCATCGGCGCAGTATTGTTGGTGGATCGCAAGGGAATCCAAACGCCAATATACTATGTGAGTCGGGTGCTGACAGATCCTGAGACTCGCTACTCCATCATGGAAAAGTTAGTTTTGTCACTAACACACGCGTCGCGCAAGCTTCATAGATATTTCAATGGTCATCCCATTGAAGTTCTGACTGGTTACAACATCCAGCAAGTCTTGCGGCGCCCCGCGCTCTCAGGAAGGCTGACAAAATGGGCGCTGGAATTAGGCGAGCACACGATCGCCTATAAGCCCCGTCCAGCAATAAAGGGACAAGTCTTAGCTGATTTCATCGCTGAAATTCCAGAAGGAAAAATTGAAGAGGCTCAGCGCGAGGTAGACCCTCCGCGAGCCAATGATGAAGAAAATGTGTGGAGATTATTCACCGACGGAGCTTCAAACAACGAAGGATCCGGCGCAGGCCTCAAGCTGGTGGATCCAGAGAATCATGAATATACTTACGCCATCAGGTTGGACTTCAAAAGCACCAACAATGAGGCCGAGTATGAAGCCCTGCTGGCTGGCCTGCGCATCGCACAAAAATTCGGAGTTAAAAATCTAGAGGCCCATGTTGATTCATACTTGGTAGCAGCACAGGTCAATGGCCTTTTTGATGCCAAGGAGAACACCATGCCTCTATATCTAGAGCAGGCGAAAAAGCTCATCGAGCAATTTGACTGCTTCAGAATCATTCATATTCCGCGCAGTGAAAACAAATCTGCCGACGCGCTGAGTAAGATGGCATCAACCAGTTTCGATCACTTTGGCAAAGATGTCAGGGTAGAACTACTGACCAACCCGTCGGTGGGAGCAAAGTCCGTCCTTGTAACTCATACAACCCCTTCATCATGGATAACTCCAGTAATGGAATTCTTGAAGGAGGGAAAAGTACCGGACGATCGCGCACAGGCGAGGAAGATAAGACACAAGTCGCAGAACTATGAACTGCTTGATGGTACATTATATCGACGCTCTTATCTGGGACCGCTCATGAAATGCCTAGATGCTGAGGAAGCAAGCTATGTGATCAGAGAGATACACGAAGGAATCTGTGGAATTCATGCTGGCCCGCGCATGGTGGTTGCCAAGGCAATGAGCGCAGGCTACTATTGGCCAGGCATGTACTTGGACGCTTTAAAAGAGATCCAAAGATGCAAAGCATGTCAGAGCTATGCGCCAAACACCATGCGGCCAAAGAACAACTTGATTCCGGTGACCTCCGCATGGCCTTTCCACAAATGGGCAATCGACATTGTGGGTCCCCTACCGCAAGCGCAAGGGCGAGTAAAATTTTTGGTAGTGGCAGTAGACTATTTTACAAAATGGGTTGAAGCCAAGCCACTAGCAAAAATCACAGCCGAAGCGATGAAGCAGTTTATTTGGAGCCACATCATATGCCGCTTTGGCTTGCCCATGGAAATTGTGAGCGATAATGGCAAACAATTCACTGACAGGAAGATATCCAACTGGCTCAAGGAATTGCGCATCAACCAAATCTTCACTTCGGTATACCACCCTCAGGGGAATGGCCAAGTGGAGCGCGCGAATCAAAGCTTGTTAAATGGGCTGAAGAAAAGGTTGGAGGGAGAATCCCATTCTTGGGTCGAAGAGCTACCTAATGTCCTGTGGGCGCACAGGACATTAAGCAAAACCAGCAATGGCGAATCCCCGTTCAGCCTAACCTATGGAACGGAGGCAATGATTCCAGCAGAAATTGGATGCCCATCCCATAGAGTGCTCATGATGAACAAGATTGATAACGAGCGCGAAAGAAGGTTGGATCTCAACTTACTTGAAGGGCGCAGAGAGGCGGCTATCATCAGTGAAGCCAAATAAAAGAAAAAACTGGAAAAATATTACAACCAGCGTGTGAAAGAATGCCACTTCAAGAAAAATGATTTTGTCCTTCGAAACAATGAAGCTAGTCGCGTGATACCCCCGGGAAAGATGTCCCCCAATTGGGAGGGACCTTATCAAGTCTCGGAAGAATTGGGAAAAGGCGCATACGCTTTAAAAGATTTGAATGGAAAGAAGATCCCGCGCGCATGGAACGCGGCACAGCTTAGAAAATGTTTCATGTAAAAAAAATGTCAAGTTTGTAATCAAGGCTTTTTAAGCCATTATGAATAATGATACGCGCTATCTTCTCTTAATGTGGATTCTATTACCTTTTGCATACATGTTTCACACTTCCCTTTATTAATTTTGAGCAATATGACAACATTGTATTGACATCAAAACGAAATAAAAACGAAGTAAAACATACATGCGCGAGCTTCAAGCTCAAACGCGTTAACGAGTCTTAACTCTAAAACGTCAGGGCCTTAGCCCAATTCTATTACCCTTTGCATACATGTTTCACACTTTCCTTTATTAATTTTGAGCAATATGATAACATTGTATTGAAATCAAAACGAAATAGAACGAAGTAAAACATACATGCGCGAGCTTCAAGCTCAACCGCGTTAATGAGTCTTAACTCTAAAACGTCAGGGCCTTAGCCCAATAATATGAGCCTTAGCTCAGGGCCTTAGCCCAATAATATGAGCCTTAGCTCAAATCACTCACAACATCCATCCTACATGCTGCGCAGACTGACCATAAAAATACCTAAGCACAACTAAGGCAAAGCGAATGCCAAAACATAGTTGTTAAGGTCTCAGGTCGAGGTCGCGCATGAAATTGTAATGGATATCTGAGTAACACATTGACACGTAAAGGCTAAAAAACTCATAATTCCATGCGCGATAACGTCGCGCAAAAGAGGAATAATGAAAACGCCAAGGCACGTGTCAGCATAATCAAGATATGGCAAAATCACTTACAATATGACAAGGGTTAAGTATAATAATTTCCTTACAACCTTGTTCTTATTTCAACGTGCAAGCATATCTTATTTTCAACAAACAAACATGCGATATAAAGAGATGAATAGGGAATGCGCAAGATGCGAAGAAGGGAAAAAAAAAATTTCATTCCAAAGCATTGAAATTTACAAGTTTACAAGGTGATGAAATACAAACTACAAATAAAAATAAAAAAAAAAACATGAAGGGCTTCTCAGGTCTCCACGTCGACTTCAGCCTCTTCATCATCCTCATCACCGCCCTCAGCATCTGGCGCAGCTCGCTCCTCATCATCTCCAAACTGACCATAGTCAAGTTGTTCATCCTGAATGGAGTCTTCTACCACAATAGTGTCAGGAGCGGATCCTTTGGCCACGCCAGAGCCGCTAGCAGGGGCACCATTCCCCGCGTCATCATCGCCGCCGCCAGCCCCTTCGCACTCGTCAAGTAAATTCTTTAGCGCGCCAAGATCAGGCTGGTCAGCAAGCGCGGATATCTGCAAATCATAAGGAAAAATATGAGTACAAAAAGACTTGGAAAATAAGTCAAGGTAATCTCATTAAAGTTAAAATACCTGCGCAAGGACGGGAATGGGAGTATTCAAATACTTCTCCCCCATCGCGGCCATGTCCGCGCAGGCAACGTCGCTCTGATAAGGGTAATCGGATGGGTTCTTCTTCAGCATGCCATATTCATAGCCATCCTTAAACCCTTCAGCTCGACCCACCAGGCGCGCGGCAGCGTTGCAATCCATCACCAGGGCATGAAACTCGTCTGAGTATTTCATCGCATAAGCTCAACGAGTCATACCCTGTGAGACTAGCCATTGGCGATCTTGCGCGAGAGAAGAAACAGTCGTCTAGAGGGCAGGAATCTGAGAGTTTAACAACTCAACAGTTTCCTTAGTCTGTTTCAGCTCCTCTTTGTCGGACGCTGCTGCCGCTAAGGCTTCTTCCTTTTCCACTCGCGCAAGGTCAAGTGCTTCCTGGCTAGACGCTGCCGTCGCCAAGGCTTCATCTTTTTCGGCCTGCGCGGCCGCCAGCTCCTTCTTCAGGCGGGCAACCTCACTCTCCAGTGATGATTTGTCAGTTATAGACTGGACAAGAGCTTGGTCAAGCGCCTCCGCGTCCAGCTCCAAGTCGCGCACTCTACGCGCGTACTTGGCAGCGTCCGCCTCGGCCGCCTGTAGCTTCTCCCTCGCAGCCTGTAGCTCATGACCGCGCTTCACGAAGGCGGTGTTGGCACTTGCCCTGTTCTCACTGAGCTCTGCTTGGAGCTTTTCAGCTCTCTCTCGAGCATCAGAAAGATGCCAAGCAGACACATTAGCCTCTTGCTTGGCCTCCGCAAGAGCATCACGTACCTTTACGTAATCATAGCGAAGCTCTTGGGAGGCAGCAAAGAAAGCCGACCCAGCGAACAGATGATCGTTGAGCAAGTCATCGCGAGCGCGGCCCTCCTGAAACCTTCTTTCAGCTGGAGGCACAGAATGAGCCCAGAATTCCGCACACACACCCATGGATTGAAATGAGCTGTCCTCAGTAATATTCCATCTCGGGCGGTAAATGTGATCGGCTTCCTGCAAACACAAAGTAATTATCTAAGTCATCAAAACACTAAGATGGAAGTCCGCGCAGCGGAGCAAAAAAGAACCTATACCTGCGGGGATGAAGCAGAAAAGTCAGCGCTAGGCCCACGAGAAGACTCCGCCACGAAACCTCGTGGCGCTGCAGGGCTAGCGCGGCCACTGTCGGAGCCTTCAACTTGAACCTCCTCATCCTCCTCTGAAACAGGCCTTTTCTCCTGCGACCTAGAACCAAAGTCAGTCTCGCGAGGAGGGCTGTGCGCAGGAGGAGGTGACGGAGGTCTCGGCGCCGCCAGATCGGCGCGTAATACGGCCTCCTGCTCCTTAGTAATCCCGATGAGGGGAGATTCAGCGCTTGCAGGAGCAGGAGCAGAACCAGCGGCGCTGCCACCGGCGCCAGGAGTGCCGCCAGCAGCTTGTACGCCAGCAATGGCCCCTATGAAAAATCAACAAAAAGAAATGGTTCATGACTTGATCTAAAAGAAAAAAGTCAGAAAATAAAAGGGCAATACATACCTTGGCGCAACTCCGTTCGCGAGGCAAACATCGCCATGAAGTCCATTCTCCCCTTTTTGGAGGGTAAAATAGGGGACTTCGAAGCGACCTCCGGCGCAGGCTCGGCACCTTGTTGCGCCTGAGGTTCGTCCACCAGGGTCGCCGGCTCTACAAACATGTGAGTGAGCAAGGATTCATTAGTAATTCTATCAGAATCGCGCTCATAGAACCATAAAAGATAACCAAAGGATAAGCAAAGTATACCTGTCGAGGGCGCAACACCGCTTCCCTTTTCCGCCGCGCGAAGGGAGGAGGTAGTGGCACCATACCTTAGGTGGACAGGAGGTCTGCCCACTTTTTGAGGCAGGGAAGACAAGGAAAACTTGGTGGTAAACACCTCGGTTTTCTCAGGTCCCTTCGCCTGAGTAGGAAGATCCTGAACAACAGGGGCATCATATTTCTTCTGTTTCTTGGTGGCCCCTGCGCCAGTTTTCCCCTTAGCTTTACGCTTTAGTTGGGGCGGCTCCTCTTCCTCCTCCTCTTCCGCGTGCTCCAGCTCGTAGTTTTCGAGCGCATCTACAATACACGCAACGGAAATGTTAGCCAAATTTGGTATTATAAAGGCATAAACAAAAGTACAAAGGCTTACCAGGCGCATCGCTGTCAAAAAGAAATCCCAGATCAACAGGGATGAACATGTCATCAAAGCGATCGGGGAAGCCAACCTCCCCAGCGCCGAGCGCGACGGAGCCACCCTCCATATGCTCATCATAGGCGGCGTGGACATACTCCTTGCTGACTGCACAAAACAAGTCAAATGATATCAGCAAAAAGATAAGTATTCGCGCAGAAGTAATGCAATGAGATTAACTTACACAAGCCGTCAACTTGGATAACGGGCTCAGTCGCGCTGTCAGCCCACCTCCTGCTCATACCGACCCCCACCAGCGCCTCCTCACATATTTTCTTGGCGGGGGATGGTTCGGCGGTCAACTTTTTAACCCAGGCGCCAGTTGGGTTCTTGAAGACACCCACATCCGCAGGCGCAGAAGAGATCGCGCGCATGGTCATGCGGATGGGGATCACACCAGCCCTGATGTAAAAAAACCTCTCAGACCAGTCATGAAGGCTCTTGAATGAAACAGTGGAGCACTTGACCTTCTGACTGCGAGGAATAAAGGAGAACCAAGAATCTTGGATCTTGGGCTTATAAAAAAACTGAAAGCGCCGAGGGGTGGGCTCCTCGCGCTGGGATTTGCACATGAACTCAAAGTGAGTCATGCGCACAAGTCCAAACGGATGGACTTGGGATATATGAATCCCATAAAACTTAAGCAGTGCACCCACAAACCTTGTCATCGGGAGACGAAGGTTGCAGTGGGTGAAAAAATGGCTATAAAGGGATATATAGCCGGTAGGCGGGTCCGCCGCCGTTTGCCCGGCCTCAGGCAACATGCAGCCAAACTCAGGGAGAAAACCCTGAGAGGCGATAAGGCTGTCAAAATCAGCCTGCCTCAGCTTGCAGGGGATTTCATCCCACTTCTTCACTGCTTTGGTCCTCCCTACCTCCTCCGATGAGGCCTCAGCAGCCCTCTTCCCCTTGCCGGTCTTCTTCAATGTAGACATTACTAGCGATTTAACACGGCGATTGTTGGGGGAGATTGTGTTGTCTGAACTATCAGACATACAAGTGTAAAAACGAACGGAGGATGCTTCTGAAGAACAGAGATCTGGAAGCAGAAAAGTAATCGGAATATAATGAAACAAAGGAAAACTTTGAATAAAACAGCAAAGAAGATGAAGAATAAAACTCTAAGGGCTGGCTTTTATAGGCCCAGGAGAGAGAAAATTTGATACTGATCGGACTCCACGCGCCACCACTCGCAGGTGTAAGCCAACGCGAGCGCGACACGTGTCCCTGACACTGTGTGAGGGGACACGAAAAGAAACGATACAGCTGCCACCAGAGTTCACGCGCCACCACTCGCAGGTACGGACCAACGCGAGCGCGACACGTGTTTCTGACACTATGTGAGGGGACATGAAAAGCAACTGTAGCACTTCGAGCACATGAAAAGTCTGACACGTCTCCATCACGTACAGGGATGACTCGTTTTCAACCAAAATGATAGAATTTCGCGCAACGACGAGTAATAAGAAGAAAAAGACAAAACCCTATTAAAAGAGCAAACTATTAAGTCTAATATCTATCTTACCTCGCTCGCGCGAGACAAGACACACATTAGACTGGGGGGGCTTGAAGAGGTATGTACCCGCCTCAACACCGAGCGAGGCGGGTCAACCCACAAGATACAGACAAGAGACTTGAAATCAAGATATTATGAAGGCACAAAGCCAAAACCTATGCGCATGGCGCATATCACATATGCTCACGCATATCACATATGCTCATGCATTACATGCTCAGGCATCACATATGCTCAGGCACCACAGATGCTCAGGCATCACACATGCTCAGGCATCACACATGCTCAGGCATCACATATGCTCACGCACATCACATCTGCGCGTGGCGCATCTGTGCGTGGCGCATATCACATGCTTGTGCATCACATCTGCGCATGAAACATCTGCGCATGAGAATAAAGAGAAGACCTCGCGCATCCTCAGGATAGGCGCATATCACACATGCACATAATCAACCTCGTCCTTATCCAAATCAGGATTAGGGCAACCTTGATTGTGCCCGTCAGACAACCTTCCAGAAGGTATCTTTTTAAGGAATAAGAATATGCTGATGTTGACAGCTGCCAGATGAAAGGTGGACAACTCAGCATAACTCATGTGCTACCACGTGATTATAACCAATGAAAAAGCACCAGGTGTCCCCAAGGACACGTGGCGCAAATCAACTGGAGGAGGCCAACAAAACCCTAATTGGGTCTTAGCCCAATCAGTGGAAACCCTAGCACTATAAATACAGCATCAACTCCACAAGGAGAGATATGCAATAACATACAATCATACACAGTTACAGCCAGTAACACAATCATACACAATTACATCCAATCACATCCAATTACAGAGTATTCAGCTATTAAGCAATACTCTCCAGATTTCCTTACTCTCACATTATTATCTTCTCCTACAAACACTTATTCTCACACCGGATGGTTACCCCAAAGAGGACCCCTCTGTCCCTTTCTGAAGGGTAAGTTGACGGTGCTGTTCATTTTGTAGGTGGAAGAGCCCAGATCCCAGAGATCCATCGGTGAAGAAGCATAATCACACCTGAGGAAAGTAGATCGTCTACCAGTGAGTCGATCCACGTTTCTTCACGGTCGTTATCGGGTTATGGCATCGAAATTAAACCACAAAAAATTCGTTAACACTCAAATATAACAAATTAACATATTTTAAGAGAAAACAACCCATGACAAACAAAAAAAATTAAGGTGCGCGTACGGCTAAAAACTGGAATGAATTCAGTTAGTGTATTATTGTTAAACATAAATTTGTAAACCTAGAAAAAGTAACATAAAAATAAAATTAGACAAAAGAAATTGAAAAAGAAAAGTGATGACAAAATCACGATCAACCACATTGAATAGTGAAAACTTGTGACACCAAGCTATCAATTTATATCTTTAGCATAGTTTAAATTAGATTTTAATAATCTTAATTAAATGCAATGGACCAATAAATATACAAACTGATTTTATTCCTACTGTTCATCTCAAATTTATGAAAAATTGGCTCCCAGTGGTCCATCGTTAAAAAAAACTTAACAACGTTAAGTTTTTATCGAATTTCAAAATGTTCTTTAGGGTTTTTAGTTGAAAGGAGAATAAGAGTTGATTGATGTAAACTTAGCTCGAAACGATACTTCAAACAGCTTGATTAGTACTTCAAATCGGGTTTTTGAACGTCCAATTAACAAAAATTAAGTTGAGTGGAGCATTCTTCGAGCTAAGTTTTACAGCAATCAACTCGTATCATCCTTTCGATCATAATTCCTAAAAATTCATTTTGAAATTGGGTAAAAAAAAACTTAACACACTGAGAGCCAGTTTATTTTTATATTTGGGACCACTAGTGTAAATAAACTCGGTTGGGATTATATTCAACCAATAGCATTTAGTTAGTATTATTAAAATCCAATTTGCCTAGTTAAATTAATATGCTCTTACATTTGATGTAATGTTTAAAAATAATTAATTAAAAGAAACACCTTAATCTTCGTGCGTTTAACAAACTCTAATGAACATAAACCACTAAAAACATTAAACCCTCAAGAAAGCAGATCCACCTGGACATCACCTCTCTTGTTGAGTTGTTGGTTTTCAAGAGTTACAATCCCCATCGAAACTGTGGTCGAAAGAAATGAAACCGCCTAAATGAAATGTCCTATTCATTATTAACCTTCGATCATGTATAGATCTAGGGGTTCCCATTAAAACTCAAAAGGAGCCCTCAGTAGGGTTTGAACAAGCTGAATTTAGTTTGTGCTCGGCTAAACTCATGCTCAAGCTCATTCATTTAGCTTTTTAGAACTCGAGCTTGGCCCGTTTCTTTATTATTCAAAGCTCAAGCTCAGATTGTAAATCGTTTTTCAAGCTCATCTCAACCTCAACTTATTTATTATATATTTTACTGATTTATTTATATATATACTATGGTCAAGTTTGAAAGTATCAATAATAAACTAAAATTGCTTAACATATGCAATTTGGCGAATGCATATCTTTTAAACAAAACATATATCGTCAATATTAAAATATAATGACAATTTTTTATAGAAAATATAACATTTATTTTCTTGAATTTTATGTTAAAAAAAAGGTGTCAAAAACTCAATAAAGGACGAAAATTACTCATTTGTACTTGAAGAAACAAGAAAACGCCTGTCGCCATAGCTTTTATTTATAATCACAATTTATTTATCTTCAAACTTTCCATTTCTTATAAAGTTATCCTTTAGACATGTTCAAAACAATTAGTTTCCAGTGGCTTTTATTAAGAATGGCATGTGTTTATTTAAAGTATTTATTAGAATAAGATTAAAGTTGAATTAGAATTTAGAACAATTAACAAATATTTGATACTATACAAAAGAATCAGTAGATATTTTAAATTATATTATATTATCAATGAAAATCCTTAGAAACTATGAGATGTAAACTTGTTTCTAAATATTTAGTTGTGCATGGGTTGGTTGATTTTGAGGAATGTGAAGATAGTGCAGTTTTGATGGCTTAGTATAAATAACTAAACATGTTACATATAGGTGAATAGTGGAATTTTGCATGTAAAATTAGAAGAAAAAAGTATAGGTGAACATGACTTTTTATATAGGCTTTTATATATAGGTGAACATGACTTTTACAAAGTAGTATATCAATTTCACATTATTAATGTGAGCGTGTGAATAAAAATTATATGGGGATCAAAATTTTATATTGATTAGTTTACAAAATTTTCAATTAAATCAATGTCTATCGAGTTTAATAGTTGCAAATCATAGATTATTAATTGGGTGATGTCTGACATGATAAATCGAACTGCTCAGATGTTAGGAGGTGGAACGTTAGAAGGAAAACGGACCTCCAAATCACCAACTCAAACTTAACTCAAGATCTGCATATGTCAAAGTTGATACTAAATCGAAAGGGGATTTAGAAGCAGGGAAAGCTAGGGTCGGGTGGTTAATATGTTTTTTGTTTTTTTAATATTAATGAATATAATTACCATATTACAGTAACTTAACAAAATTGACAAAGTGTCTTCTATTTAGTATAGTTTAGTTTTTCAATAGCTCCTTGAACATTCGATTCATGGTTGCACTCTGCATCGGTCGTAGAGCTTTTAATTTGTTAGTTATATCTTTTCTTTCGAATTGACGGGTTCAGGCGTCTAGAAGGTTGTATCATAGTTTTTAATGAACTTTCAACTAAAATGTTTGGAGTTTTATTAATTCATAAAAAGAGATGTATTATATAGCTAGCGTGTATGCATTTTCATTGTTTATCAGGAGTGCAAGCAACATATGACCGTAGTTTATGATAACAAAATAAAGAAGCGACAATTATGGCAATTGTGGCTAGCACATGCAATAAGATTGTAAGCAACATGAACTTTGAGAGAAATTTAGAGTGATTTTTTATTAGTTTATAGTTGAGTTTGTGAGAAACCTCCTATGGAAGGTTAGGTTGTTTTCGATTTTTATTTGATATTTGTATTGAAAATATGTGAGAACACAAGCAAAGAAAAATGAGAAGAAAGAAAAGTTGTATTATCTGGTGTCGTTGATCGGTTCATGTGGCACCAAACGATTGTGTCTATATATAGTGAAGTACAAGTTTCGTGCCGCACACCATTGATTGGTTCACGTGGCACCAAACGATTGCGCGACATCATTTTTTTGACATCGACTTATTGTTGTAACGCTCGGGAGTTCATGTTTACCAAGCTTGGGTATTACAACCCTTTTATTTAGTTTGGGTACTGTAACATACGTGACTAAAACAAGCCGAATTCGCGTCGGCTCATTTTTTTTGTTTTAGTTCAAATACCGTAACGAACATAACGAAAATTGACCAGATGCCAATTTTGTTTTTGTTTTTGTTTTTATTTCGGTACCGTAATGAACGTGATGGAAACCGACCGATTTCGGTAGACTCGTTGTTCCGGTACCGTAATGAAAGTCGATCGTTACCAATTTTGTTTGTTTTTTTAGTTCCAGAACCGTAACGAACGTGACGGGGACCAACCGAATTTGTGTAGACTCACCGCCTCAACGCTCAAGATCGACAATGCTCGAGATTTACCAACATCCGATTTTACGGATTGATGCCACCCATAGGTCAACTCAAGTTTAATATATATATATATATATATATATATATATATATATATATATGTATTATATATATATATATATATGTATTATATATATATATATATGTATTATATATATATATATATATGTATTATATATATATATATATATATATGTATTATATATATATATATTGTTTTAGTTCCGATACCATGATGCACGTAACCGAAAAAGACTGGATTCACTTCGATTTACCACCTTAACTCCAGGACCAACAACATTTGGGTTTTACCGACGTCTGAGTTTTACCGGCGCCGGGTAAAACACTAGTTTTATGTATAGTTGGTGTTAGGTGGATTTTAGAAATCACACGTCTTCAAACTTCAATTGAAAGTGTTCTTGATTATTTGCGTCTCTACTTAAAAGTGGTAGAAATCATAATTACTTGTATCTATAAAATGTTAGAAGTCTTCATCTCTAGTCTTTTTTAGATGTATGAGACTACTTGCTCCCGTCTCTTTAAATTTAGCATAGAGTCATGCTTTGGATTCATGATCAGCCATGTAATGCTCCATAAATATTTACTTATTTTATTCATAATAGTTTGGGATTTTTTTTTAAGAACAAGATTTCATTTTTACATTACATTTTGTAAGGATTTCAATCCACAATCTTAAATTTGTAAAAAAATACACCACACCACAGAACCAATATGTCATAGTCCATCGTGGATTTCTAAATACCACAACTTTGGTTTATCCCACTTTCATATTATTACATATTCTAAGCATTTAAAAAGACGCTTTTTGACAAACTCAATTGAATTATAAAGAAAATAATATGTATTGTTTACCTTATTTAGAAGTGTTTGGCCAGAAAACTTAGTACGTGTTTGTCAATATTGGATTGTGTTGGAACAACTCATATTATAGAAGATTCCTTTTAAACTTTCTTGTTTGACTAAACATTTTGTTACCATTTAGAGTTATATAAGTGTTGATTAACTTTTTATAGCATCTTATCATTTAAATAAAGATAATTGACGTGTTATAATTCAAATCACTCATCTCATTTCTATCACTTCATGCATCTATGATTTTTAAAGTAACAAGTATGATCTTAATCTTCATATAATATATATATATATATATATATATATATATATATATATAAAAGTTTAAAGTTCTCTAGTTGCTTCATATTATATATATATATATATATAATATATATATAAGTTTAAAGTTCTCTAGTTGCTCCATATTTTTCTCAAATCATCAAATTACTTATTTATAAATAGAGATTTCTCATGCATTTTACCTCAATTCACGGGTATGGGTCTCGCAAAACTCAGATATCCCTTAACGGGTTATAGCATCTCATTAAATTAAAAGTTAATCTTACTAAATATTAGATATAAACATCCTATAAAATAAAAATATACTAAAAATGAATATCTAATTTTTTTAAAATAAATATTATTTATAATTAAGAAACAATTTTATAGTTAAAAATAAGCGGATATGCAGCGTCATCTCCCAGAATTTAAATACCTCGGCCAAGCAAAAATAAAAGTCTCGTATGCCGTAACGAAAATTTTTTATTCGCGAGCGTAAATGGATAAAATTTTTATCTATCGGTTTATCATAAGCAGAAATCATTCTCATCATGTACATATCTCATAAACCATCACAAATAACCTTATTTTTAACACAAAAAAAAAACAATATATGTGTAATATGTATAAAAGCGCGTGTGCCCCGGTCGATGGTGCGGCTCGCACACCCTCCGAGCCTCCCCTGCGGATATGGGTCTCACCAAACCCAAATAGCTTTTAAACGGCTTATAAATCCCTTTTATTTGTGAAAGTCTGTCATTATCAAACCCTAAATACATTATAAACTTTTCTTACGATAAATAAAATTAAAATTCAAAAAATATATATAAATATTAGAAAAGAAAAATATAAAACAACCCTCAAAATATAAGGAATAAAACCTAGTTATCATATAATTAAAAGTAATTCCTTGAATATTTTTACTCAATGCACATCCTTCTTTACTAAATTAGTCACATTGTTTTTCTTTTACTATATTCTACGTCTTTATATGTTTGTATGATTAATTAATTTCACATTACCTCTTTTATATGTGTCCACAAATAATCAATGCAATCAAAATTAGCATGAAAAGTGGGTTGGCAGGTTCGTGTCAAAACGATTTTAAATTGGTCGAGTCAAAGCATGTTTCGATAAAAAAAATATCTCTTAAAATGGATCGTTTTAGAAAGAAAAAAAGTATTAGAATAGACTCCCTTAGTATATTTGTTTGTGATGACTAGTGCGGTGGTGGTGTCAAGGGTGGGTATGACAACAATTGTGGTAGCTGCAGTCGCAATGGATACGGTAGTGGTGACTGAAACAGTGATGGGGAAGTTACGTTGGTGAACACCAATGGAGGTGTTGCGTTGGCAGGGGTGGTACCTGTTTGAACCCATTTTAAGATAGCATGCTTTTTAAAAATTGATCAAGATTGACATGTTAGGGAAATGGGCGCCCTTGTTAAAGGGAAAACGGGTACATGTGCCTGATAGGGTACACTGCCGCTGTGACGTTAATGTTAAAATCGAGTACCCTAAATGCTAGACAACGTACTACCGCTGGAATGTTGGTCAATATGACAGTTTTTTGGCCAGTTTGACCGTTAAAAGTGGCCTTTTTCAATACACACACATATACCTCCTTATATTACATACCATCTCATACTCAATTCACACATTCATCTTCTCTATTCACCATACTCAACCTTCTCAAACAAACTTTTTCAAAATTTATTTTCTACCAATATGATTTTACGGGCAATGGGATTGGGACGTTTATTCCTCATATCGACTCCGATGACGATATGTTATCAACCGATAGTAGTCTAGTTTTTTCTCAGCAATTTGATCGGCCAACTCGAAGACAAAGACACGATCAACACGGCTACATCTAAAAAGAGACATGTACGGTGTGATCGTGAGCAAGATCAAAACGTACTCATGGACGATTATTCCGCTGACGACCCAAATACAAGGAGGATATTTTTTGTCAAAGATTCCGTAAGTCGAAGTGGTTGTTTTAAAAAATTGTGAAGGACATAAAAGCAAATTATGAAAGGTTTCAAGAGTTCTATGACGGTAGAATGAAATTTTTTTTATGTTGTTACAAAAATTGACTTGGGTCGTGAACAACCAGCAACTAGTAATCCTCCGGACGAAAATCTATGTATCTCACAAAGGACTTCTCGTGAATGTCCTGAATTCATTTGTAATGAAGTGATTGTGTTATATAGCACTGAGTATTTGCGTAGGTAGACTAGCCACGACATTGCGCTTTTGCACTAAGCACACGAAGACACACATAACCTTCCCAGAATATTGGGTAGCATTGATTGTACACATGATCTCACATGGAGAGCTTGTCCCACCAAGTTGCGCGACCAATATATGAGAGGTGATCACATCTCACTTGACGTCACGGTTTTACAACAATCTCCACTTTTTTCAACCGAAAGGAATGGAACCGCCCCTTAGTTTCGATTTCATGTTAATGGACAATTATACAAATGACCTTACTGACGGGATATACCCCACTTGGTCGACTTTTGTGAAAGCGTTTTCGTTGCTTTTTGAGCACCCAGAAAAGAGGTTCAAGAATCAGTAAGAAAATATGTGTAGACCTTTCGATTTTCTAAATGAAAAACGGGGTATTCTTATGCAATCCATGCAGGCCATGATATAGCAAAATCTTAGGAATGTAACGTTATTCATGCGTTTTTTTTCATAACAGGATCAGAAAGGATGATGGATATGCGATAACAACGGTTCACATACCGGATTCACCGGTAACATCCCCAAATTTTCAATCAAAATTTGACAACCTAGGAAATTTGAAGGATTAAAAATATTCTCAAAATAAGTAATGGAAAATTTATATAAAAGAAATAAAAACATTTAATGTGAAGTTCAATCCCATATTAAGAAAATGGGGAAAAGAATCAATCCCACATGAAAAGATGCAAGAAAGTGAAAGCATTTCACATGGGTATAAATAAGGAATATAAAACTCATCTCACATGAAAAATGGGAAAGATTTGGAAGCTCTTTATAAAGAGATAAATTTTCATAGTAATATTCTTTTATGCCAAACATGCACCTAGTGGTCCTACCGGAGGGTGCGAAGCACCCAACCCGACGCGCAGGGGATCAGGCGAGGACGATGGCGATGGTGACGGCGAAGGGCTCAATGTGGCGCTTTGATGGCGCACTTTACACTTCGCCAGCATCGCCGCGATACACGATGAGTCCAAGAATAAGGCCATCGCGATACGCGATGGTCCGTTGTGACTCATCGACACGTGTCGCCCAGGGTAACACGTGGCAGACGCTAGGGCTGAGTCAGCATGCCATGCGTCATTTACATGCCATCGCGATACAATACGGCTAAGAAAGAGGGTCCATCGCGTATCGCGATGGGACCCGGTTTCAGCTATAAATAGAAGGGGTCACGGCACATTCACTTCACACCAAATCCCCCTCTCTAAAAATACTTTCTCTCTCCTCGATTTTCGTGCCCTCGACCCGATAGTTATATCCTCGTAAACCGACTTGCCTCGAAGTACGTGCGACAAGTCCCGACGACCCGCGCACCTCGTTTTGCGTTCCGAGTATCGTTTTGAATGCCGAACCTCATAATGCGTGCGAAGTTCCGATGTTCGGCCAACTTAAGTTCTAATACGCGATATAGAGTAGAAGTGCTGCTCATTCAAGATTAGGCATATAAACTCCACGTAAGGTAGGAGTTTTGCCTAAGTTATTATTTTATTATAATTATGGCTAAGATCCTAGTCAGGGGTATAACCTAGACTTTGATCGAATTAAAATGTAATAATTAAAATAAAATGTCTTTATGATTAAGAAATACAAAATTATATAAACAAAAGTTATATCTAAAATATAGTTTTTTCTTGGTTAAGAAACATAAGTATTCATATACATGAGGATATAGTTAAAATATTATTTTTTTCATGATTAAAGATAAACTTTTACCTACAAGGGATATAGTCAAATTAGTGTTTCTCATGAGTAAGAAACATAAGAAATTGCAAACAAAGGTTATAGAATAATGACGTTTCTTCTTGAAGAAGAAACCTAGTACAGATGTTTCTTCATGAAGAAGAAACTCAGAATTTGATTAGCAAATAAAGAGAAGGAATTTACATCCAAAATATTTTATTCAAACAAAAGATCAATCAAGGTTAAATGCTATCAAAACCAGACCTAAGGTCTGTAGTCGGATTAAGAGACGATCCGAGTATTTACATAAACCTATTTTATTGTAGGTCAATCATCATTCATTCATAAAGGTTTTCAAACGAGATCACCACATCATCCAGAACAGGCAATCATAGGTGAATACATTAAACCTTTTTAATCAGTCAAGATAAACAGGTTGTTTATCTTAAACAAAGTCAATCAAATATTTTTATGAGATTACGTGATCTCTAATATAAAGATTTAAGGGATTACGTGATCCCTATTTTATAAAAGATAGAAAATAAAAGCAACCCAGACCGAGTACACATGTGTGTGGATCAAAATATAATTTGTCTAGTCTATCAATCAAGGCTACGTGGCCGTAGACTAGAGGTCATAACAAAAGTTCACCAATGAGCGTAAGTTCGCGGAGAACAGTAATTGTGTGTGTATGACAATGGCACAAATTCAAAGAATATAAGACGTTTCTGCTGAGATTGTTCAAGAAAGTCATCTTGTCAGTAAACAAAAATTTATAAAAATGTTCTTAGAGTCAACGATTCACCAGCATATCGCTGACATATTTTTCTCCCAAAGTTTCAGGTAATAAAGTTAGCACAGGTAGCAAGGAATTATAGCCATCCATGAAGTTAGATACTCACATGGCAGAGATGACTCAATTTTTAATTATTAAAATATTACAAACAATATTTAAAACAAGGTTTATAAATTATTCACTCGGATAATTATTATCCGAGAAGTTTTTCAAATAAATCAAATATATAATTATTATAAAGGTTTACAAATAAAGTAATGTTTCAAAATATATATTAACATTTTATTTTCAAATAAAGACTTCTGCTGAATAACCCGCAAACTCTGATATATTTACAAAACAAGTATCAACTATTGGTCACACGCCTAGACCCTAAGTCAGGGTGTGACAGCCGGTCCAGTCCATTCCTGACAATATTGAGAGTTGATGGATGACGAAGTACATTTCCGACTTCGAACGTATCTAGTAGCATATCTTAAAACATTAAATCTCCCGCATCTTGATGAGGACGAAGAACTCGAAGAAAAGTAGTTCTTTTATTTATGTTATAATTTTAAAGGTTTTTTTTATTTGAATAATGTAATTTATTTTTTATTCTAAATAAATGTTAATTTAATGCTAAGCTTTTCTTAAAAAGAGAAATATTTGGGATCAGGAGATTGGTGTTTAAATAAATGTTAATAATGTAAGTATAATGAATTAGGGTTTACAGGAGATTGGTGTTTAAATAAATGTTAATAATGTAAGTATAATGAATTAGGGTTTACCGCTTACAACAATTGTGACAGTTGTGATAGTTTAATGAAACACCCCCTAGGCCTGAATGTTAGTTTTTTTTAATTTATATATAACTTTTTTGAAAAAAAAAGTATTTAGTGTTTAAATCAAATTATTTAATTCATTTAAGGCTATTTTTATTAAAAAAAATATATACAACTCAAATCATAATTAACAAGTCTATTTAAAAATTTAATTGCTTGAGTGTTATAAAAAACTCTGTTTATTAAAGGCTCAAAAGTTTTTTCGCTTTCGACCCAAAAAATAATAGTGATTAAGAGGGGCGGCCCTAATAAATATGACATGTCCCTCCCATACAACATCTACTATAGTTAAAAATAAACCATTTGTTCCTTAACCAATCTTGCATGTTCATACAAACATCCCAACAAGGTTTGTCCCTTATCCACCTATTATTGTCCCCTTGTCAAGAAAGGAATCTTAAACTTAAGTATTTCCTGGGGTTGATAATTGTTTAGACCTAAATACGGAAAAGAGTACAACACTAAATATAAAATTTTGATTGTCTCATCTAATTCTAATCCACATAATAAACATATCGTATTTGACTATTTGGGTTGTACAGCTAGATGTTAAATCAACATGTTTAAAGTTAGCCGTTCTAAAAAAACATGTTTAAAGTTAGAATACAAATTTTTGTTTTCTAAGTTCAACATTCTGACTACTTGTTTACTGGTTTACCACTTACAACAAATCAATTTGTTAATCTGAACTCATGATTAACCCAAAACGATTATCTTTCCCATTTTATGATAAAATCAGTTTAAGTGTAATAATATTCAATTTAAATGCTACCCAACTACGATAGCTATAAATTATTAGAAACATTATGTATATTGAATTTCACATATTCACATGAGGGGTTTTGTTAACTTTTTAGTGTTCATTAGCTAATAATCAAATCTATATAGGGATGACAATGAAACTCAAATCCGATTGAAATACGCGAAACCTACCCGTCCCATTAGGGTATGAAACGGGTTTGGGATTAGTTTTGAAATTTTTCGCGGGCCTAGGACGGATTTGGGATTTTTAATATACCTGATTACCCTACCCAATTACCCGATAACGTTGTCCCATTTACCCGATTATATACCCGACTAACCCAACACACACACACACATATATATATTATCAATACATTAAAAAAAATGGTATATTATATTCTAAATATACGATAATAATATCAATCCATTAACGAATGTTTGACCTTTCAGCTACCATCTTTCATTGGAAGTTCTAAATGATAATTACCAAATACAAAATCTCCTTGGCCGCCCAACTCCTCAACATCCATTACTATTGATGGTTTTACGGTGTGAAATAGGTTCAATATTCCAGAAACTCACATGTCAAGTTTCGACTAATTAAGATAATAATTTTTGGTAATGTTTATGGTTATCATTCTTTGTGATCTATTAGTGATATATTTTTAAAAACCCAATAGAAATCCGACGAGTTTTGCATCGGGTATACCCGGCGGGTATATTTAATAAATAAATGGGAAACCCGAAACCCGGTAGGTATCCCCGAAACCCGACGGATAATTACCCGACGAGTTTGGGACAGGGTTTTATAATCGGGTCCGGGTCTGAGAATACCTAGACCCGTCCCAAACCCAACCCATTACCATCCTTAAATCTATAATTGCAAAAGTTATCAGCAGGTGAAGGACCACATCATATATCTTAGCAGTTATCATTACTTTTGTCTCTTGCAATGAAACCAAAATGTGGTAAATCTATAAGGCTGAGGGGTGTGGGGGGCGCGAGAGGGGGCGCGAGTGGGGGCGCCATCCAATAATATTGTGACGTGTGGCAGAGAGAGAAGCTTGATAAGATGGGTGTTGGTAGTGGTGATAGCGCCCCGGGGCATGGTGTGGAGGGGCGCGAGAGGGGGCGCGAGCGGTTTATTTTTTTATTTTTTTATAAATGTATTAAAAAAACGTATTATTAAAAAAACAATAAATTATTTAAAAAAACACACATTTTTTTGAAAATTCATAATAAAAAAAACATACTAAAAATTAAACAAACAATAATATTTAATAATAACACTAATCTAATACAAGATCATCTGGTCTCCTCGCCCACAAATGTTCAACCAACTCATGTCGAAGCTCCCCGTGTATCTCACGGCTCTTGATATTTGCTATGTTATGAAGTTTTTGTTGATCACTGATTGTGGACGGTTGTGGCGGAATGTCACCTTGGTAGTTTTGGCATATAGCTTTGCCCTCGTCTTCTAACGTCATGTTGTGTAGGATAAGACACGTGTAGACGACGTCCATTATCCTCTCCCGAGTCCAATAACGTATCGGGTTCGCCAGAACATAATATTGTTTTTTTATAGCTCCAAAAGCTCTTTCGATATCTTTTCTAGCAGACTCTTGCTTCTTCGTAAAATACTTCCGTTTGTCGGCGATTGGATCTGTAAAAGCTTGAACTAACACAGCCCATTCGTTGTAAATACCATCGACCAGATAGTACCCGTACTTGAAGAGTTCTCCATTTGCAACAAAAGATTGAGGTGGTTCAACCCCGTCGATAAGGTCGTTGATCAAATGTGACTGATCGATAACATTAAGGTCGTTATTTGACCCAGCAACACCAAAAAAAGCATGCCAGAACCAAAGATCCTGTGACACCGCCGCCTCAAGTATGAGGGTCGGCCCTTCATGATCACCACGGTGGAACTGACCTCGCCAGGCCGTTGGACACATAGCCCATCCAACATGCGTACAATCGATGCTACCTAGCATCCCAGGAAAACCATGTTTTTCTGCGTGCACCTCATATATGCGTTGGATGTCATACGTTGTAGGTTTACGCAGATATCTCCGAGCGTAAGTCGATATGACTCCTACGTACAATATATATTAGAAAATGTAATAAATATTTAGTAAAAAGTAAAATTAATGTTTTTTACCTTGGCAGAAAAAATGAAGGGATTCACGTGCAACCCTTTTCGACATCTGTAAATACTCATCCAAAGCGTCCGACGAGATGCCGTACGCTAATTGACGGATAGCAGCCGTGCATTTTTGAAGAGGTGTAAAACCGGGAAGACCCCTAGCATCCTCCCTTTGTTGAAAAAAGGGATACCGTGCCTCTAAATCACTCGCTATACGCGTGAACAATTGCCTGCTCATTCGAAAACGAGTTCGAAAATCCGACTCCGCGTATACCGGTTGAGGGCTAAAATAATGCCTCATCAAAGTTTCGTTAGCACCCGATCGATCACGATCACGAGGTGGTGCTCTAACCCTCGGGAGTCGGGGTTGATGGGCTTGATTTTGCAAGAGATTGACCACGGCTGCGGTCAAAACTCCCCCTACTTGAAGAAGCAAATCATCCTCTTCTGAGGAGTCGGAATCAGACGAGTACGACGACATTATTTTTAAAGGTTTCGAAGATAGGGTGATTTTGGGTTTTGTGTGTGGTATGTGATATTGGTTTTGGTTGTAGTATGTGAGAATGGTTGGAGTTTGATATGTGAGAATGGTTGGTGTTTGATATGTATTGTGATATATATAGATGATTTTATTAAAAAAAAAAATATTTTTTTATTAATTATTTAAGCCTCCCAACGGCTCTTTCCTTTTCCCACAGCCCATAACGAGCGCTACCTCCCTTGCGCCTGCCTCGTTTTCCGCTCTCGCGCCCCTCTCGCGCCCCACTCGCGCCCCGGTGGTGTGGCTCTCGCGCCCCGGGGCGCTATCGAACGCCTTCTCGCGCCCCTCCTAGCGCTCCGCACCCCTCGGCCTAATTGCAAAAGTTATCAGCATGTGAAGGACCACATCATATGTCTTAGCAGTTATCATTACTTTTGTCTCTTGCAATGAAACCAAAATGTGGTAATAACATGTGTAATGGAC
This sequence comes from Bidens hawaiensis, assembly GCF_021521415.1. Lineage (NCBI taxonomy): Eukaryota > Viridiplantae > Streptophyta > Magnoliopsida > Asterales > Asteraceae > Bidens > Bidens hawaiensis. Next base: position 660,950 of record NW_027491464.1, on the reverse strand, counting down.
AACGTTTTTACCAGGAACGTTGTACGTCATCTGACGCCACGTCACAATAGAGACATTATACATAAAATGAGTGTAGTCGATGCCCCTCTCTAATCATTAACGCATTATTATTATGTTTGTATTTTTTAATAAAAATAAAACAAAAATACATTTCATTAATAAAAAAAGCAAGAGAAAATTACACTAAAACTAAAACAAATACCTAAAAATATAATATTTAGTATTCCTTATCGAGCCCATTTTTTTAACATATTTCGACTAGCCTCAATCCAAGATTGTGGACCAAGATCCACAACTAATAGAGCCGAAAACTCAAATACCAACTGTAGGTCCTTAAACACAGATCAAACAGCTAACAACTAATATTCTTGGATCAATCTGGACTAATAGCTAGCGGAAATAACTAATGGTTAACCAAGATCTCGGATCTTGTGGTGTTGGGTTATTACCCGATGTAGATAGGTTGAGAGAAGAAGGGAGAGTAGGTAAAAAGATAAGAGTTTGATATTTTTCAAAAGGTTCTTGGAGTGCATGGGTATGCTTCTCTATTTATAGGAGAAGCATCTCATGCCTCATTTCATTAGATACGGCCTAATGGGCTCATCTTACATGGTCTCGGGCCCAAACATAAAATAAAGAAACCGACAAGCTAACTAGTATACAACGTGAATAGATCAAGTAAATACAAAAGACTAAAATACAAAATGGGACCTTACAGTTTTCTTAGAAAAAATTCATCATCATCATCGTCATCGTACTCAGTAAATCCCACCAATAGCAAAGCTATGGTAGGGTTTGAGGAAGGTAAGATGTAGACAGTCTTACCTCTACCCCGTATAAATAGAGAGGTTGCTTCCAGTGAGACCCCTGACTCAATTGTAGTTTTGCATCAAGCCTTGGACATAAGGCACATAACACTCAACAATTGGGACACCCGCTGATTGGTGCATGTACATTTGTCTTTCGGCCATCAACGCCACCACATGATGCTTGATTACCCTTCCATCACTCAACAATTGGGACACCCGCTGATTGGTGCATGTACATTTGTCTTTCGGCCATCAACGCCACCACATGATGCTTGATTACCCTTCCATCACTTTTAACGTTATTTTCACGAAATTAGAAAAATAACGTCAAAGTTAGTTGAATTTCACTTTTGCCCACCCGAGGGCCCACACATACACATTATATGCGCGCACCACAACTAGAGCGTTTCTTAGAAAAAAATAATATATATATAAACCACTTACCACATTCTAAGTCTTCCGAGATCGCAGTCAACGACTGTGCAAGCGTCAAATACTCTTTCGGTGTTACAAATCGAATGGTTTTTTAGACCATGATTCAAAATTGAACACCATCGCGACACCACCGCCCCTACCTCCTTCATCTCAGCACTAGGAGTTTTTAATAAATATATCAGGTAAACACGTTTCGATGATAAAAAAATCTATCATGACTCATTGCAACTCGAGTTCATTGACGAACCTACCCTATGAATAGAGGGTCGGCCGACTCCTGTGAAAAAAAAATTAGTTGTAGATCTGTGCTAAAATCTCAATCGACCCATGTAAAATTTTGACATCAACCCATATGAAATTTTGAAAAAAGACAAAACGACCCATATGGAATTTCGAAACCACCCCCATAAAATTACGAGACTGACTCTAATAAAAATAAATTTACATATTTTGAGATTTAATTATGTAGACATATATAAATAATTTATCCAATTAAATTTGAGTTTAATAAAACAATTTTAATATAAATTTAAACCAAAATACCCGATCAACCTATACCTAATTTTTAAGCCAAAGTCCTAAACTCCCAACCCAATCTATACTTAACCTAATTAAAAAATAAAACTTATGATGACGCAAGTGATATATTAGGTGAGCTCAACAGATTAAGAGCTTTATTCTTAAAACAAAATGTTTCGGCTTTCTATCGTATTGCTCACCAACTTCATTTACATTAGTGTATCATTTATTGAAGCTAGCTCTCGTATAATCGTATTACCTACCGCAAGCATTGAAACGTGAAGTCTGATTTGCGTAATCGAGTGGGTAATTAGAATTTAAACGATGGATGTATTTGTTTCATTGAAAAAAACTTGCTTATGATTGTCAAACTAATGAAAACCCGAAAAGAACAACTTAATATATTATATTTTAATTATGCATTTTTGTTATATGATATTTTGTTGATTATATTTTTCTATATGACCCGACCTAATTTGACCCGACCAAAATGTCTGAACCAGACCAAGAAAACTTTATATAACAATAGTCAACTAAAGTAGTGACCCAAAAAATTTCCAACCCCTGTAAAAGAAAGTTCTAGGCCCGCCACTACTCGAGTTCAAATTTGGTCCGAACCCATTTTGATCTGTGCCGAATTGATTCTTTTCTAAAACGGTTTGTTTTGACCTAAACCCAGTTTAAACCGAATTCGTTTTGGCATGTTGCCTTGCCCGCCCATTTTTGCCAGGTTTTTTTTTTATTTCAAATAAAAGGATCCAATTACAATAAAGAGGCAGGTAAGCGTGCAACAAGCTGCACCGCCACCCCCTTTTGAATGGCAAAACCGATCCTACTGAAAATAAAATTATCGTTCTTTGGCGTCGTTAAGTTACTGTGCACGACCCGCTGAACTCTTTTTAGAAACGTAGCAGCATCGGGAGCAAGAGACCCAAATGTATCAAAAGCAAAAGGAATGAAGGCGTGTTGATTCTCCACACACGCCTTCTCGTGCTTAGCAATTTTTCCTGCTTCTGTCTTTAACACGGCCTGCCTAGCAACAAACCCGGTGTCCCTAAGCCCGACAAGAGGGGACACCCCAGTAAGGTCCACACAAGCCAGATTTAATCTACCATAATCATTTTTTATAAACATGAAGAAAATCATAATTGAAGTATTAGAATTGCAGATATGGAGTGACATACTGATATTAAAAGCATTAAACGAAACACAAGAGGTATTTTGAATGCCAATGGTTTGGTAAATAAGAAGTGCAAACGTGAATACGTGATGCATTTAACATGAACATGCTTCGTTGCTAAGGAATGGAGGGTAGGGGATAAAGGGGGAAGCACCTGAAGAGAAATGCCTTTTTAAAGATATGTTTAATTGGCCATACCCCACTCTTTTTGTAGTGTGGATTGAAAAAGATGATTCATCAAAAAGTTGAAAGCATAAGCTAGTGCTGCTTTTAGAAGTGGAACTTGGATGGTGACCTATCTGGACCATGGTACACCATATTTAGCCTCCCATCAACATGGTTAGATGGCACATACTGGACAATGTTGTTTTTCTAAATTCATTTTAGACTTGATATACTTTTAACACTACTCTTAGGATGGAAGGGGCATTTGTTGGTAAAGGTGTTAGGGTAGTCAAAATGAGGTAGTTTGGGTAGTAGTAATCGGGTAGAGGAGAAGATGGAGATATGAATTTGTAACCGGCCCTCAACCAATCACCTATCATCTTTAAAGTTATTATTTTAATAAAATGGTTTTATGGTATTTAAGAGCAGTGATGTTAGTGATTATGGGGTTTTAGGATAATTAATGATATAAATAACATGACAATACAAGATTGGTAAAACTTGGGTTAGTATGCAGGAGCACCCCTCCCACCCTTTAACATTTATAGATTGTAACATTATAACATAAAAAGAAAGTATAATTAGAGGTCTTTCATACATACAACTTAACTGTTGTAAGAAAGGAAAAAAAAACTTATATCATCGTTTAATTTTCCTATCAATAGTTAATATATTAAAAAAAAACTCTTCCTTATTATTACACATTAGAAGAGGTGGGAAAAAAACCGGTTAATCGAACATACTCGAAAATTGAACCAGAACTAAAACCGAGCCAACCAAAAAATCGAACCGGTTTGAATCTGATTATGTAGAAACCGGTTTGGAACCAACTTAAACCGTAGGTTTGGAATTTTCTACACCGAAACTGGTTCCAACCCGGTTAACCAAACCAAAACCGACCAAAAACCAATCAAGACCCGAACCGAAACTAATAAAAACTCGACCGAAACCAATCGTACTTGGTCAAGAAACCGACATCAACCTGAAACGAAACCGATCATAAACCATCTTTGACTTTTGTTGACCAAGGGATGCTAAACAAACATTTTTTTTATATTTTCGCTATGTTCGGACTTATAATTTTTTTTTATTTTTTGAAGATTTTTTTTATTTGATGAGATCATGTGAGATGTAAAGGATTAAAGAGTACAAAAGAAACCATAAGATTAAATGGATGGTTTAAGATTTATTTATGACCTTTTCACTTTTTTGAAAGTCTCTTAATTATGATAAAGTAGATTAAATTGACGATTATTTGTTTGATATTAAGATCAAACAATTCAGTTGACGATTTTTAAAGGGTGTGGCTAAATGTATCTCCTTGGTTGCTTGTCATACCCCCCTGGAAAAACCAATTTTCAAATAACCCCTTTAATTATATAATTACCAAATTAGCATAAAAATAAGGATTTCATATTATTTTTTTTACAAGTTGCGTTTTTTATGATTTTGAGTTTAGGGTTTGGGTGTAAGGCCCCGTTCCCGGTAGCCTTACTTTAGCGTCGGATTTACTCATAAACACAGTTTTTACGAATCAGAGTTAATTAAAACTTTTCGCGGAATATAAAACATCAACCATTCGTTACAAAACATTAAATCTTTTCTTTGATACCATAACACAAAACATTATATTTAAAACCTCTTTACTTCTATCTTCAGATGCCAGCCGTTCAATCCATGCCATGTGTCGTCCTTATGCTAACTCTATAATCAGCTCACCTGCGTGCATACTAAAAGTCAGCTACGCTGAGTGAGTTCTAGTTAATCAAGCAACTTATCATACAACCACTACATGCATTATATAAGTATCCGAAGACACGTAGTCCACTATCTGACCTGCTCACCTTACCACTTAACCTCTTATTTATCCCTACTACTTAACCTCTTTAATAACGAGTAACGCTATGCCACTTTGCCACTTTAATAACGTATAACGTTATGCCACTTTAATAACGAAGTCACGTATAGGCTTACCCTACCACGTACTACCGTCATGCCACTAACACTCTTACTAGACTATTGCCACTTCTAACACACTCTACCTCTACTTGTCTACAACACACTTCATATCATTACATCATTTACAAAATAAACAAGTCACATCATAGCATTCATACACACTAACAACCTCTTGGAAATCACTAGCCTTGGCGATACGTGCAATATCCGAAGATCGTTCACGCACCGACAAGCATTATATAATAACTACCTCGTATGACTTCCATAGCATACACATACCACTTAAGGTAAGTGTATTCACACTTCACTTCGAGTATGCACACAGTCCCGAAAACATAACAAGGACATGGGGCTAGAAACTCACCTGGATGCGGTTACGTTCTCCGTTAATAGTTATTCCCTTCTTGAGCTGTGCACGGCTAACTGTATAATATTTACATGTATCAATTAACTATTACTACTCATATCGTATTTCTATCTTTATATAACCTACAACGAACGGGGGTCCGGGGGCAGCGCCCCTGGAAGCGGGGTCTAGGGGCGGCAGCCCCTAGCAGGGTCCAAGGGGCGGAGCCCCTGGCTGGGGTCGAGCTGCCAGGTCAGCTTGGAAAAATTTTATTTCTATTAACTGTCTTATCACATTTTCCACTACGATATTAAATTATTATTTAATTCGCCCACTTGTTTGCTATAACGAATTAAGCCTAATTCGTTACCACAACACTGCTTAGTTCGTTATCTTTCATAACGAATTGGTCCTTATAGCGAACTTGTGACAACCGACAAAAATTCAAGACGAAATCCGTACAACTCATTAATAAAAATAATAGTTATTATCTTTAGCATAGGCATTTTAACACGCATGCATGATCATTCATTATCTAGAGGTTATAAATTCCAAACACGTTCATTTCGTGCACTAGGTAATTATAGGAATTACCGTGTCACGTATACAAGTACCCGTCACACACGAAAGTTTGTGATACTATATTTTGAGTACTAAAATATTAATGCTTATATATTATATAGTGTATATAACTAATAACTTTAAGCTGTGTCTGAAACGTGATAATACCTTATAAGTTAATAAACGAACTTGTGTGAACGAATCCATAAGAGTAAATTTAAACAAAAAATAAATAAATAAATAAATAAATAAATAAGATCCAACATGTGGTAATATAATTCAAATAAATGCATCACATCTACCAATCTCCAACGAAATGTTCACTGGTGAAGAAACGTGGATCTACTCACTGGTAGCAGATCTACTTTCCTCGGGTTTTGATTGTACTATTTCACCGATGGTTCTTTTGGATCTGTGTTCTTCCACCTACAAAATGAACAACGCCGTTAACTTACCCCTCAGAAAGGGACAGAGGGGTCCTCTTTGGGGTAACCCTCCGGCGAGAGAATAAGTATATGTAGGAGAAGATAATAATGTGAGAGTAAGGGAATCTGGAGAGTATTGCTTAATAGCTGAATACTGTATGATTGTGTGACTGTGTTTTTGTGTATCTTTCCTTGTGGAGTTGATGCTGTATTTATAGTGCTAGGGTTTCCACTGATTGAGCTGGGACCAAATTAGGGTTTTGTTGGCCTCCTCCAATCGATTTGCGCCACGTGTCCTTGGAGACACCTGGTGCTTTTTCATTGGTTATAATCACGTGGTAACCCATGAGTCATGCTGAGCTGTCCACCTTTCATTTAGCAGCTGTCAACAACAGCATATCCTTATTCCTTAAAAAGATGCCTTCTGGAAGGTTGTCTGACGTGCACAATCAAGGTTGCCCTAATCCTGATTTGGATAAGGGCGAGGTTGATTATGTGCATGTGTGATATGCGCCCATCCTGAGGATGCGCGAGGTCTTCTCTTTATTCTCACGCGCAGATATTTCATGCGCAGATGTGATACGCACAAGCATGTAATACACGTCACGCTCGGATGCCCCACGCGCAGCTGCGCCATGCGCAACTGTGATATGGGTGGGCATGTATGATGCGCGAGTATGTGATATGCGCCGCGCGCGGATGCGCCACGCACGATGTGATATGCATAAGCATATATGATGCGTGAGCATGTGATACGCGCGAGCATATGTGATGCATGAGCATATGTGATGCGTAAGCATATGTGATGCTTGAGCATATGTGATATGTGCAAGCATGTGATGCTTGAGCATATGCGATATGCGCTGTGCGCATAAGTTTTGGCTTTGTGCCTTGATAATATCTTTGATTTCTAATGTCTTGTATATATCTTGTGGGTTGACCCGCCCCGCTCGATGTTGAGGCGGGTACATACCTCTTCAAGCCCCCCCAGTCTAATGTGTGTCTTATCTCGCGCTAGCGCGGTAAGATAGATATTAGACTTACTGATTTAGTCTTTTTAATGGGGTTTTGTCGTTTTTTTGGTTGTTTCCATCGTTGCGCGAAGTTCTATCCATTTGGTTGAAACGAAGGGTCCAAACACGTGGTTGGTTGGTGGTGACGTGCGCCGGAAACGTGTCAGACGTTTCGTGTGCTCGAGGTGCTACAGTTGCCTTTCATGTCCCCTCGCACAGCTGTCTGGAACACGTGTCGCGCTCGCATTGGTTTGCACCTGCGAGTGGGGGTGCGTCTCTGCTCCGTGGCAGTTCCGTTACGTTTTTATGTCCCCTCAACAGTGTTAGGGACACGTGCCGCGCCCGCGTTGGCTTACACCTGCGAGTGGGGGCGCGTGAAATCCGATCAGTTGCCAATTTTCTCTCTCCTGGGCCTATAAAAGCAGGCCCTTAGGAAAAATTTTTATCTTCATCTTCATTGTTGTGTACTCCAAAGCTTCTATCTTTCCGATTTTCTGGCTATTGCTTCCAGATACCCTGTTATCTGTTGCTGTTGTTATTGTATGTCTGATAGCTCAGACTCCTCTAACCCCTCAATCACCTCTATTGCCTCTCGAAGACGCCGTGTGAAATCTGTGGTGATGTCGACATTGAAGCAAAAGGGCAAGGGGAAGAGGGTTGTTGAGACCACATCGGAGGAAGTAGGGAGGACCAAGGCCACGAAAAGGTGGAATGAAATCCCCTGCAAACTGAGGCAGGCCGATCTCGACAGCCTCATCTCGTCACAGGGTTTTCTCCCTGTGTTTGGCTGCATGTTGCCTGTGGCCGGGCAAACGGCGGCGGACCCGCCTCCCGGCTATATTTCACTGTACACCTATTTTTTCACCCACTGCAACCTTCGTCTTCCGATGACAAGGTTTGTAGGCGCGGTGTTACGGTTTTTCGGGATTCATATATCCCAAGTCCATCCGTTTGGACTTGTGCGCATGACTCATTTCGAGTTCATGTGCAAATCACAGCGCGAGGAGCCCACCCCTCGGCGCTTTCAATTTTTTTACAAGCCCAAGATCCAAGATTCTTGGATCTCCTTTATTCCTCACAGTCAGAAGGTTAAGTGCAGCACCGTGTCATTCAAGAGCCTTCATGACTGGTCTGAGAGGTTCTTCTACATCAGGGCTGGTGTAATCCCCATCCGCATGACGATGCGCGCGATCGATTCTGCGCCCGCGGATGCGGATGTTATTAAGAACCCAACCGGCGCCTGGGTTAAGAAACTGACCGCCGAACCATCCCCCGCCAAGAAAATTCGCGAGGAGGCGCTGGTGGGGGTCGGCATGAGTAAGCTGTGGGCCGACAGCGCAGCGGAGCCTGTCATCCAAGTGGACGGCTTGCGTAAGTTATCGCATTGCTTTATTTCCGCGCTAATAAAATTTGCCTTTGCTGATATTATTTGTCTTGTTTTTGTGCAGTAACCAAGGAGTTTTTCCACGCCGCATACGACGATCAAGTGGAGGGTGGCTCCGTCCCGCTGGGCGCTGGGGAGGTGGGCTTCCCAGATCGCTTCGATGACATGTTCATCCCTGTGGATCTGGAATTTGACTTTGATAGCGACGCGCCTGGTAAGCCTTCGCACTTATGCTTATTCCTTTAGAATACCAAAGTTTATTAACAGTTCTGTTGCTTGTATTTGCAGATGCGCTCGAAAACAACGAGCTGGAGCTCGCGGAAGAGGAGGAGGAGGAGGAAGAGGAGGCGCCCCTACTAAAGCGCAAAGCTAAGGGGAAATCTGGCGCAGGGGGCAGTAAGAAACAGAAGAAAGATGACACCCCTGTCGCTCATCCCCATGCTCAAACGAAGGGACCTGAGGAAACCCAGGTGTTTACCACCAAGGTTTCTTTAGCTCCCCTGCCTGTGAAAGTGGGCAGACCTCCTGTCCACTTGAGGTAAGGTGGCGTGACCTCCTCCCTTCGCGCGGCTGAAGAGAGAAGCAGTGTCGCGCCTGCGAAAGGTATACTTTGCTTACCCATAATGGTTCAATGAGGGCGATTCTGATTGAATTATTATTAAATCTTTTCGCATTTGAATGTTTGCAGGACCGGCGACGGTAGCAGATCAGCCGCAGGCGCAACAAGGTGCTGAGGCTGCGCCGGGGGCTGCTTCGAAGTCCCCTGTTCTACCCTCAGAAAAGGATAGAATGAACTTTATGGCGATGTTCGCCTTGCGAACAGAATTGCGCCAAGGTATGTTTTGCGCCATTGTCTTCTGAATTTTTTGTTTTGATCAAATCATAAACCATTTTTTGTTGTTGATTTGTTCATAGGAGTTGTAGCTGGCGTACAAGCTGCTGGTGACACTCCTGGCGCCGTTGCCGGCGCCGCTGGTTCTGCTCCTGCTCCTGCTAGTGCTGAGTCTCCCCTTATTGGGATTACAAAGGAGCAGGAAGCCGTATTGCGCACCGAACTGGCGGCGTCGAGACCTCCCTCGCCTCCTCCTACGCGCAGCCCTCTCCGCGAGACTGGTTTGGAGCCCTCCAGGTCGCAGGAGAAGAGGCCGATTGAAGAAGATGAGGAGGATGAGGGAGCTCAAGCTGAAGACTCCTTCGGAGTCCGTGCCAGCCCTGCGATGCCACAAGACTTCGCAGCGCAGACTTCTGGTGAGGCTGGCGCTGACTTTTCTGCTTCATCCCCGCAGGTATGTTTTAATTTGTTGCTCCGCTGCGCGTACTTCCATATAAGTATGTTTTTATGACTTAGAACATTTCTTGTGTTTTGCAGGAAGGTGACCACGTTTACCGCCCGAGATGGAATATTAACGAAGACAGTTCCTTCCAATCCATGGGTGTATGCGAGGACTTCTAGGCTCATGCCGTGCCTCCTACTGAAAGGAGGTATCAGGAGGGGCGCACCCGCGCTGACTTGCTCAACGATCACATTTTCGCTGGGTCGGCTTTCTTTGCTGCCTCCCAAGAGCTTCATCGTGATTATATTAAAGTACGCGATGCTCTTGTGGAAGCCCAGCAAGAGGCTAAGGTGGCTGCCTGGAACCTTTCTGATGCTCGCGCACGAGCTGAGAAACTCCAGGCGGAGCTCAGCGAAAACCGAGCAAGTGCCAACACCGCCTTTATTAAGCGCGGGCATGAGCTCCAAGCTGCGCGGGAGAAGCAGCAGGTGGCGGAGGCCGAAGTTGCCAAGTACGCGCGGAGAGTGCGTGACTTGGAACTGGAGGCGGAGGCGCGTGACCAAGCTATCGTCCAGAGTATCACTGAGAAATCATCACTGGAGAGTGAGGTTGCGCGCCTGAAGAAGGAGTTGGCGGCCGCGCAGGCCGATAGAGATGAGGCCTTGGCGACGGCAGCGTCTAGCCAGGAAGCACTTGATGCTGCGCAGGCGGAGAAAGAAAAAATTTTGGCGGCAGCAGCGTCTGATAAAGAGGAGCTAAAAAAGACCAAGGAAACTGTTGAGTTATTAAACTCCCAGGTTCCTGCCCTCGAGACGTCTGTTGCTGGCCTCGCGCAGGATCGCCAATGGCTGGTGTCACAGGGCATGACTCGTTGCGCTTTGGCGATGAAATATTCTGGCGAGTTTCAGGCCCTTGTGATGGACTGCAATGCTGCCGCGCGCTTGGTGGGTCGAGCTGAAGGGTTTACGGATGGCTATGAATATGGCATGTTGAAGAAGAACCCATCCGAGTACCCTTACAAGAGCGACGCGGCCTGCGCGGACATGGCCGCGGTGGGGGAGAAGTATATGAATACTCCCATCCCCATCCTTGTGCAGGTACCTTGACCTTAATGAGTTTTTCTTGATTAATTTTCCAAGTGTTTTGTACTTAATACTTTTCTAATGATTTGCAGATAGCTGCGCTTGCTGACCAGCCCGACCTCGGCGCGCTAAAGAAGTTGCTCGATGAATGCGAGGGGGCTGGTGGCGATGATGGTGGCGCGGGGGATGTTGCCCCTGCCAGCGGCTCTGGCGCGGCGAAAGAATCTGCTCCTGACACCGTCGTGATAGAAGACTCCATTGAGGAGGAAGAACTTGACTATGGTCAGTTTGGAGATGAGGAACGGGCCGCGCCAGATGCTGCGGGAGATGATGAGGGTGATGAAGTGGCTGACGTCGACGCGGAGACTTGAGAAGCCCTTCATCTTTCTAATTTTTTTTTTTTGTTTTTTGTTATACTTGTAATTTGTAACTCATCACACTTGTAAATTTCAATGCTATGTTATGAAATTTGTTTTCCCTTTTTCACATCTTGCGCATTTCCATTCATCTCTTCATGTTTGCTTGTATAGATATAAGATATGCTTGCACGTTAAAATAAGAACAAGGTTGTAAGGAAATTATTTACTTAACCATAGTCCTATTTTGTAAGTGGTTTCGCAGTATCTTGTTTATGCTGACACGCGCGATGACTTTTCACTATTCCTTTTTTGCGCGTCGTTGTCGCGCGTTTTTTATATGGAATTATGAGTTTTAGCCATTACATGTCAGCATGTGTTACTCAGATATCCACTATGATTCTGCGCGCGACCTCGACCTGAGACCTTAACAACTATGATTTGGCATGTACTTTGCCTTAGTTGTGTTTAGGGATTTTTATGATCAGGCTGCGCGGGATGTAAGATGGATGTTTGTGAATGTTTTGAGCTAAGGCTCTTTGTTTTGGGCTAAGGCCCTGACGTTTTTAGAGTTAAGACTCGTTAACGTGTTTGAGCTAAGGCTCGTAGGTTTGGGCTAAGGCCCTGACGTTTTAGAGTTAAGACTCGTTAACGCGTTTGAGCTAAGGCTCGCGCATGTATGTTTTACTTCGTTTTATTTTGTTTTGAAGTCAATATAGTGTTGTCATATTGCTCCAAATTAATAAAGGAAGTGTGAAACATGTATGCAAAGGTAATAGAACAAATATTGAAAGATAGCGCGAATCATCATTCATGATGGCTTAAAAGCCTTGATTACATATTTGAATTTTTACATGAAGCATTTTCTAAGCTGTGCTGCGTTCCACGCGCGCGGTATCTTTTTTCCATTCAAATCTTTTAATGTGTACGCGCCTTTCCCCAATTCTTCTGAGATTTGATAAGGTCCTTCCCAATTGGGGGACATTTTTCCTGGGGGTATTGCGCGGCTAGCTTCATTTTTTCGAAGGACAAAATCATTTTTCTTGAAGTGGCATTCTTTAACGCGCTGATTATAATATTTTTCCAGCTTTTTCTTGTATTTGGCTTCATTGATGATAGCCGCTTCTCTGCGCCCTTCAAGCAAGTTGAGGTCCAATCTTCTTTCGCGCTCGTTATCAGTCTTGCTCATCATGAGTACCCTATGGGATGGGCATCCAATTTCTGCTGGGATCATAGCCTCTGTCCCATAGGTTAGGCTGAACGGGGATTCGCCATTGCTAGTTTTGCTTAATGTCCTGTGCGCCCACAGGACATTAGGTAACTCTTCGACCCAAGAATGGGATTCTCCCTCCAACCTTTTCTTCAGCCCATTTAACAAACTTTGATTCGCGCGCTCCACTTGGCCATTCCCCTGAGGGTGGTAGACCGAAGTGAAGATTTGGTTGATGTGCAATTCTTTGAGCCAGCTGGATATCTTCCTGTCAGTGAATTGTTTGCCATTGTCGCTCACAATTTCCATAGGAAGGCCAAAACGGCAAATGATGTGGCTCCAGATAAATTGCTTCATCGCCTCAGCTGTGATTTTTGCTAGTGGCTTGGCCTCAACCCATTTTGTGAAATAGTCTACCGCCACTACCAAAAATTTCACTCGCCCTTGCGCTTGCGGCAGGGGCCCCACAATATCAATGGCCCATTTGTGGAAAGGCCATGCGGAGGTCACTGGAATCAAGTTGTTCTTTGGCCGCATGGTGTTTGGCGCGTAGCTCTGACATGCCTTGCATTTTTGTATTTCTTTTAGCGCATCCAAGTACATGCTTGGCCAATAGTAGCCTGAGCTCATTGCCTTGGCAACCACCATGCGCGGGCCAGCGTGTATTCCGCAGATTCCTTCGTGAATCTCCCTAATCACATAGCTTGCTTCTTCAGCATCCAGGCATTTCATGAGCGGTCCAAGATAAGAGCGTCGATATAATGTACCATCAAGTAGTTCATAGTTCTGCGCCTTGTGTCTTATCTTTCTCGCCTGTGCGCGATCGTCCGGTAACTTCCCCTCCTTCAGGAATTCCATTATTGGAGTTATCCAGGATGAAGGGGTTGTATGAATTACAAGGACAGATTGCGTTTGCACTGACGGGTTGCTCATCACTTCCACCCTGACATCTTTGCCAAAGTGATCAAAATTAGTTGATGCCATCTTACTCAACGCGTCAGCGGACTTGTTTTCGCTGCGCGAGATGTGTATGATTTTGAAGAAGTCAAACTGCTCAACGAGCTTTTTTGCCTGCTCTAGATATAGAGGCATGGTGTTCTCCTTGGCATCATAAAGGCCATTGACCTGTGCAGCTACCAAGTAAGAATCAACATGGGCCTCTAGCCTTTTAACTCCAAACTTGCGCGCAATGCGCAGACCAGCCAGCAGGGCTTCATACTCAGCCTCATTGTTGGTACTCTTGAAGTCCAACCTAATAGCATAAGTATATTCATGATTATCAGGGTCCACCAGTTTGAGGCCTGCGCCGGACCCTTCGCTGTTGGAGGCTCCATCAGTGAATAGCCTCCAAACATCTTCTTCATCATTTGCTCGCGGAGGGTCTACCTCGCGCTGAGCTTCTTCAATCTTTCCCTCTGGGATTTCCGTGATGAAATCCGCTAAAACTTGACCCTTTATTGCTGGACGGGGCTTATAGGTGATCGTGTGTTCACCTAATTCCAGCGCCCACTTTGTCAGCCTTCCGGAGAGCGCGGGGCGTCGAAAGACTTGTTGGATGTTGTAACCTGTCAGAACTTCAATAGGATGACCATTGAAGTATCTATGAAGTTTGCGCGACGCGTGTGTTAGTGACAAAACTAACTTTTCCATGATGGAATAGCGCGTCTCAGGGTCTGTCAGCACCCGACTCACATAGTATATTGGCGTTTGGATCCCCTTGCGATCCACCAATAATACTGCGCCGATGGCGCGGTCTCCAGCTGACAAGTACAATGTAAGGGTTTCGCCAGGAAGTGGAGCTGTGAGCGCGGGCAGCTTTATGAGACATTCTTTTATCTCACTGAAAGCTTGCTCAGCCTCAGGCGTCCACTTGAATTGGCTCTTCTTCAAGCAGTTCCTCAAAGTGTTAACGAATGGAGTAGATTTGCTGGCGTGGTTCGCTAGGAACCTGTTGATTGACACCAATCTACCATTCAGCTTCTGAACCTCTTTCATGGTGGATGGTGAAGGCATGTCAATGATGGCTTCCACCTTTTCAGGGTTCACCTTGAAACGATCCTTAGTGACCATTACACCAAGAAATTTCCCCTCTTCCGCGCCGAAAGTACATTTGCTCGGGTTGAGCTTCATGTTGACTTCCGTTAAGCGCTGAAGAGTTTCCTCGATGTCTTTGAGAATTTGTCTCTCCTCCCTGCTCTTGATCACCAAATCATCAACGTAGACTTCTAGATTTCTTCCGATTTGTTCACTGAAAACCGAATCCATAAGTCACTGATAAGTGGCGCCCGCATTCTTTAAACCAAAGGGCATTTTTGTGTAACAAAAAACACCCTTGTCGGTTCTGAAGGCAGTCTTGTCTTCGTCTTGTGGTGCCATTTGAATCTGGTGATAGCCTTTGTAGGCATCCAGGAAACATTTGAGCTTGAATAGCGCCACAGAGTCCACCTTTGCGTCGATGTTTGGGAGGGGGTAACAGTCTTTCGGACATGCTTTGTTGAGGTCCTTGAAGTCAATACACATCCTCCATGACCCGTTGCTTTTCTTTACCATCACAGGATTGGCTACCCACGTCTGGTATCGGATCGGGCGGATGATGTTTGCACGCAACAGGTCCTCAACTTGCTCATTCATGGCCTTCGCCTTTTCATCCCCCATGATTCTCTTTTTCTGAGCAATTGGCTCCACCGACTTGAACGTGTTAAGAGAATGTTGCGCCAAGTCTCGCGGGACCCCAGTCATATCGGAGTGTTGCCACGCGAAGACCGACGTGTATTTTGTGAGCAACCTTTTCATTCTCAATCTCGTTTCGTCTGAAATGGTAGCGCCAATTGTGACCGCTTGCTCTGGGAATTTTGGGTTTAAAATCCACTTCTCTGGCGCATTATCCGCCATTGGAAGTTTCATTCTCCCTTCCCGCGGCGTACTTGTCACTGCGCACAAATGATCGCGGTAAACAAATGTTACACCTGTTGGTGTAGGGAACCCCAATGCGCCGTGCGCTGGCGACGGTATAGCATTAAATTGGGCAATCGTTCCCCTACCCAGGATCATATTGTGGCATGACGTGGTGGGCAAGACCAAGAAGTTGACAACTTCGGCTCGCTTGTGCTCATCATCCCCCATAGTTAGTTCAAACTGAATTTGACCTAGGGGATGGATGATTTCATTTGAAACACCACAGATTGGTGCGTTCACCATCTCGAGCCGCGCTTGGTCTGCCGGATCTAACTTTCTGAAACATTGCTCATACATAATGTCAGATTCGCTTCCAGTGTCCACCAGGACCTTTGACACTTCGTAATGAGCAATGTGTGTGGTGATGACGAGAGGGCTGCTGATTGAAGGGCCTCCCCTGATTCTTGGGAAGATAACTTGCTGCTCGCGCCAATCTCCGTGGATTTGCGCGCTTCTCTTTTTTGACGTCTGCCCTTGTCGTCCCCCCTCAGCCACACAGATTCTTTTGTATTTCTTGCTGGCAGAGGCTCCTTCCGGTTGCTCATCTTCTATTCTTGGGTTTTTCACCAAGTGAGCCAGCCTGCCTGATTTTACATCCTTCTCGATCGCATCCTTTAAATGATGGCATGCGTCGGTGTTGTGGCCCGGGGACCTGTGAAATTCACAATATTTGCCACTGTTTTGCGGTCCCTTGTAGTGTAGTTGCTTGGGGGGCTTGAATTGGACATTCTCAGTACTTAACACTTGTGAAGGTGTTTTAGTGAGGGGAGTCCATATTCTTGGCAGAGGTCTGCTAGGATCTCTGCCGCCCTCCCTCTTGTCACCCTCCCCGCGATTACGAACATCTTTTTGGGGCTGGGGTGAGCTTGGTTGCGTTTGCTTTTCTGCGGAAGAAAAACTTGTTGGTTGCAACCTGGACCATACAGAGTTCTGTTTGGCCCTCTTCTCTTTGCTGCGCGGTGATTCAGCCTGATGCGCTCTTTCTCTTGCCCTATCTTGGGCAATCTGTTTTTCATTTCTCGCGAAGACTCGCGATGCTTCCATTAGTTTTGCCCAAGTGGTGGGCATACCATCTCTGCTTACGAGAGCTCGGCGGAGTTGATCACTGCGCGCGCCTTGTATAAAAGCCACGCGCAGGAGTTGCTCAATTATACCCCCGATTGCCAGAGACTCCTGATTGAAACGAGTGATGTAGTCCTCAATCGTTTCATCATTCCTGCGCACGCAGTGCATGATGTCATCAGGATCGCGCGTGTGTCTGCGCTGCTGTACGAAGTGGGCTTGGAACTTTTCCAATAGTTCCTCGAACCCATCAATTTGCCCAGTCGGCAAGCTCTCGAACCAGACACGCGCCGCGCCCGTAAGGCAGCGGGCAAACATGTGACACCATGTTGGCATCGTCCAGCTCTCTAGGTTTCCCGTGTTATAGAAACCTTGCAAAAAGTCATCTGGATCTGTTGTGCCATCATATTTGCCCAGACCACTTGGCATCTTGGTCTTGTGCTGGATGGGGGCCTTAGCGATGCGCTCAGTAAATTTTGAGTGCTTCACTAAGATGGCCGGCATGTACGGCGTGGTTACGTCCACTTGCCCCCTCATTGGCGGGCTGTACGGCATGTGCAGATCCAGATCTGCTCTGGCTCCAGGCGCCATGTTCACAGGCGCGCGGAGTTGTGAGCCTCCTGCATGAGTATCTCGCGTCTTCCTCATGCTATGCACTTCTTCATCACTGAACTCAGTGTGTGCAGTGTGAACAGAATGTCCGTCTTCCGGCGCGCGCGGCCTTTTTGTAGTCTGCTTATCAAACGCTTGCCTTTGTGTTTGGTCGGCTGGCTTTTTCTGTTTGACCATTTCATTGTACTTTTCCATTAGACGCCGCTGCTCGTTTATGAGCCATTCATTCGGATCATTTGTTTCTTCTTCTGGACCCATTGGTCCTTTCAGTTTCGCGCCGGCAAGATTTTGTAACGTGAGATCGTCTGGAGGAGTTTCAGTCTGGCCGTGAGGGGTTGTGATGAAGGGACGGTTACTGGTGGTGCGCGTAGAATCACGCGGTACCCTCAGAAACTGATGTCCCTCATTGATACCCTCACGTTCAATATCCTCCAGAGCTTGATCAGCGTTACGAACGCCAGAAACCATGGTGATTGATTTTTTTTATGTAGATCTGATGAGATCTGATTGCCGTTTGTAACAATGGATGGCGCCAATGAAGAAACGTGGATCTACTCACTGGTAGCAGATCTACTTTCCTCGGGTTTTGATTGTACTATTTCACCGATGGTTCTTCTGGATCTGTGTTCTTCCACCTACAAAATGAACAACGCCGTTAACTTACCCCTCAGAAAGGGACAGAGGGGTCCTCTTTGGGGTAACCCTCCGGCTTGAGAATAAGTATATGTAGGAGAAGATAATAATGTGAGAGTAAGGGAATCTGGAGAGTATTGCGTAATAGCTGAATACTGTATGATTGTGTGACTGTGTTTTTGTGTATCTTTCCTTGTGGAGTTGATGTTGTATTTATAGTGCTAGGGTTTCCACTGATTGAGCTGGGACCAAATTAGGGTTTTGTTGGCCTCCTCCAATCGATTTGCGCCACGTGTCCTTGGAGACACCTGGTGCTTTTTCATTGGTTATAATCACGTGGTAACCCATGAGTCATGTTGAGCTGTCCACCTTTCATTTAGCAGCTGTCAACAACAGCATATCCTTATTCCTTAAAAAGATGCCTTCTGGAAGGTTGTCCGACGTGCACAATCAAGGTTGCCCTAATCCTGATTTGGATAAGGGCGAGGTTGATTATGTGCATGTGTGATATGCGCCCATCCTGAGGATGCGCGAGGTCTTCTCTTTATTCTCACGCGCAGATATTTCATGCGCAGATGTGATACGCACAAGCATGTAATACACGTCACGCGCGGATGCCCCACGCGCAGCTGCGCCATGCGCAACTGTGATATGGGTGGGCATGTATGATGCGCGAGTATGTGATATGCGCCGCGCGCGGATGCGCCACGCACGATGTGATATGCATAAGCATATATGATGCGTGAGCATGTGATACGCGCGAGCATATGTGATGCATGAGCATATGTGATGCGTGAGCATATGTGATGCTTGAGCATATGTGATATGTGCAAGCATGTGATGCTTGAGCATATGCGATATGCGCTGTGCGCATAAGTTTTGGCTTTGTGCCTTGATAATATCTTTGATTTCTAATGTCTTGTATATATCTTGTGGGTTGACCCGCCCCGCTCGATGTTGAGGCGGGTACATACCTCTTCAACTGGCTATTCACAAAACTAAACACGTTAATTTATAATTTCATATGGATGTAATATGGTCAAATAATGTAGAAAGTTGACTACTGCTAACATATTCTTTTTCTATCACCACGAATTAGTCTGTATTATGACAAAACCATAGGGGGGCTAATATAGTGAAAGAATTAAAAGAAAGACATGTGTACCGTAGCTCTTGTATAGGTAAGATACTTTAAATAAACGTTTCAACAAAATAGTGATAAAAGTAAGTCAATAAAAAAAAGAGAGAGGAAAACTAATTTTCAACCCCAACACCTTTTCATTTTTTCTTTATGCATACGAACAGTACACTCACATTTTGACCCTTGTCATTTAGTATTATAGAAACAAGAATCAAGTGCATGCATGCAAAACTAGCCTAGTACTAGTGGCATGCTTTTATGGACAATTCACTAGAAGGAAATAGAGTTAGTCAACACCAAAGAAAGCATTCTCAAACTTTATTCCACAAATCAAACCAGCCTTGAAACTCACTTGGTTCATGCACACACACAGAGGTTTGACAATTGTAATTGTAACTTTAATCAAGTTGCTATAAAAGGGGTTGAGACTTGTAACAAACCCCCCCCCCCCCACCCACAGCCCTACATCTCTCCCTTATCTTAACCACCGAACCCCTCCGTCCTCTATTATGTTCCTTAAAGGCTAACCACTACAACCCTTAATCACCATTCCTAAGTGAAGAAACACTAAGCGACCCGGTACAGATTATAGATAATCTGAGGGTTAAGTAATGTTTCCCACGGATGAGATCTAGCTGAGAAGGCTGTTCTTCAGGAGACCTGCAAAACAAACACCGTAAGCTCGTCACTGAGAAGGGGGGGGTTCCTCCTTGTGACCACCCTCCGGCGTGAGAATCAGACTAGGTTGCTCTGAATATAAGTGTATATTAAGAGATTGCTAGATGACTGGATAGCAGATGATCTTACCATTCCAAGATGTTGGAGTATTTATAGCCGAAGGTAGGTTTCCAAGCAGGTACAGCCGGCTGAATAGTATTCCTGTTCTACCAACAGTGGACTATGCACAGGCCATACTGGTTGGTGGGTAAGTTACGGCCAACAGTGACAAAGTCGGCTGCACTATTCCACCAACTGTAGATTATGCACGTCCCACCTACTGTGGATTGTACGCAGGCCATGCTGGTTGGTGAAAAGGTTACGGCCAATAGTAACACTATTCCACCAACTGTAGGCTGCGCATGTCCCACAGTAAGGGTTGGTGAGTAGGCAGCGGCTAATAGTGACAAACAGTACTAGAGGGTGCTCCTCATCGCACTGTTGTCGGTGAGCTGTCACCCTGTGATTGGCTCATGGGCTGTTCTGGTCAGATCGTCTGTCCTATCCATACCTTGGTAGGTATAGTACAAAAGATCTTTCAGAATCATACAGACTGGCTCATTTAGGCGGGATTGTTCCCGCCTTGCTCATTCCTTCATGTGACTACTGAAGTATCTAGTGTCTTGTGCGTGTAGCCCTGCTGTCTGCGGGTAGCCTTCCCTGATGGCTTGTATCCGCAACTGCGGGAACAGGCGGGGTACTTCACCATTGGGAGGCTTTCCCTGCGTGTACAGCTTGCGTACTGCGCGTAAGATTCTATGAGCATGGTGGGTCCTGCGGGAGCAGATGGCCTTTGCGCAGACGTCCCTGTTCAAGGTGAGTCTTGCGGGACCAACTGGTCTCTGCTGGGACCTACCTCTTCAAGTCCCCCCAGTCCAATGTTCTTCTCATGAATGTTTAATGAAGTGAGGTGAACTTTTGGACTTTAAGCAAGGGGTTTTGAAAAGGGTTTTTAGTTTTAAGGTTCTCCTTGGGGATTCTTCCCGCGGGTTTCCTAATGTCACTTGCAAAAATTCCCGATTTTTTTTTGCTTGATCTTTGGGTATGATGCGGGTAGGTATGTAACCTTCTCGCAAGTCAGGAGCGTTGAGTCTCACTTGTGTGGATTCTCCTTGAGGTTTTAGTGGTTTTGAACATAGTGATCAATTATGTTTAAACCACCAATTCCATCCTGGAGCCTCAAACAATGTAGTTCTCGACGTTCCCGCTATGCGGGGATGTTATTTCCGTTTCCGCAAGCATTGCGCAGAAGATCCTTCTTGGTTTCAATTCCCTGCGGAGCGCTAGGTATGTGAAGGGTTTTTGCCTTAACACTGTACCCGCGCTCGTCTTACGGTTACTTTACTTTCAAGGTACCCCCTGGCGTCAATTCCCTGCGGGTGTTAGGTATGTGAAGGGTTTTGCCTTGACACTGTACCCGCTCCCGTCTTATAGTTACTTTGTTGCCGGGGTATTCTTGGCTTCAATTCCCTGCGGGAGCTAGGTATGTGAAGGGTTTTGCCTTAACACTGTACCCGCATCCGTCTTATGGTTACTTGGTTGCCAAGGTAAGGGGTATTTTCCCGCTTACTTTTGAATCTTTTTGAATTTTGAATTTTGAAATTCGAAAGGTTGATGAGGATAAGGACAGTCCAAACATCTGAAACGTCGTGCGACAGTTTCTTCTGACTGTGTCAGGACGTGCAGGAAGTTATGGTGACGTGACAGTACATGGTCATTCCAGACGCTTTTTCCGGCGCGTGGGCGCGATTTTTCGGGCGCGTGGCCGCGAAATTACTGGCACGCGTCCTTTTGACAGCTGTTGTCAGGTTGCTTTTTGCCACGCGTCATAGTTTCATTGCACCTTCAATTTCTCTCTCCTCCGCATTAAATTCACCGCATTAATTGCGATTAGTATATAAAGGGGGTGGAGGATCCTTTCCAATTCATACTTTCACATTTTCTCTTCATCTTTACAGCGATTTCCGGTGAATACTCTAATTAGTGGAGCATTCCCCTGAAATCGTTTTCTTCTTCCTTTTGCAAGATGTCTCCAAATGATTTCGAGCCTACGACCGATGATAGGAGTACTGCTGGCGAGTGCCAGTGTGCTCTGCCCGGCGATCAGTACCGGTATGTTGTTAGGAAGTTCATGCTCGATCCTCTCGAGCCTGAGTTTCCTGAATCCCACCAAATCGTGTACGATGCCCCCAGAGGCAAGATCGGGGTTTATGCAGCATTCTTTGTCTATGGGAATCTTAGGTTCCCATTGACAAAGTTTGTTTACCGTGTCCTTGAGAGGCACGGTGTTCATTTGACCGAGCTGCACCCTATGGCGGTCGCCAAGATTCGCCACTTCGAGTGGGTGTGCCGGATTCTGGGCATCGAGCCCCATGTGGACCGCCTGATGACCTTCTATACCTGGAGGTGCATCCAGGGGTGGTACACCCTGACAACCCGTATCAAGGGTTTAAAGATTTGTGCGACCGAGCGCAGTCTCCGATCGTGGAAGCGGGAGTTCTTCTACATATCCGCCCGCGCCGTCCCCCTTGCCATGAAGTTTAAAAATGGCCAAGCAATTCCGAGCCTTCACGCCCCCAACTACCAGGAGGCGGAATGGTTCTCGAAGATATCCCTGGTCCAATCTCCGGTTTACCGGTTTGCGGAGTCCGGGATGGTGATGCTGGGGATGAGCCGGGTGTGGAAGGAGGCGTCTCAGGTTCCCATCCTTCTCGAATACGGTTTGAACTCTACTCCTTATGGTATGTCTTGTCTTTCTTGCTGATATGAGTTTGTCTTCTAACTGTTTCTTTTCTCTTAGAGGGGAACAATTTGGAGTCGCTCATGTACCCGCGGGAAGCTAACGATCCTGTGCGGATGGGTACTCGTGCTCTTGATGAGAACGAGTTGCCCATCCTGGAGCAAACAGCGGATCGGTTTGTGGAGGTTTATCCGCTGGGCCACGAGATCCTGAGCCACCGGCGGTCAGGTAAGGCGTTATTCTCCCCTCCACCCCTCAGTGCTGTACCCGTTGCTGGAATTCCTTACACCCTGTCTTCTTCTGAGGAATCCGCAGATGGTCCTTCGTTAGTGCGGAAGAAGCGGGCTGCCGGCGGGAAAGGGAAGGAGAAGGCGGCCTCCACAGCCGATCCAGTGCTCCTATCTGACACTGAGTCAGATAGTGAAGAGGCGGGGGGGAAGCCCGGTGGTGAGAAGACCACTGTTCCGGAGGCTACGACTGTTACCTCTGGAGAACCAATGACAACCACGGTGACCGGCATCAAGAGACCGGCTCCATCGGGTTCGTCCCCGCCCGTCCGTACGTTCAAGCGGAAGAAACCCTGTAAGTACAACTCTCTTAGCTTTTATCTTCATAGTTTAATCTTCAAGTCTTTTTTAACACTTTTCTTCTTTACGCAGGTGTGGATGTTGGCGCATTCCAGGGTGAGGGGCCGAGTACAACCTCTCCGCCAATGACGGTAGGCTTGGTCAGCCTACCTGAGGCGTCGACCCAGGCGCCTGCGCCTGCTTCCGTTGGTTCAGTTGCTCATTCTGAGCCGACTGTTCCAGCCGAGATGACGTCACCGCCGGCGGTGAGTGCAATTTTTACAGCATCGTTCACCGAGCCGGCGGTTACTGTTGCTGCTGACTCTTCGGCGGCGTCCGCGACGGACACCATGCCTCCGCCATCGACTTCTGCGGAAACCATGCCGCCTCCGCCATCGGCCTCGACGGCTGGACCTTCAGGTACGCGCGGGGCTTCTCGCCGATCTTTGTTACCTTCCCATCTGCCTGACCTTTTGGATGGATTTCCCTTAGGTTCAGGTGATGGGTTCGGTGGCTATCGGCCTGTGATCGACCCTACAGGTGCGTAGGGTTCTTTTGTCCTTTATGTAATTTTTATCATCTTTTCCTAACTGCTTTGTTTCTTTTGCAGTGTCGGATTCCAATGAAGTGTATGTTCCAAGATGGAACATACGCCGAGGAACAACCCTTCGTACACCTGTGGAGTGCGTGGACTGGGCTCGCCACGCTGCTCCCCATGGTGCGTTGGGGGAAGCCATGGTTAGCTACCAGGAGGGTAGGCTAACCAACGAGCTTCGGGTTCTCCTGGCCCGGATGCAGCCACGCGTCGAGCTGCTTTGTCGTGAAAACGACAAGTTGAAAGCAGCTCGTGTTAAAGAAATATCTCAGGCGCGTGCTCTCCGGGAGGAGAACCAAAAACTGACCGCAGTATCTGCGGAGAAGGAGAAGGCCTTCAAGGCCCTCGAGGTTGAGGTTCAAGCGCGACTCGAGGCCCGCTCCAAGGCTGCCCAAGCTGTTAACGAACAGCTTCGGCTAGCTAAGGAGACTGCGAGGAACGCGACCGAGAGGGCCACCAAGGCTGAAGCTGTTGCTGAGCCTCTCCGCCTGGAGAATGAAGAACTTAAAGCTAAGTTAGAGGCTCTTCAACAGGCTCATGATGCCTTGGCTATGGAGGATGCGAAGAAGCTTCAAGAGATCCTGGACCAGAGGGGTGTGCTTGCGCAGACCGAGCGGAAGCTTAAGGGCGTTGAAGAGGCCGCTGCAAAGGATGTGCTTCTCGCCAATCTTAATAAGAACGAAGCTGAACGCGCCTACACCCAAGCTCTGGCTGCCAAGGAATGGCTTCTTCGAGAAGCGTTGCCTCAGGTATTTTAGCTTTATGTCGTCACGCTTTCCTTTGTGGAATAGAAGTTCTTATACTTGTACATTTTTTGTAGGTTGTGCATCGGGTCTTTTCAGAGACATCTTACGACGATGCTATGAGCGCAGCCCTCAACGCTTCTCATGAGGATGGGGAACGGACCGGCTTCCTGCTTGGTCTAGGGTTTGCTGAGAAAGGCGTCCCGCCTTCCAACTTCCCTCTGTATAATGCGGATACCGAAACTATTTATGACCAAGCAGTGAACCATTATGCTGCCTTCCCGCATCCGGTGGTGGAGAAGGTAAATGAAATTGCTGCTGCTGATGATGGGCTTGCTGTCCTTAGAGCTTTCCTTGAACCGTCACCCTCTGCTGATGGTGCGGGTCCAAGTGGGAGTGGTCCTGAAGCATGATCCAAAAGATCCCTTTCCACCACTAGCGTAGATATTTGCTCTTGTACTTCTTTTGTATGCGGGTATATACCCAGCAATGTTTGTAATATTCAAGTTGATGAAATAAAGAATGTGTTTGTCCTTTTCTTTATTTAACGCATGTTTACACTTAGCAATTTCTTTAGTACTTAGATAAGTTAACTTTTTGACATGGTAAATTATAAGTTTATTTTTTCTTCCTCTTTCATGATTGTGCGGGTAAGACCATCACTTGCACTTAGTAGGATGGCTAAACTTACATTTATCCTGCGTGGAAGTTTTCCTTATCTTTTCCTTGAAATTTTCTAAGTGTTCAGAATAAGTTAACCTTTGAACGTGGTAGATGATAGGTTGAAGTTTTGCTTCCTTGTTTGTGATTGTGCGGGTAAGCCCGTCACTTGCACTTACAAGGATGGCTAAACTTTACTTACATCTGACCTGCGTGTAGGTTTTCCTTATTATTTTTTAGTATAAGTTAACCTTTGAACGTGGTAGATGATAGGTTGAAGTTTTGCTTCCTTGTTCGTGATTGTGCGGGTAAGACCGTCACTTGCACTTACAAGGATAGCTAAACTTTACTTACATCTGACCTGCGTGTAGGTTTTCCTTAGAACTTTTAACATTTTTAGCGTTGTGTTTATGCGGGTTTTGCCGCCTTCCACACGCAACTACTTACTTCTTCACGCATTGGTGCGGTGAATACCGGCACATGGGAAGTTCATAAGTTAAAGGTAAGGCTATCAACACATTGTGTAAGGAGAATCATTTCCATTAGAAGTGGCTCTAGGCCTTTTCTTTACAAGTTTGGAATTGATCTACATATAACATTTGCGTAATTGAGCTCCATTCCATGTTCTTGGGATAGGAGTGCCATCGAGCCTTTCAAGCCGGTATGCGCCTTTTCCCAGGACTTCTTTGATAATGTATGGCCCTTCCCAGATCGGGGCCAGCTTTCCTGAGCGCTCTTGGTTTGAAGCCTCGTTGTTACGCAGTATGTAGTCTCCTTTATTGAAGTTGCAGAGTTTTACCCGCGTGTTGTAGTACTTTTGCATTTGTCGTTTGTAATTTTCTTCACGCACTGCGGCTAAGTCTCTGCGTTCCTCGGTTAGCATAAGGTCTAACCGTCTTTCCACATCATTGTCTTCTGGCTGAATCAAGACCCTTGGTGAGGGTAAACCAATTTCGACCGGGACCATGGCTTCAGTGCCATAAGACTGAACGGGGTTTCCCCTGTACTGGCCTTTTTCAGCGTTCTGTTTGCCCAAAGGACGTGCGGGAGTTCGTCCACCCAGCCGGATCTGTGTCTCAAGAGTCTTTTCTTTATGCCATCGACGATGCTCTTGTTTGCTCTTTCCACCTCACCATTACCTTGCGGGTGTGCCACTGAGGTAAAGGTGTGGGTGATTTGAAGTTCTTTCAGCCACTGTTGTAGCTTCTTGTCAGCAAAGTTGGTGCCGTTATCGCTCACCAGATTCTGTGGAAGTCCAAAACGACAGATAATAAATTCCCAAATAAATTTTTTGATATGTTTTGCGGTTGTTTGGGCTAAAGGTTTTGCTTCTATCCACTTGGTGAAGTAATCGATGGCTACCACTAGGAACTGAACATTTCCTGCTGCTGTGGGAAATGGGCCTGTCACATCGATGGCCCACTTCTGAAATGGCCACGAAGAAGTGACTGGAACAAGTTCGTTCTTCGGGCGATGCGTGTTGGGTGCGTAAAGCTGACAAGACCTGCATTTTCTAATGTATGCCAGTGCATCCATATGCATCCCCGGCCAAAAGTATCCCGCATTGTTCAGTTTAGCCACAACAGCGCGGGGTCCTGCGTGAACTCCACAGATGCCTTCGTGTACTTCCCTTAAGAGGTAGTCAGCATCTTGGTTGTTCACGCATCTTAAAAGTGGGCCAAGAAAGTTACGTCTGTAAAGGTTGTCATTGATGAGTTGATAATTTAGTGCTTTACAGCGTAGTTTTCTTGCCTGTGTTTTTGACTCTGGTAGTGTTCCTGCTGTAAGGTAATTTATTATCGGTGTCATCCATGTTTCTGTACCGGTTTGGATGACACAAATTTTCTTGTGCGGGACTGATGGTGCTTCGAGGAGTTCAATGCGGATGTCCTTTCCCAAATGGGTGAAGGCTAGTGACGCAAGCTTGCTTAACGCATCCGCAGATTTGTTTTCGCTGCGCTTGACGTGTATGACTTTACAATCATTAAAATCACGCATGAGGGTTTTTGCCTGGGCGAGGTACAGGGCCATTGTATCGTTCACAGCCGTGTACGTCCCATTTATTTGGTTGGCTACCAGCATGGAATCCACGTGGGCTTCCAAGTTTTTCACTCCCATCTTACGTGCAATTCTCAAACCGGCCAAGAATGCTTCGTATTCGACTTCGTTATTCGTACTTGGAAAATCCAACCGAATAGCGTAAGTATATTCTTGGCCTGCTGGGTTGGTTAATTTTAACCCTGCGCCTGAACCCTCGTTACTGGCGGCTCCATCAGTGTAGAGTCGCCAGACATCGTTGATGTCCTGTGCTGGGGAGGGTTGAGCCTCCTCCTGGCACTCTTTCTCCCGCGAAGCGGGGACTTCTGCAATAAAATCGGCCAGGACCTGGCCTTTTATGGCTGGTCTTGGCTTGTATTTAATTGCATATTCTCCCAATTCAATTGCCCATTTGGCTAGACGTCCCGATAATTCGGGTTTGCCTAGAACGTTTGAGAGTTTGAATTTGGTGAGAATGGTAATTGGGTGACCCTGGAAATATCGTCTTAACCTGCGTGAAGCGTGTATAAGTGCTAAGACTAATTTTTCGAGGGTAGAGTACCGGGTTTCTACGTCTGTTAGTACACGGCTAACATAATAGATTGGCATCTGGACGCCTTTTCGTTCTGTTAGCAGTACTGCCCCGGTTGCTCTATCTGTTGCGGAAAGGTATAGGATTAACTCCTCTCCCGCTTGTGGTGCTGTAAGTGTTGGGAGTTCGATTAGGCGTGACCGAATCTCCTGAAGAGCTGCTTCCGCTTCTGGTGTCCAGCGGAAGTGCGTTTTCTTCAAGCAGTTTCTTAATGTTGATACGAAAGGAAACGACTTATCTGCATGGTTTGCCAAAGCGCCAATGAAGAAACACTAAGCGACCCGGTACAGATTATAGATAATCTGAGGGTTAAGTAATGTTTCCCACGGATGAGATCTAGCTGAGAAGGCTGTTCTTCAGGAGACCTGCAAAACAAACACCGTAAGCTCGTCACTGAGAAGGGGGGGGTTCCTCCTTGTGACCACCCTCCGGCGTGAGAATCAGACTAGGTTGCTCTGAATATAAGTGTATATTAAGAGATTGCTAGATGACTGGATAGCAGATGATCTTACCATTCCAAGATGTTGGAGTATTTATAGCCGAAGGTAGGTTTCCAAGCAGGTACAGCCGGCTGAATAGTATTCCTGTTCTACCAACAGTGGACTATGCACAGGCCATACTGGTTGGTGGGTAGGTTACGGCCAACAGTGACAAAGTCGGCTGCACTATTCCACCAACTGTAGATTATGCACGTCCCACCTACTGTGGATTGTACGCAGGCCATGCTGGTTGGTGAAAAGGTTACGGCCAATAGTAACACTATTCCACCAACTGTAGGCTGCGCATGTCCCACAGTAAGGGTTGGTGAGTAGGCAGCGGCTAATAGTGACAAACAGTACTAGAGGGTGCTCCTCCTTGCACTGTTGTCGGTGAGCTGTCACCCTGTGATTGGCTCATGGGCTGTTCTGGTCAGATCGTCTGTCCTATCCATACCTTGGTAGGTATAGTACAAAAGATATTTCAGAATCATACAGACTGGCTCATTTAGGCGGGATTGTTCCCGCCTTGCTCATTCCTTCATGTGACTACTGAAGTATCTAGTGTCTTGTGCGTGTAGCCCTGCTGTCTGCGGGTAGCCTTCCCTGATGGCTTGTATCCGCAACTGCGGGAACAGGCGGGGTACTTCATCATTGGGAGGCTTTCCCTGCGTGTACAGCTTGCGTACTGCGCGTAAGATTCTATGAGCATGGTGGGTCCTGCGGGAGCAGATGGCCTTTGCGCAGACGTCCCTGTTCAAGGTGAGTCTTGCGGGACCAACTGGTCTCTGCTGGGACCTACCTCTTCAAGTCCCCCCAGTCCAATGTTCTTCTCATGAATGTTTAATGAAGTGAGGTGAACTTTTGGACTTTAAGCAAGGGGTTTTGAAAAGGGTTTTTAGTTTTAAGGTTCTCCGTGGGGATTCTTCCCGCGGGTTTTCTAATGTCACTTGCAAAAATTCCCGATTTTTTTTTGCTTGATCTTTGGGTATGATGCGGGTAGGTATGTAACCTTCTCGCAAGTCAGGAGCGTTGAGTCTCACTTGTGTGGATTCTCCTTGAGGTTTTAGTGGTTTTGAACATAGTGATCAATTATGTTTAAACCACCAATTCCATCCTGGAGCCTCAAACAATGTAGTTCTCGACGTTCCAGCTATGCGGGGATGTTATTTCCGTTTCCGCAAGCATTGCGCAGAAGATCCTTCTTGGTTTCAATTCCCTGCGGAGCGCTAGGTATGTGAAGGGTTTTTGCCTTAACACTGTACCCGCGCTCGTCTTACGGTTACTTTACTTTCAAGGTACCCCCTGGCGTCAATTCCCTGTGGGTGTTAGGTATGTGAAGGGTTTTGCCTTGACACTGTACCCGCACCCGTCTTATAGTTACTTTGTTGCCGGGGTATTCTTGGCTTCAATTCCCTGCGGGAGCTAGGTATGTGAAGGGTTTTGCCTTAACACTGTACCCGCATCCGTCTTATGGTTACTTGGTTGCCAAGGTAAGGGGTATTTTCCCGCTTACTTTTGAATCTTTTTGAATTTTGAATTTTGAAATTCGAAAGGTTGATGAGGATAAGGACAGTCCAAACATCTGAAACGTCGTGCGACAGTTTCTTCTGACTGTGTCAGGACGTGCAGGAAGTTATGGTGACGTGACAGTACATGGTCATTCCAGACGCTTTTTCCGGCGCGTGGGCGCGATTTTTCGGGCGCTGGCCGCGAAATTACTGGCACGCGTCCTTTTGACAGCTGTTGTCAGGTTGCTTTTTGCCACGCGTCATAGTTTCATTGCACCTTCAATTTCTCTCTCCTCCGCATTAAATTCACCGCATTAATTGCGATTAGTATATAAAGGGGGTGGAGGATCCTTTCCAATTCATACTTTCACATTTTCTCTTCATCTTTACAGCGATTTCCGGTGAATACTCTAATTAGTCGAGCATTCCCCTGAAATCGTTTTCTTCTTCCTTTTGCAAGATGTCTCCAAATGATTTCGAGCCTACGACCGATGATAGGAGTACTGCTGGCGAGTGCCAGTGTGCTCTGCCCGGCGATCAGTACCGGTATGTTGTTAGGAAGTTCATGCTCGATCCTCTCGAGCCTGAGTTTCCTGAATCCCACCAAACCGTGTACGATGCCCCCAGAGGCAAGATCGGGGTTTATGCAGCATTCTTTGTCTATGGGAATCTTAGGTTCCCATTGACAAAGTTTGTTTACCGTGTCCTTGAGAGGCACGGTGTTCATTTGACCGAGCTGCACCCTATGGCGGTCGCCAAGATTCGCCACTTCGAGTGGGTGTGCCGGATTCTGGGCATCGAGCCCCATGTGGACCGCCTGATGACCTTCTATACCTGGAGGTGCATCCAGGGGTGGTACACCCTGACAACCCGTATCAAGGGTTTAAAGATTTGTGCGACCGAGCGCAGTCTCCGATCGTGGAAGCGGGAGTTCTTCTACATATCCGCCCGCGCCGTCCCCCTTGCCATGAAGTTTAAAAATGGCCAAGCAATTCCGAGCCTTCACGCCCCCAACTACCAGGAGGCGGAATGGTTCTCGAAGATATCCCTGGTCCAATCTCCGGTTTACCGGTTTGCGGAGTCCGGGATGGTGATGCTGGGGATGAGCCGGGTGTGGAAGGAGGCGTCTCAGGTTCCCATCCTTCTCGAATACGGTTTGAACTCTACTCCTTATGGTATGTCTTGTCTTTCTTGCTGATATGAGTTTGTCTTCTAACTGTTTCTTTTCTCTTAGAGGGGAACAATTTGGAGTCGCTCATGTACCCGCGGGAAGCTAACGATCCTGTGCGGATGGGTACTCGTGCTCTTGATGAGAACGAGTTGCCCATCCTGGAGCAAACAGCGGATCGGTTTGTGGAGGTTTATCCGCTGGGCCACGAGATCCTGAGCCACCGGCGGTCAGGTAAGGCGTTATTCTCCCCTCCACCCCTCAGTGCTGTACCCGTTGCTGGAATTCCTTACACCCTGTCTTCTTCTGAGGAATCCGCAGATGGTCCTTCGTTAGTGCGGAAGAAGCGGGCTGCCGGCGGGAAAGGGAAGGAGAAGGCGGCCTCCACAGCCGATCCAGTGCTCCTATCTGACACTGAGTCAGATAGTGAAGAGGCGGGGGGGAAGCCCGGTGGTGAGAAGACCACTGTTCCGGAGGCTACGACTGTTACCTCTGGAGAACCAATGACAACCACGGTGACCGGCATCAAGAGACCGGCTCCATCGGGTTCGTCCCCGCCCGTCCGTACGTTCAAGCGGAAGAAACCCTGTAAGTACAACTCTCTTAGCTTTTATCTTCATAGTTTAATCTTCAAGTCTTTTTTAACACTTTTCTTCTTTACGCAGGTGTGGATGTTGGCGCATTCCAGGGTGAGGGGCCGAGTACAACCTCTCCGCCAATGACGGTAGGCTTGGTCAGCCTACCTGAGGCGTCGACCCAGGCGCCTGCGCCTGCTTCCGTTGGTTCAGTTGCTCATTCTGAGCCGACTGTTCCAGCCGAGATGACGTCACCGCCGGCGGTGAGTGCAATTTTTACAGCATCGTTCACCGAGCCGGCGGTTACTGTTGCTGCTGACTCTTCGGCGGCGTCCGCGACGGACACCATGCCTCCGCCATCGACTTCTGCGGAAACCATGCCGCCTCCGCCATCGGCCTCGACGGCTGGACCTTCAGGTACGCGCGGGGCTTCTCGCCGATCTTTGTTACCTTCCCATCTGCCTGACCTTTTGGATGGATTTCCCTTAGGTTCAGGTGATGGGTTCGGTGGCTATCGGCCTGTGATCGACCCTACAGGTGCGTAGGGTTCTTTTGTCCTTTATGTAATTTTTATCATCTTTTCCTAACTGCTTTGTTTCTTTTGCAGTGTCGGATTCCAATGAAGTGTATGTTCCAAGATGGAACATACGCCGAGGAACAACCCTTCGTACACCTGTGGAGTGCGTGGACTGGGCTCGCCACGCTGCTCCCCATGGTGCGTTGGGGGAAGCCATGGTTAGCTACCAGGAGGGTAGGCTAACCAACGAGCTTCGGGTTCTCCTGGCCCGGATGCAGCCACGCGTCGAGCTGCTTTGTCGTGAAAACGACAAGTTGAAAGCAGCTCGTGTTAAAGAAATATCTCAGGCGCGTGCTCTCCGGGAGGAAAACCAAAAACTGACCGCAGTATCTGCGGAGAAGGAGAAGGCCTTCAAGGCCCTCGAGGTTGAGGTTCAAGCGCGACTCGAGGCCCGCTCCAAGGCTGCCCAAGCTGTTAACGAACAGCTTCGGCTAGCTAAGGAGACTGCGAGGAACGCGACCGAGAGGGCCACCAAGGCTGAAGCTGTTGCTGAGCCTCTCCGCCTGGAGAATGAAGAAATTAAAGCTAAGTTAGAGGCTCTTCAACAGGCTCATGATGCCTTGGCTATGGAGGATGCGAAGAAGCTTCAAGAGATCCTGGACCAGAGGGGTGTGCTTGCGCAGACCGAGCGGAAGCTTAAGGGCGTTGAAGAGGCCGCTGCAAAGGATGTGCTTCTCGCCAATCTTAATAAGAACGAAGCTGAACGCGCCTGCACCCAAGCTCTGGCTGCCAAGGAATGGCTTCTTCGAGAAGCGTTGCCTCAGGTATTTTAGCTTTATGTCGTCACGCTTTCCTTTGTGGAATAGAAGTTCTTATACTTGTACATTTTTTGTAGGTTGTGCATCGGGTCTTTTCAGAGACATCTTACGACGATGCTATGAGCGCAGCCCTCAACGCTTCTCATGAGGATGGGGAACGGACCGGCTTCCTGCTTGGTCTAGGGTTTGCTGAGAAAGGCGTCCCGCCTTCCAACTTCCCTCTGTATAATGCGGATACCGAAACTATTTATGACCAAGCAGTGAACCATTATGCTGCCTTCCCGCATCCGGTGGTGGAGAAGGTAAATGAAATTGCTGCTGCTAATGATGGGCTTGCTGTCCTTAGAGCTTTCCTTGAACCGTCACCCTCTGCTGATGGTGCGGGTCCAAGTGGGAGTGGTCCTGAAGCATGATCCAAAAGATCCCTTTCCACCACTAGCGTAGATATTTGCTCTTGTACTTCTTTTGTATGCGGGTATATACCCAGCAATGTTTGTAATATTCAAGTTGATGAAATAAAGAATGTGTTTGTCCTTTTCTTTATTTAACGCATGTTTACACTTAGCAATTTCTTTAGTACTTAGATAAGTTAACTTTTTGACATGGTAAATTATAAGTTTATTTTTTCTTCCTCTTTCATGATTGTGCGGGTAAGACCGTCACTTGCACTTAGTAGGATGGCTAAACTTACATTTATCCTGCGTGGAAGTTTTCCTTATCTTTTCCTTGAAATTTTCTAAGTGTTCAGAATAAGTTAACCTTTGAACGTGGTAGATGATAGGTTGAAGTTTTGCTTCCTTGTTTGTGATTGTGCGGGTAAGCCCGTCACTTGCACTTACAAGGATGGCTAAACTTTACTTACATCTGACCTGCGTGTAGGTTTTCCTTATTATTTTTTAGTATAAGTTAACCTTTGAACGTGGTAGATGATAGGTTGAAGTTTTGCTTCCTTGTTCGTGATTGTGCGGGTAAGACCGTCACTTGCACTTACAAGGATAGCTAAACTTTACTTACATCTGACCTGCGTGTAGGTTTTCCTTAGAACTTTTAACATTTTTAGCGTTGTGTTTATGCCGGGTTTTGCCGCCTTCCACATGCAACTACTTACTTCTTCACGCATTGGTGCGGTGAATACCGGCACATGGGAAGTTCATAAGTTAAAGGTAAGGCTATCAACACATTGTGTAAGGAGAATCATTTCCATTAGAAGTGGCTCTAGGCCTTTTCTTTACAAGTTTGGAATTGATCTACATATAACATTTGCGTAATTGAGCTCCATTCCATGTTCTTGGGATAGGAGTGCCATCGAGCCTTTCAAGCCGGTATGCGCCTTTTCCCAGGACTTCTTTGATAATGTATGGCCCTTCCCAGATCGGGGCCAGCTTTCCTGAGCGCTCTTGGTTTGAAGCCTCGTTGTTACGCAGTATGTAGTCTCCTTTATTGAAGTTGCAGAGTTTTACCCGCGTGTTGTAGTACTTTTGCATTTGTCGTTTGTAATTTTCTTCACGCACTGCGGCTAAGTCTCTGCGTTCCTCGGTTAGCATAAGGTCTAACCGTCTTTCCACATCATTGTCTTCTGGCTGAATCAAGACCCTTGGTGAGGGTAAACCAATTTCGACCGGGACCATGGCTTCAGTGCCATAAGACTGAACGGGGTTTCCCCCGTACTGGCCTTTTTCAGCGTTCTGTTTGCCCAAAGGACGTGCGGGAGCTCGTCCACCCAGCCGGATCTGTGTCTCAAGAGTCTTTTCTTTATGCCATCGACGATGATCTTGTTTGCTCTTTCCACCTCACCATTACCTTGCGGGTGTGCCACTGAGGTAAAGGTGTGGGTGATTTGAAGTTCTTTCAGCCACTGTTGTAGCTTCTTGTCAGCAAAGTTGGTGCCGTTATCGCCCACCAGATTCTGTGGAAGTCCAAAACGACAGATAATAAATTCCCAAATAAATTTTTTGATATGTTTTGCGGTTGTTTGGGCTAAAGGTTTTGCTTCTATCCACTTGGTGAAGTAATCGATGGCTACCACTAGGAACTGAACATTTCCTGCTGCTGTGGGAAATGGGCCTGTCACATCGATGGCCCACTTCTGAAATGGCCACGAAGAAGTGACTGGAACAAGTTCGTTCTTCGGGCGATGCGTGTTGGGTGCGTAAAGCTGACAAGACCTGCATTTTCTAATGTATGCCAGTGCATCCATATGCATCCCCGGCCAAAAGTATCCCGCATTGTTCAGTTTAGCCACAACAGCGCGGGGTCCTGCGTGAACTCCACAGATGCCTTCGTGTACTTCCCTTAAGAGGTAGTCAGCATCTTGGTTGTTCACGCATCTTAAAAGTGGGCCAAGAAAGTTACGTCTGTAAAGGTTGTCATTGATGAGTTGATAATTTAGTGCTTTACAGCGTAGTTTTCTTGCCTGTGTTTTTGACTCTGGTAGTGTTCCTGCTGTAAGGTAATTTATTATCGGTGTCATCCATGTTTCTGTACCGGTTTGGATGACACAAATTTCCGTGTGCGGGACTGATGGTGCTTCGAGGAGTTCAATGCGGATGTCCTTTCCCAAATGGGTGAAGGCTAGTGACGCAAGCTTGCTTAACGCATCCGCAGATTTGTTTTCGCTGCGCTTGACGTGTATGACTTTACAATCATTAAAATCACGCATGAGGGTTTTTGCCTGGGCGAGGTACAGGGCCATTGTATCGTTCACAGCCGTGTACGTCCCATTTATTTGGTTGGCTACCAGCATGGAATCCACGTGGGCTTCCAAGTTTTTCACTCCCATCTTACGTGCAATTCTCAAACCGGCCAAGAATGCTTCGTATTCGGCTTCGTTATTCGTACTTGGAAAATCCAACCGAATAGCGTAAGTATATTCTTGGCCTGCTGGGTTGGTTAATTTTAACCCTGCGCCTGAACCCTCGTTACTGGCGGCTCCATCAGTGTAGAGTCGCCAGACATCGTTGATGTCCTGTGCTGGGGAGGGTTGAGCCTCCTCCTGGCACTCTTTCTCCCGCGAAGCGGGGACTTCTGCAATAAAATCGGCCAGGACCTGGCCTTTTATGGCTGGTCTTGGCTTGTATTTAATTGCATATTCTCCCAATTCAATTGCCCATTTGGCTAGACGTCCCGATAATTCGGGTTTGCCTAGAACGTTTGAGAGTTTGAATTTGGTGAGAATGGTAATTGGGTGACCCTGGAAATATCGTCTTAACCTGCGTGAAGCGTGTATAAGTGCTAAGACTAATTTTTCGAGGGTAGAGTACCGGGTTTCTACGTCTGTTAGTACACGGCTAACATAATAGATTGGCATCTGGACGCCTTTTCGTTCTGTTAGCAGTACTGCCCCGGTTGCTCTATCTGTTGCGGAAAGGTATAGGATTAACTCCTCTCCCGCTTGTGGTGCTGTAAGTGTTGGGAGTTCGATTAGGCGTGACCGAATCTCCTGAAGAGCTGCTTCCGCTTCTGGTGTCCAGCGGAAGTGCGTTTTCTTCAAGCAGTTTCTTAATGTTGATACGAAAGGAAACGACTTATCTGCATGGTTTGCCAAAGCGCCAATGAAGAAACACTAAGCGACCCGGTACAGATTATAGATAATCTGAGGGTTAAGTAATGTTTCCCACGGATGAGATCTAGCTGAGAAGGCTGTTCTTCAGGAGACCTGCAAAACAAACACCGTAAGCTCGTCACTGAGAAGGGGGGGGTTCCTCCTTGTGACCACCCTCCGGCGTGAGAATCAGACTAGGTTGCTCTGAATATAAGTGTATATTAAGAGATTGCTAGATGACTGGATAGCAGATGATCTTACCATTCCAAGATGTTGGAGTATTTATAGCCGAAGGTAGGTTTCCAAGCAGGTACAGCCGGCTGAATAGTATTCCTGTTCTACCAACAGTGGACTATGCACAGGCCATACTGGTTGGTGGGTAGGTTACGGCCAACAGTGACAAAGTCGGCTGCACTATTCCACCAACTGTAGATTATGCACGTCCCACCTACTGTGGATTGTACGCAGGCCATGCTGGTTGGTGAAAAGGTTACGGCCAATAGTAACACTATTCCACCAACTGTAGGCTGCGCATGTCCCACAGTAAGGGTTGGTGAGTAGGCAGCGGCTAATAGTGACAAACAGTACTAGAGGGTGCTCCTCCTCGCACTGTTGTCGGTGAGCTGTCACCCTGTGATTGGCTCATGGGCTGTTCTGGTCAGATCGTCTGTCCTATCCATACCTTGGTAGGTATAGTACAAAAGATCTTTCAGAATCATACAGACTGGCTCATTTAGGCGGGATTGTTCCCGCCTTGCTCATTCCTTCATGTGACTACTGAAGTATCTAGTGTCTTGTGCGTGTAGCCCTGCTGTCTGCGGGTAGCCTTCCCTGATGGCTTGTATCCGCAACTGCGGGAACAGGCGGGGTACTTCACCATTGGGAGGCTTTCCCTGCGTGTACAGCTTGCGTACTGCGCGTAAGATTCTATGAGCATGGTGGGTCCTGCGGGAGCAGATGGCCTTTGCGCAGACGTCCCTGTTCAAGGTGAGTCTTGCGGGACCAACTGGTCTCTGCTGGGACCTACCTCTTCACTAAGCCACCACCACCACCTCCCATTCCCGGTTCCAACTGTAAGTACAATATGCCACCATAACTTTCACCGTAAACCACCATCGAAAACCCGTCGCCATCTCCACAAGATTCCGTCAACACACAAGCACACTAGCTCTGGGAAGGTTAAGCATGTTTAAGTGGGAAAACCAAGGAGTAGGAAGAATTTACAAGTGCTAGAAGTTAGTTTGAAGTGCTCAAGATTATTTTATTTTCTCACTAGAAATCTTCTCTTAGCTTGTCTAGTGGTATGAACACATTCTAACACTCTCCTTACACTATAAATCTAGTTTAGGCTATGTTTAGTTCATCCAAGTAAAAATAACTAAACAAAACTAATAATATAACAAAGTGGCTAAACTTGTTAAACTAGCATTTAATAAATATGAACTCAACATTATACTATGGAATCTAAAATGTTGTCACTTAAAATATAACTCATAAATCTTGTAAGATGCACCTAGTAAATATAATGCATAAAACTTAAGATGACCAAAAGATATATTTAACATGTACTTAGTGGAAAAAAAACTCATAAAATGAGTTATGATTGAACAAATAATTATTTATGGACACATTAAATAAGAGGGTGGTTAAACTTGAACAAATAAGTTACTTGAATAGAATAAAATATTATTAATTTATTACTTTTGTGTCTTGAAGATATTATATTTGAAAAAAATATATATCAAAACTAGTTATGAAGAAATTTATTTAAAAGAGACACTTGATTGTTACTTTACACATTATAAGTTTATTTAATTAAGTAATTTAGTTTTCAAGAACTTATTTTAACCATATATAAGAATAAATATATTTAATATTATATATTCTTTTAAACTAGTTAGATGTTTTTGTGTAAAAACGTAGACATAATTTTTACTTATAGTATCACACATATATAAGAATCTAGTAACTACTTGTTAATTTCTTAAAGTCCATGAAAGTACAAGGTATGATAAATTATTTAAAATCATTTTAAAAATAATATGTATTTTTGGTTGTATAAATACTTATAGTTTCTCAAAATATGTTTATACAAGTAATATATTTATTAATATAAATATATACAAATACAAGTTTCCTTTAAAATAAAAATACATTGTAATATATATTTTATTAACTATTACTTATAATATAAGTATATGAATATATATTTATGAAACATAATATATTAAACTTAAAGTATTACCAACAATTCGTACTATGCCTAGGTCTAGGTTATTGGATGAAAACATAGCATAAACCGACAAAACTAATATGTCGTGCCGACCCTAACAATGGCCCGTACTTGTCATAGGACACACTTAGGTCGGATAACGTCAAGATTCTTGTCATCACTACTCACCGACACTAAGGTGAGTTTCACAACCCCTCTTTACTGTTTTACTATTTTTTGGGTGGAAACATACTTAATCTTTTAATGCGTAATAAATAATCTTTATATAATCATGAGTAACTCGAGGCCCTTAGATCTACGGATCAATGCATTCTATAATCATCAACTATGGGTTTAGCTGAGGAATATGTGGGTAGTACTATCGGGATTGATCCCCCGCTCATGGTTAGTCGCTCTAACCGACGTGTTAATGGGAACATATATTCTATAATTCATACCGTAATGGCACGGTTATCGGGCATACATAACAGATTTAGGTTTGATTATAGGCTCATGTGTTATATATTAATTCGTATTCCTTGCAAGTTTACGAAGGATTATGCATTACATTACATTTACTTTACACGTTTTAAATTCCTTATTTAACATCAACGTTTTAACTTTTCAAAACAAATGATTTATATTGTGTCATTAAACTTGTGATCTCACCAACATTATGTTGACGATTTCGAGTATGTTTTTCAGGTCGCTAAACAAGTAAGAAGTATTATGGTTGCCAAGCATTGCATGTCGGATCACCTATTTTGGAGGATTTTTGTCTATAACTTAAATTATTTTGAGTCATAGATTTGGGAATCCTATATTTAAGTCATGTTTTGAAATGCTTTCAAACCTTTTATTTTGTAAAATAATTAAACTATTTGGTGATCTATGAATGTGATGTTTGCTTTAATCAATAGCTGTGATTATCCATGATTCGTCGCACGCTCGCGATTCCGCCGAGGAGGAGTGTGACAGAACTGGTCTTTTAACGAACTGAACCCTTAACGAACTGGGGGTTCATTCGTCAGTTCTTCCTTAACGAACTACTTAACGAATTGGAGTTAGTTCGTCATATTTCTCCTTAACAAATTGGATACGAACTAAGGCTAGTTCGTTAAGCTTTTGTTAGCGAATCGCCTTGACGAATGTGACAATCGTCAATTTCTGGTTAACTCCGTTAACTCAACTCCGTCAATTCAAACTTAAGATCATTGAATCTAAAACGCACACCTCATTACATTTAAACTAGGGTTTAAATGACGCTTAACACTTACTACATGTGTAGTCTTTCGGGAATTGCACCGAAACGCAAACGAGTTGACGCAAACGATTGATGAATAAACGAAAAACGTCAAAACAGTAATTATGTGATAATTATGTGTTAGACTTATGTGTTATGTGATAACATGGTTATAAACGTTAACTCAAGATGTAAACAAGTTAGTTTAAGCTAGTTAAGTAATACTTAGAAGTGGAGGGGCCAAAGTGTAACATAGTATTCTATAAATAATAATAATAACTAAACCCTAACTATTATTTTCTTTTTCTCTCTAACCCCGATCGGAAACCCTACCCCCTTGCTCCTTGGCTGCCGTCGACTTACACACACATATACAACCAAGAATTCAAGTGTTTGATTGAAGAATTAGGTGCTAGGAAGGTATAATCGATTATCCTATGCATCCTTTATACTTAATCTTGACTTTTATTGGGTTAATCACAAACCCTAGCTGCCGATTTTATATGGTTATGTGTTCATATGATTTTGTTTGATTGGATGATGTATTGATGATGAATTGATAACTAGATTGAATATTGTTACATGTTAATTGTTTGTGTCTTTGATTAGAGTTCAAACAAAAACCCTAATCATGTATGTAAGGTGTAATTGATGTGCATGGATGGTGTTTAGGGAGTCTAGAGTGTTATATGAATGCATGATAGATAGTTCATAGATAGTTAATATGTTGAGTTTGGATGCAAACAGTTTCTGGACAGATTGTGTTATTGATGTTTAAGTGACTGTAACGAAGTGTAAATGTGAAAATTGGTTGAGATTGTTGATACTACAGTAAACTAGGTTGAGTCTAGTTTCTAAAGAATATAAACTTGTAATTTTTGGACAAGTAGAAGTTAACTTTTATGATTTTACAAGAACATTGTGCAAAGCTGAGCTATTAGACCTGTTGTTAGGTTGTTTTGTAAATGTTATATCTCATGAACTACGAGACCAATTGGGTTGGTTCCACTTCTGGAAGTTGACTTACTGAGTTAGGAACCTAACCCAAGTGGTCTTGCATTTATTGGATTTTTCGTTTAACGGGAATTGCAAATAAAATTCTGTTGCGTATGAATTTGACTGTTATGAGTTTGCTGTAATGATTTGATGATTGTGAGAAACCTATGTGGAATAAAAATATAATAAAATATGTTCTGGAAACCTAAGACATATATGCTTTTGTGATGATTTTTGGTAAATCAATTGAGATGCTATGATCGGTGTAATAGTACAATCTTTCAAGTAGGAGTTCTGTCTCGGTGGAACTAGCTGCTGAGTTTTGTGAAATTGCATGAAACATGATACTTGCTATATAATTGTTATGTTTTGACCAAATTGCCCTTGCGGGGAATAATTGCTAATTGGTTGTCATGATTTGACCAAATTGCCCTCATGGGGAATAATGGCTAGTTAATTGTTATGTGTTGACCAAATTGCCCTTACGGGGAGTAATTGCTAGTGATGAATTTTATGAATACATGACACGTAAATGATTGCTTACACATGTATTGTATCACAAATACACCTATTAAAGTCACACACGATTCACAAACGAAACACGGAACATGTTATGTGCATAGGTATTATGTGCCGGGTCTAGAGACTCGATAATATTCCGACACTTAGAAAAATCTCTTTGTTGTTTTAGAACGCTAGAGAGAGTTTTTCTGTGACGCGCATCTTGGTGATTTAATTTGGGAATTTATTCGCAAACAGTGAGTTTCACTTTCCCCTTTTAAACTTTTTAAACGCTTTTCACTTGGGGGAGATAACATACTCCGAAACGCATTTAAGATTTTATTAATATAGATTATATATCACTTGTAAAGACTAAGTGGCAAACGCGTAAACTAAAGTCCTTCATAACATCGAACCGGTTAATATTTGGATAATAGCGAGTCACTGTTGAGTAGTACTACTGGGTTTGACAAACCCCACCCAACGCTAAACTCGACTGGAGGTCGAGTGGGTGTAATCTTGGCTAAACACATACCATGGTCTGGATGACCTGGTGGCAAGACAAATGATAAACAGTCAGCTTCGGTGTCGAACACTTAGTGATACTTGTTTTATAGGCTAGCTACCTATAGATATATAATTGACATAACACTATCTGTAACGCAAAACGCTGTAACGCAAAACGCTTAACGCAAAACGCTGAACGCAAACACTAAACATTTATGTTTATATAGACTTGTGAACTCACCAACCTTGTGTTGACACTTTTAGTATGTTATCCTCAGGTAGCCGAGGTGGGCGCGCGGTTTAGGAACATGCATTGCTTGAAACATTTTTAATTATGTAAACTTATTTTAAATTATGATCATTGGGTTTTTAAGCCGTCCTGCGTGACGTAACATTGTTTTCTATGGTTTTACGCTTCCGCATTTAATTACTCGTAAACGCTTTCATGGTTTTGAAACTTTGTTTTATGGTTTGATTATAACTAATGATTCCGATCCTGTTAGTTCACACCCTCTGACGGTAAAACTCCGTTAGTGGATTTTGAGGGTATGACAGATTGGTATCAGAGAC
This sequence comes from Bidens hawaiensis, assembly GCF_021521415.1. Taxonomy (NCBI): domain Eukaryota; kingdom Viridiplantae; phylum Streptophyta; class Magnoliopsida; order Asterales; family Asteraceae; genus Bidens; species Bidens hawaiensis. The sequence continues at coordinate 618,544 of NW_027491464.1, read as the reverse complement.
ATTGGTTATAGCGAACTAGAAGCTGCATGCATACTAGACTATAACCGCGACGACCCATTAGTTATAATGATACGCACTGCATAGATTTGTGTAGTCTTTGTTATCTTATCTCTTTACCCCTTTTCACTCATACGCGCGCGCATACACGGCTTACCTGTAGGAATGTCGACGCCACCCTCATCATCATCTGATCCGATGACTCATGCTCACGGGAAGGAACCGCAGTTACCTACCGCATCGCCACCCCGAGTAGTCCCGGAACTCGAAGCTCCCGCACCGAAGAGGTATCGCTTATCCGGAGGCATGTACGAAAACGAAGTTAGCTGGGATTGGTACCCTAACATGATCAGACGTCTGGTCTATCGCGAACAAGTTCCCCCGTTACCTCACCCGAACCATCCTGCTTATCCCAACACCCTACCACCCATAACCGAACCTGTAGAGCGAGTTCTCGCAGCTGTCGTTTCTTGCTTGGAGCGTGACGTGGGTTACATGCGCTATACGAGAGCGAACGTTTCCGGACTGTTAAAAGACGGAACCGAGACTAAGGAGGAGATTGCCCGCATGGCAGCGGCAATGAAGGAAATGCAAGAGGCTAGTGATCAACAGATGAAAATTATGAGAAAGATGCAAGCCGAGATGATAGACTTGCAAGAGCAACTCCAAGTAGCAAGGACCCGAACCGAGATAGCTTTAGAGCGTTGCGATGTCTTACAAATACAACTTGCTCAGAACGCAGCCGAACCTGAGGCAGAGCCTGAGGCCGAGCCTGAGGCAGAGCCTGAAAAGGAACCCGAAGAAGATCCCGAAGAAGAACCTGAGGAGGATCCCGAGGAAAATCCCGAGGAAGAACCGGAGGAAGAACCGGCTGAGGAGGAGGCACACTCAGAGGTGTCCTCAGATGATGACATCTAGTGATGATAACACCTAGATGGAGGGGTTGTCTCCATCCGAACTATTATTTTCTATGATTTTAAAGATTGATTGGAAATACTTTGTAGCGAATACAATGGTTTTAATCATGAATTATTAATTAGATTAATA